>NW_020954559.1:879978-931652 GCF_900497805.2 Vombatus ursinus
ATCTATCTATCTATCTATCTATCTATCTATCTATCTATCTATCTATCCTTGTTTTGTTGTACTGTTATTTTCTGCAAGGATTAGAACAGCTAAGTAGGTGGGAGTTACTCTCTATCCCAAGTTTTAAGGTCTCATACTATGTTACCTTTAGACCTGTGTTCCCTTACCGTATTAGATGCTGATTCATCCCAAAGATACTTTATTGGGGTGAAATGCAGTTCTGGCAAGTGTGACATTTTCTTAAAGAATTTGGTATACTAAGGTACACATTCCTCCCAGACATAAATCATTATAAGGCCTCTGTCTCTCTCCCCAACCTCTACCAAAATACCATGCATATGTTCGTTAATGTCATTCACTGTGAATTGTGAGTGAGTTTGCCAGTTTAAACTTGAAAGAAGGGAAGTTATCCAAAGGAGAAGAGACATGTGTGTATGAAAGCTGAAGCAATTTGAAAGAGTTTCTATAGTTTTGGAAATTTATTGAGAGTATACCAAATCATACCTCCTAGACTTCTTTTGAACCTTAGAGAGAAAGAAATAAAGAGATATGCTTGTGGTAAAAATAATGATGGCTGATGTGATTGTCTCTTTCCTGGAATACTATATTCACACTTCCATTCTATTAAGTAAAACTGTGTCTGAGTATAGGCATTACAAAATATATCAAATAATTACAAAGCAATTTGTACAAGAATCACTACCAGTTGAGAGGAATCAGGGAAGGTATCATGTGGAAGATGGTGCTTGATCTAATCTTTGAAGGATACTAGGGATTTTTAACTAGGGTGAAGAAGTAGTACATTACCAGGGATACGGCAAAGTATGAGAAAAAGCAGAGGAATGGGAGATGGAATGTCATGAGTGAGGAGTAAGTGGACTTGCTATCGCAAGTACAGTTTAAGTGGAATGTAGATTGTGCAAAGGGCAGAATTATATAATATAGAAAGACTCATTTGATTCAAATTGTGAAGGGGCTTAAATATTAAATAGAGAAGATTGTTTTTGGTCTAGAGGCAAAAGAGAAACAAGGAAGACTATTAAACTGATGAGGGTAGGGTGAGTTGTGTGATAATATCTGTGCTTGAAGATTAGATTTAAAATTTTACCTTTGGTAGCTGGGTGGATGTTGGATTACAGAGAGTGAGTTTATAGCAAGGAACTCAATTAGAAAGCCATTTTACAATAGTCCAGGTGAAAGTGAGAGATGTACAGAAATATAATCTGGAAAGCATGACAATTAATAAGTTGTATGGGGTCAGGGAGAGTGAGAAATCAAGGATGACTTGAGATTACAAAATTGGCTGACTAAATTGGTGGTAGTACCCTTGGCAGAAACAGTAAATCAGGTCAGAAGAGAAGTAGGGTGTTTGGGGGGAAGGATATTGAGTTCTGTTTTGGATATATTGACTTCGAGATATCTATGGACACTAATTCAGAATTTCTAATAAGCTATTGGTGTTATGAGACTGACCCATGAGAGAGAACAGGGTCAGATACATAGATTTGCAAAGTATCTTCAAAGCGAAGGTCATTGAATCCATAGAAACTGATTCTGACATGCAGCAGAGAATGTAGAGAGACAAGAGAAGAGGGCATACAACCCAAATCATTTGATCTCTATGATGGGTTACACAAAAATAAGTTAAGGATCGTAGGTTTCTCTCTCCTCTACCATGATGCAGAAATGATAAATTTATACTGTTAAAAAAACCCAAAACACTGCAAAAGCTTGATAATCATGTGTACTTACTGTTTTTGAAAGTGTAATATTTATTCGATGATAGGGCTTTAAAATTCTTTCTCATTTTTACTTCAATTATGATGAGTTTCCTAATTGGTATTTATGGCTGGAAGTGAGCATTGGGACCATTAATATTTGTAGGGTAGGAAATAAATGTTCATTTAGCAAAGGAAGTTGAAATCAGAGAAGTAGGAGGAAATCCACAAGTGAGTAGTATCATGGAAGCCAAGGGGTGGAAGAGGAAGAGGTGGTCAATAATTTCAAGAGTGTGTAGACATCAAGCATTTATCTATTAAACAATATTAACCATTGAATCAGTAGTCTCATTTAAGTCTTCAAAGGAAAGAGGGAAATGAAAGGTGGCAGCAAAAAAAAAATAAACAATACAGGAAAATAGTTTGAAGGGCTAGCAGGATTAAATGATGATTCTTTAAGGGTGGGAGAGACTTAGGCATGTTTATAGAGAGAGGGAAAAAAAAAACACACCAAAAAGTAGTAGATAGAGAAAGGAAAAATAGGGAAAGAATGAACAAGTGGTACACATTCATGAAGTTTCCTCTTTTCTTTACTCAGAGTCTTCTAACATTTTGAACAAAATTCCCAGAAAACACAGTCACTTTTACCCCCATCATTTTCTCTGCTCCAGTATGGTACCATTAATGCACAGTACTCTGAAGTACACAATGAGAATCATAAAGAATGCTACATTTCAGCGATAAGTAGCAAATATTTCACACATCACTAATATGAAACAAACAAAAAGTAAGTCAACTAAAATTTATGGGTTTTTTTTAGGCAATTGGGGTTAAGTGATTTGCCCAGGGTAACACAGCTAGTAAATGTCAAGTGTTTGGTCTGAGGCCACATTTGAACTCAGGTCCTCCTGACTTCAGGGCTGGTGCTCTATCCACTGTGCCACCTAGCTGCCTCTTAAAATTTGTATCATTCAATGCACCTCAGAGTAAAAGCCACCAAGTTTGGACTCTTCTAATTTGAAATTTTTGATTACCAGACTGAGATGAATGAAATTTTCTTTTTATTATGCAGGAAAAATATAAGAAAATGAATTAATATAACTAAAGCACAGAAGATATTTTGAACTAAATCATGAAAAGAAAAAAATTAAGATCTTGTAATTTGTATTTTCTAACAAATGAATATTATTAATTCAAATGTGTTTTAAAATTTAGAAACATTATCAGTTATCTTGAATTGTATGTACACTACTCAAAAACAATAAAAAACAATCTACTTAAAATATTCTACAGGGAAAAAATTCACTAATTGAGATGGATTCTCTATAATTTATACAAAATAATCAAGGTTTATGAATTGTTTATTCATTTTTCTCTCCAAGTACCATATCTGGACAAAATATTTAATCTTAATATTTTTAATCTTTAAAATACTGCATGTTCTTTTGTTGAAATCTTTCCAAATTATGAGGTAAGGCTATATAGACATGGGCCTATTCTCCCCTATTTAGTGACCACATTCATTACCCTTATGGTGATCTTGTAAATAAAAGGGTTGTCTATTTTTATAAGCTTTTTTATAAATTATTTATTTTATAAGCATTGATTACCTCTCCTTCTACCACCTCTCTCTCTGAATGAACAATAAAAAAAAATGAAAAAAAAACATCCCCTCATAACAAATATACATATTCTAGAAAAACAAATTTCCACCTTGGTCATATGCAAAGAAGTATAGAACTATCCATTTCACTCTCATACTAGGACAATGGAAGACATCTTTTCTCCAGTTTGGAAATCTTTTTTTTTCCCTTAAACTCTGGGAGGTTAAAGAGGTGCTAATGCTGATTAACAGGAAAATGAGGAGATGTGAGCATGGGGAGATGTTTCTAGTTAGCCCCCATGGGGGGGAAAGAGGAGGAGGAGGAGGTTATGTATATTTCCAATGAATTCTGATTTTATTAAATATATTTACATAATTTGCAGAATGTGTGAGGATTGTATAAAGTACTTCTTTAGGGTGGTTGTTCCATGATTTCTGCAATTTTGAATCTATGAATTTTTAACAGTTTTTTTTCCTTTAAAAATATTTGATGACTTAAGTTGCTTTGTGAGACTATTGTGAGAAAGATAGAGGTGGATGACTAGAGACACCTCTTCCTTGAGAATAATTGTAGGGAAATATCACTTCTAAAGAAAACCATGATTTAAAAAATAGCATGTCATAGTGATTGCCTAAGCTACTATGCCTTGTTTTGTGTCTTTGAAATAAAGTCAGCTCCATTGGCGTATTTATTTTATTGACTAATAGTACTTTAGCATCCTTTAGTGTTACTGTAGTCTAACTTTTTAATTAAGCTGGAGAGTTTAGAGAACAGAATTAAAAAAAAAAACAACAACAAGCTTTTCAAAGAACTCTGGGAATATCAGTGCCCAACAAAACAATAATCCAGCTGCTAGCACAGCTCTGGCAGGACCCCTCTAGAGGAGGAACCCTTGCAGAGATACCACCTGTCAACTACCTCTACAGAAGTTTTTGGTCCTGCTTCCTCAGCGGCCCAATCTTATGAAAACCTAGAAAAGGAAGTCCTTGTCACTTTCAAGTGGTTCAAATGAGAAACAGAAATGATTTTATTAATGGAAATGATATTAAAGGAAGTCTGATACTCTCTGCTTTGCCACTTCACCTTAAAGACATTTGGTCTTTCCATCTGACTAGCATCTGAAACCTCCTCATTGTCTCTCCTATGAAAATGTGAGCTCCTTACTAATAACAAGCATTAGTGCTTTAAGGTTTGCTAAGAGCTTTATTATTTCATTTTATTTTATCTGTGCTCCCTGAGAACTGAACTATCTTGCCTTGTATGCCCAGAATAAAGACCAGTTCTTTGAAAATTATAAATGCTTAATAAACGACTTTTCATTCATTCATCTTTGACTTCTTTCTGAACAAATCTCACATATGGATATTTCTTGATTTTGTGTTTCTAGCTGTAAAATTTAACACCTTTTCTTCTAAGACTCTCACAAGACTTCACTGTTAACAGCCATGTAAAACAAATTGAATTTCAGACAAAGGTCTGAAAGAAATTAGGACTGGCTTCAAGGAATTCAGGCTACAGAGAGAGAAGAATTTCAATAGAAAGTAGAAGTATAGTATGAATTGGATATACTTTACTAAAGCAGACTGCTCTGACTTTCATGATGCCAGACCACTGAGATAGAGTTTCATGGAGGTACTGTACCTCTTCCAGTCTGTACCCTCTAATCTAATTGCCTTCTGGGAGGGTATATTTTACCTACTGCTCTTTTCTACCCCTTAAAAAAGTTTTCATTTGTTTGCTTATTTTTTGCCTGATGTCTCCACTTCCTCTTTGGTATTTTTTCCTTAACCCCTTGCATCTTTCATGGTTTAGTGGATTACATTCTGGATTTGGTATCAGGGACATTAGGGTTCAAATCTTGCCTTTGCCCTCTGACATTGGCAAGTCACTTAACTCTTCTGAACCTCAGTCACCTTATTTGTAAAATAGAGATAATAAAATGTACTGCCTAGAGTATGAAGCAGATAGAAAGATGACTTAAGAGCCAGGCAGAACTGGTTGTGTGACTTCGGGCAAATCACTTAAGGTTTCAATAATCTAGGTATCTCAGATTCTAAATTGGAGAGAAAGTTGGTAGAGGGAGTTTCCATATCAGAGCATTTTCTATGTCAACATGATCACATAATCTCTATGTCTACCTATAGCACACATCTTAGAGTGTTGTTGAAAGGTTCAAATGAGATAATGTATACAAAATACATTTCAAAACTTTTTGAGTTTTATTAATATTAGTTACCATTAGGAGTGAGCTGTAAATGCTTAATATTTCTCCTTCCCCACAGATACATTCAAGAAATACTTTTAGAGGGAGTGGAACCAAGATGGCAGAGTAAAAGCAGTGACTTGCTTGAGCTCTCCCCAAACCCCTCCAAATACCTATAAAAATGACTCTAAACAAATTCTAAAACAGCAGAACCCACAAAAAGACAGAGTGAAACATATTTCCAGCCAAAGACAGCTTGGATGGTTGATCAGAAAGGTATATTGCGCCTGGTGGGGAGAGGAGCGAGAGTTTGGCATGGGTGGGCAGGCCGCAGCAAAACTGGACCAGGCCTCAGAGGGCTGAATCGTGGGAAGCTGTGGTGATTTCCAGGCTTCTCAACCACTGAACACCAAAGACAACTTAGAAGGTCAGTGGGAAAAGTCGGTTTCTGCAGTGGTGAGAGAGAAGGACAGTGGGATTCTAGTCCCATTCCCTGAGCTTGGCACCAGGGCAGTGGCTGCCTCCTGAGCTTCTGCCCCACAGACTGAGAGGGAATCAAGTGACTGATCAGAGGGGGGACTGCAGGAATCTCTCTGTTGGTGCAGGATTCTCTTGCTTTGCCCGTGATTGAATCTGGGTCATAGTTCTGGAGGTGGTCCTGGGGCAAGGAGGAGCACTGGTGTGGTGGAGCTGGTAGTGGCTGTGGAGAGGAAATTCTCACAGTTCAAAGACAAAAAAGAGTGCTTGTGGTCACTCATAGAGCAGAGCACAGGCCAGGAAAGGAGTAAACACTTTACCCTTGATCATAGCACCTTGGAAGAACTGAAAATGTACAGGTCCCTAGAAGTATCTCTGAAACAGCTGCACAAAACCCCTGAAGCTTGGGACATTCTCCACATTGGAAACAGTCCCCTACCTTAACATAGAGTTTGTAACTCAAGTAATTGGCTAGGACCATGAGCAAGCAGTGCAAGAAGAGTCAGACTATATTATCTTACTTTGGTGACAAAGAAGATAAAAACATACATTCAAAAGAAGACAATGAAGCCAAAGCTCCTACATCCAAAGCCTCCAAGAAAAATATGAATTGGTCCCAGGCAATGGAAGAGCTCAAAAAGGATTTTGAGAAGCAAGTAAGAGAAATAGAGGAAAAACAGAGAGTGATGCTAAAGGAGACCCAAAAAAATACTGAAGAAAATAACACCTTAAAAAATAGCCTAACCCAAATGACAAAAGAGGTCCAAAAAGCCAATGAGAAGAATGCCCTACAAAGTAAAATTGGCCAAATGGAAAAGGAAGTTCAAAAGCTTACTGAAGAAAATACTTCCTTAAAGATTAGAATGGAGAAATTGGAAACTAGGGACAATTTGAGAAATCAAGGCACTGTAACACTAATCCAAAAGAATGAAAAAATAGAAGAAAATGTGAAATATCTCATTGGAAAAACAACTGACCTGGAAAATAGATCTGTGAGAGAGAACTTAAAAAAATATTGAACTGTCTGAAAGCCATGATCCAAAAAAAAAAAAAAAAAGAGCCTAGACATCATCTTTCAAGAAATTATCAAGGAAAACTGCCCTGATATTTTAGAACCGTAGGGTAAAATAGAAATCGAAAGAATCTACTGATGACCTTCTGAAAGAGATCCCCAAAGGAAAACTCCTAGGAATATTGTAGCCAAATTCCAGAATTCCCAGGTCAAGGAGAAAATATTTCAAGCAGCCAGAAACAATTCAAGTATTGTGGAAACACAATCAGGATAACACAAGATTTTGCAGCTTCTACATTAAAGGTCTGGAGGGCATGGAGTATGATATTCTGGAGGGCAAAGGAAATAAGACTACAACCAAGAATCACCTATCCAGCAAAACTGAGTATAATCCTACAGGGTTAAAAGTGGTAATTCAATGCTATAGAGGACTTTCAAGAATTCCTGAGGAAAAGACCAGAGCTGAATAGAAAATTTGACTTTCAAATACAAGACTCAAGTGAAACATGGAAGAGGCAAACAGGAAAGAGAAATCATAAGAGACTTATTATGGTTGAACTGTTTACATTCCTGCATGGAAAGATGCTATTTGTAACTCATTAGTCATTTGTCAGTATTAGGGTAGTGGGAGGGAAAAAATTATATGTATGTATAGATAGATAGTTAGAGGGCACAGGGTGAGTTGAAGATGAAGGGATGAAATCTGGAAAATAAAATTAAGGGGTGAGAGAGGATTATACTGGGAGAAAGAGAAAGGGACAAGTAGAATGAGGTAAATTATCTCACATGAAACAGACAAGAAAAGGCTTTTATAGTGGAGGGGAAATGGGGGAAGGTGAGAGGGTGTGAGTGAATCTTATTCTCATAGGATTTGGCTTAAGGAGGGAATAACATACACAATGGAGTATGGAAATCTCTCTTACCCTACAGGAAAATAAGGGGGGGGGAGGGGACAAGAGAGCAGGGGGTTGATAGAGGAGTGGGCAGATTGGGGGAGGAAATAATCAAAAGCAAACACTTCTGAGGAAGGACAGGGTCAAAAGATAGAATAGAATAAATGGGGGGTAGGATAGGATGAAGGGAAATATACTTAGTTTTTCCTATGGAAGTGTTTTGCATGACTGCACATCTATAACCTGTATCTAGATGCTTGCTTTTTCAATGAAGGTGGGTGGTGAAGGAGGAAGGGAGAGAATTTGTAACCCAAAGTTTTAGAAACACATGTTAAAATAAAAAAAAGAAATACTTTCAAGTTTAATCTGAATTATAAACACTTTCTTTATTATTTATTAGTCTAGAAATTATAAAAAAAATCAATAAACTGAGCTCTGATTTGTAGCTTGGCATTTCACAAGTATGGATGCTCACACTGAAAATTTAACAATCAGCTTTCATGAGCTGGTTTGAACTGAATCCAGCACATCCCTGCTACCATTACTCTGAAATTTGTTCCTCTAAACTAACTAGTAACTTCCTTCGTTTCGTCATCCAGAAATCCAGTGGTCTTGTTTCCATTCTCATCCTTCTTATCCTCTTTGGAGCATTTGACATTGCTGACTATCTCTCCTTCTGGACAACAGTACTTATGTTGTTGATGTTTGGAACCCAAAAATAAATCTTTATCTATTTCATTTCATCTTTTTTTGATTTGATGCACTTTTCTAGCCCAGTATGAAAAGTTCTTTGGATCTTAACTGTCATCTTTTGTGCTAACTATTTCTCCAAGCTTTCTTCCTAGAATATCAAATGAAGATTTTCTCTCATTTTAGCCTTGCTTAAATATTTCTACTGTTTTTATACTATTAGATTTGTAGATTTTCATCACAGTTGTATGTTTTTCTGACATAAATGCTACTTTATTAACCACTAGAAAATTCATCTCCTTCTACTACCTGGGAGTATTAGGCATTGATTGGCTAGAGCTACAGAAGCCTGCAATCTGATTGGAATCAGGGAAGCTCAGATATAATGCTTAGACCTAGGGTTTGTCACATTTATATTAGTACCTAGTCAACAGCCTGAGTCAGAGCTTCCTTGCAGTTATCAAGCTCACAGGCCTTACTGGTGTTCCCAAGTCAAGGGGAGGAGGTACCCAAAGACATATCAGAGCCAGTTAGGGGTAGGGCAATGCCTGATGTTGCAATAAAAATCCTGAAGTCTCAGAAGCAGGTTGTATCAGGCACAACTTTGAAGATACTTCTGGTACTCAGCTTCATCTCCTAATATCATACAGTCTCTTCTTCCCCCTTTCCCCTGCCCCTGGCTTAGCATAGTGCCTGGCATATAGAGAGTGCTTAATAAATGTTTTTGACTGATTGGTTGGTTTACAACCTAAAGTCTGTTCTCCAGGTTCCTAATTCTACCTTAGCCCCTTGGATTTTGGTTCTAAGCAGCCCTACTTTCTGGCCTACCTTTACTTGCATCTTAATTTCTTCCCTGACTTTTCTCCTAACTTCTAAGCCCTCCTAGAGATGATATTATGGTCTTCCATATCTGAACAGATACCCAACAGGGTTTAGTTCTACTGCAACTCATAACTCCTAAGCTCAAATGATCAAAAAGCCTGAGTCTCCATAGCAGCAGGTATCATAAATGTGAACCACCATGCTGGCCCTGGGGACTCAGATTTGAAACCACAGTATCTTTTCTCCCTCATCCATCATTTCCATTCTATTATCTGTCTTAGCAGTTTTATTTCTTCAACATTTTTGTATTCATTCTCTTCCTTCTCCTCACACTGCTACCACCCCAGTTTAGGCCCTTATGACTTCTCATTCAGATCATTGTGATTATTTTCTTTCATGCTGAAAGAGGAAAAAAATGCCATCAGTATGCCAGGGTCAAGGTAGTGTGTCTGACTGAGGCTGATCAGATCACTATGAGCTCAGAAGGCTCTACCACAGGTTGGGCACAAATAGTTCATATGAACATTGCATTGGCGATGTCTTTAAATTTGTGCATCTCATGTTTATTTTGAGCTACTGCAATTCTGCTTTACTCATAGAGCTCAGTGTCTTCTTTGATATAGGCACAACATGTTGGGTGGTCCTATTCCAGTGTCTCCTATGTCTCACAATCAATGCCAAAGTTCTTCAGAGAGACCTTGACAGTGTCCTTATATCGCTTCTTTTGACCTCCATGTGAGTGCTTGTGTGAGTTCTCTGTAAAATAGTATTTTAGGCAAATGTATATTTGGAATTTAAACAATGTGGCCAGCCCATTGCAATTGTGCTTTCTGCCATAGAGTTTGAATGCTTAGCTCTTCAGCTTGAGAAAAGACCTCAGTATCTGGTACCTTATCTTGCCAGGGGATCTTCAGAATCTCTTTTAGACAATTTAAGTGGAAGAGATTCAGTTTCCTGGAATGGTACTGATATACTACCCAGGTTTCATAGGTATACAACAATGAGATCAGCACAACAGCTCTGTAGACCTTCAGTTTAGTAGACAACCTAATAGCTCTTCTCTGGCACACTTTCTTTTGGAACCTACCAAACACTGAGCTACTTCTGGTAATGTATGTGTCAACCTCATTACCTATGTGTGCATCCTTGGAAAGTACACTACCAAGGTAAATGAACTTATCCACAGTATTCAATATTTCTGTATTGCCTGTAACTAATGGTTCCATGTATGGATGGTGTGCTGCTGGCTGGTAGAGAGTATGTTTTCTTTTCTTAATTGTCAGGACAAAATTAGCACAAGTGACAGAGAAGTGATCCATACTTTGGAGCATTTCAGACTCAGAGGCTGCATTGAGTGCCCGATCATCTCTGTGAACAAAAATTTGCACACCAACTCTGCCTCTACTTTAAACTTGTCTAGCAGCCTTTTTAAGTCAAATAATTTACTGTCAGTGTAGTAGCTAACCTTGATGCTGTTTTTGTCTTTGTTGAAGGTGCCTGACAACATCACTGAAAAAGATCATGCTAAAAAGGATGGGAGCAAGTCCACAACCCTGCTTCACTCCATTGGTGACTGGGAAAGTATGAGAGCATTGTCCATTATCCAGAACAAGTGTAAGCATGCTGTCATGAAAGTGGCATACAATACTGATGAACTTCTTTGGGTAACCAAATTTTGCTATGATCTTCCATTAGTGCTCATGACTGATAGTATCAAAGTTCAGATTGGTGAATGTTGTGTATAGACCTCTGTTCTGTTTCTGGCATTTCTCCTGGAGTTGTCAGGCAGCAAACACCATGTCCACCTTTCCTCAACTCTTTCTGAAGCCACACTGACTCTTGGGTAAATGACCATCTTGAAGGCAAAGAATCAGACTATTGAAAAGGACCCTGGCAAGAATCTTGCCATCAATGACTAAGAGAGAGAGAGATAACCCTATGATTGTCACAGGAAAATCTATTTCCTTTACCTTTATATAGATGGACAATGGAGGTATCCTTGAACTCCTATTTCCTCTTCCTAAATGATCTTCCTATTTCTAGTCACTCCTCTTTATAGACAACTCTTCAAAAAACTGCCAAGACAATTTTCTTAATGTCCACAAGTGATCATGTCACTCCCCTGCTCAGAAAACTTTAATGGCTCCCCATTGCTTATAAAATAAAATACAAGTCTTTATCTAAGAACGTAAACCCTAAACAACATGGCCCTAAGTGTGGTGCAGGAGAAAGCGTACCAGATCCATAATCAGAGAACCTTAGTTCAAATTCCAACTCTGATATTTGCTAATTGTGTGAATTGGGGCAAGAGAAATGTAAGATAGCCCCTTCTCTCCTCCTCCCCCCGTTCTTAGTTTTCTCATGTGCAAAATGAGGGATTTGGACTAGAATGCAGAAAATTCTTCTAGTTCTGTGTCTAAGATCCTACCTTTTTATCTTTATTTTATAACATTCTTTTTCATGTGGTTTCTCAGCATAACTAGATTACTAGTCCTTTCCTCAGTTTCACATGCCAACACTTGTGTCTCTGTATTCATGCAGGCCATCCTCCATGTCTGGAATTCATTCCTATCCCACATCTACTTCTCAGAACTTAGTCTGGGACTACTGTCTTATTATAATGGGAATTTTGGATTTCCTGCCACTCCTTTCTCATTCTTTGTCTTTCTTGTCTCTGAGGGCTTTCAAAAATGCTGAGCATATGGCTCTTGGAGACTGTTTGACCTGCCCTCTTTTCTTTCCTAATCTTGTGAAATTTTGCATAAGTCAGGGAATTAGTAGTGGTGAATAAATTCTGATAAACCTCATGGGGATCTGGCAGCATGGAATAATAATAATAACTGACATTTTTATAGCCCTTTAAATTGGTAAAACATTACATACCTTAACACAATTTAAGTTACAGAAATTCCTTTATGTCGATATGATGGTTATTATTATTCCCATTTTACAGATGTGAAAAATGAGCAGCAGAGAGGTTAAGTGATACCCTTGTTTACAGAATTAGGGTCAGAGATGGGTTTTGAGGCCATGTCTTCCTGACTACAGATCCAATATTTTATCCACTATACCACACTTCAACTCAATAAAGAGGGCAAAAGGATGCCCTAAATATTAGTTTGTTTTGTCAGGATTCCTGAATCCTAATCATGCCTTGGATACTTATTAGCTGTGTGCTCATGAGCAAATCTTTTAACCTCTCAAGGTCAGTTTCCTCATCTGAAAAATGAGAATATTAATATTTTCACTTCCTAACTTAGAGAGATATAAAGAAAGTGTCAATGTAAACCTTAAAGTGCTATATAGATCTATTATTACCAATTCTATTCACCCCCCAAGTCCAAAGCAAACTATTTTATTTATTCCACTGTGGCCTTTGAACTCCAACTCTGTTTTCAACTATCTTCCCTGTATCCTGGAACCTGTCAACAAAAATTCAAACTGACTCTCACTTGAAACTAGCATTCCCCAAAGACCACAGTTCATTTCAATTCTCTCTATTCATAGATAGTAATTCTTCTCGTTCTACAGAGTCACAGGTCCAGGAAGATGGCTTGACATATTCCTTGTTATCATTGTCATTTCCAAAATATTCCTCTACCACCATCCCTTACTGACTTTTCCTCTGTAGAAGTACGTACAGTTTGCATACCTCATTCTTTCTCCATCCTTATTGCTGCCTTATACTGATATCTAGTTCATCTCCCCAACTTTTCCAAATGTTTTCAACGTAGTGTCTTACAGTCTTCCTTTCTACTTCATTGGCTGCTGTTATCTTGTAGGACTTCAGAGATCTTATTCATACTCTCTAATAATGTAAGTCTATAATTTCTCAAGCCTCCTCACCTCTAGGTGTCTTTCTTTACCCTCTGTCAGGAATATACTGACATGATCATATCTAAAACCTTACCACCACTCAGAATTTTACCACCTGCAGGACATTGTGTTGTTCAGTCATTTTCAGTTGTGTCTGACTCTTCATGACCCCTTTTGAGGTTTTCTTGGCAAAGATCTTGGAATAGTTTGCCATTTCCTTCTCCAGCTCATTTTACAAACAAGGAATCTGAGGCAAACAGAGTTAAGTGACTTACCCAGGGTCATACAGCTAGTAAGTGTTGGAGGCTGGATTTGAACTTGGGAAAATGAGTCTTCCTGACTCCAGGTCTAGCATTCTATCCACTGTGTCACAACCTTTCTTCAGGAGACAAAACTTTAAGATTTTTCTTGACTACAACTTCTTATCTTTCTGCCTCTCATCCTTACTCAAGCTCTAAACTAAGTCTTTGATCTTATGATTTCTGATCTCAAACTAAACTCATTTTCTTCACCTCACTCTGCTTCCCCCAAGCAGGTTCTGTCTCCTTGACTCCTTATCTCTGGCAATACTATTCACCTTAACTCTCATGTTTATCACCTTAGAATTATTTTTGACTCTTCTATCACTCAATTTCTATTCCTAATTATTGACCAGGTCAAGTTGCTTCTATCTCTTCATTATCTTTTATATTTGTTTCCTCTTCCATTCCCATTGTAGGTACTCTTGTGAATAGGAAGCAGTATGATGAATTGGCAAAAATATTGAATTTGGAATGAGAATAAATTGATATGAATCTGAACTCCATCACTTATTACCTTAGTGACCTTAGTTAAATCTCTTCCCTTCTCTGGGCCTCATTTTTTTTTCTTCTGTGAAATGAGGGTATTGACCTAGATGACCTATGTAGTTCTTTCTACCTTTAAAATCCTATGATCCCTCACTATTGACTTCTTAGATCATTGCAGTAGCTTATTAATATGTTTTTCAGTCTCAACTTTTATTTCCCTTCCATTTTCCATCATTACTAATGCCAAAAATAATATTTCTTAATTATTGTACTGCTTATTTATCTTTTCAATAATATTCAGTGGTTCTTATTGCCTAAAAAGTTAAACTCAAGATTCTTTTCTTGGAATGGCATCCACAATCTGGTGCCACCTTTCCTTTTCAAATGTACTTATCACATTATACTTCTCTATACAGTCTAGAGTTATACACCTTAGACTTCTCCTGGCCTTGTGAAACACTCCTTATGCTATTATACCACTACCATTTTCATCTTGTAATACATATGCCTAGAATATCTTCTCTTTCTTCACCTGTCAAATTTCTAGCCATCTTTTAAAAACAAATTTAAATGCCACCTCCTTCATGAAGACTTCCCTGATTTTCACTTTGGTCATGACTTTCATCCTTGGGCCTAAAATATAACTCTCTTTGATACCTCTCTAATTCAAATGACATTAAATAGTCTATATTATAGTTGTATATTTTTATATCTTATTCCCAACTGTACTAGACTCTTTTATGGTTGATGAAGAGAAGAGACATGCATTATTTAAATGTTGTATGTACTAGCATGTAACACAGTGCTCTGCACACAGAGGGGGACCAGTTAAGGGAAGGTCAATAAAAAACAAAATTAAATAATATTCACTTTTTATAAGGTCTAATTTCTAAAGTTTATTTTAAGGTAATCATTACTCTCTTATGTCTATCAGGTTTTCAAAGTCTTTGAAAACTTCCACTTTAGGGCCTCAGTAGATGGTGAACTATGTCATGGAGAGAAGCTTACTCAATAGTCTATCTCTTAAACATCCTAGGGTTTAACTGAATATTACTTTCTTAAGGACAAAGGAAACTAATTCTTTCATGAGTCACTTCCAGAGCTTGCTGGATAACATATTTGTTAGCCAAATATTGAGCAAATTATTTGATTCACAGAAGTATCTGCTTATGGAAACTGTAAGGAACATTTTTATTATGTTCAACTTCCTGCCCCTTGGTCCCAGGGCCAACAATATACAGCAGCTTTATTGCTGGATTTGTTTCTGGTCAATATGGAGACATTCCTCTCTTTTGTAATTGGTATATATCACTTGGGAGCCAAATACCACTTTTTCAAAGTCTAACAGTCTTGAAGATCTTTTGTTACTGCAGCTTTACTTGTTGAATTTTTTTTTAACTTGGAAATATAACAATGAGAAGTTGGCTTCTGTTCCAGTTCTCATTAGATCATTATTTTGCAAAGCTGTGAAAATGAGGCGAGTACTCCTTGGATGCTATCAACTGTGTCATTGTGCATATCTCCTGCATGTATGGCCTTGTTCTTACTTCTCTGATACACGGAGCCTCTTTCACATAGTTCACACTTAAAGTATTTTTATTGAGATGAAATGGACTGAATTGAATGTGGCTGTGACTATTAGAGCTATTTGGTAATACTAATCTGAATAACGCTCCTGATATATATTTACTGAGTTGAAGATTCCTTTCCTTTCCATGGGTATTGCAAGAAAAGGAGAACACTAACTATTTTTGGGAGGATCAGGATCATAAAGTTAGATCTGGAAGGAGCCATCAGGCCTACTATCTTCATTTTACAGAAGAGGAAACTAAGGCTTAGAGAAATTGATGTCCCCAATATAATTTTTCTTCCCCTTTGATTCTGAGTTAGTTTACCCTGATTCATAGCTAAGTGAATATACCAAGTCAGGTCTCTTTTCTCTCACCCTTACTCCAGGTCCTTGGTTACTTTGTTAAGAGAATAACTGATAGGAGTTTGGCCAGACTTTCTATTTGCCTCAGTCACTGGTGACTGAGAAATTCTTTTATTTTTAATTAATCATGCATTTTATGTTATCAAATTGTTCTGCTTTCATTTAGAACATATTTGAATATATTTAAATTATCATCTGAGAAAACTCATTTCTTAGTAATGGCACCTTTTTGTGTTCTTGGTTTCTTAGAATTCTATTTTTAGTTTAGTTTTTTTTATTATGCAATGTTGTGTTCTTTTTTTCCCCTGCTTAATTATATTTCACAGCTTACAAAGTGAGCAGACTCTTTACATATTAAGATAAGAAAGAAAAATTTCTTTTAGGTGAGAGATTACTTTCAAAATTAAGGATTCTTAAAATTTGTTTTCTGATACAAAAATAATTATTTTTGAAATGGCTTCAAGGAAATGTCTTCTGTAAAAATTTATGAAACATGGTGTATGATTTTGAGGAAATGCTACTGTACTATAAGAAATGACGAGCTTGGTGATCTTAGAAAAACATGGATTGATTTACATGATATAATGAAGAGTTAAACTGAGCAGAACCAAGAGAACTTTGTATACAGTAATAGCAACATTGTTTTAAAAATTTGAGTAAGTCATTTTAACTATTATAAACGTCCAAATTAATTACAAAGGACAGATGAAGGAAGATGATATTTCCATCCAGAGAAAGAACTAATAAATAGAATATGATTTTACACACATACACACACACAAACACACACATACATACATATATACATGTACCTATTTGTCTCTAATGGTAGTCATCTCTAGGGTGGGATAGAGGAAAGAAAAAAAGGAAAAAAGAAATTTACATGATAACTTTATTATATATTTAAAAGGAATAGCAAGTTTTTGATAATAAATTTATAATTTCACATGCAATCATCTTTTTTCATTATATTATATTATGGGAATACTTGTTTTATTCAGTAAATTAAAAATACAAAAAAATTTCAAATGTGCCATTGTACATAAATCCCACATAATTATTTTCTCTATTTTATTCTAAGGACAAGTATATTTAGATATGTATTAATGCACTGAAAAGTTCTCAGAAATCTCTGTAAGATATTATCATGACATCAAGTGCTCTTTTTCACCAAGCCCAACCATGGCTGGTCCTGGGAATGAGTAGGGAGACAGATAGGGAGCACAGACAGTAACCATGGTTGAGTTGGTCTTAAGGTGTATGAATTGAGGGATAGGTGCTACTGACTATATCACAGTGGGGACAGAGGTGCAAAGCTTGCATGGAGTCATTCATCAAAACTTTCAGAAGTCAATCTATGTCCTTAGGAGTGAAAGAAAAATTCTTTCTCTCAGGGTATTCACTAGGAAATTATTATGACTGAGGAAAACTTGAGCTAAATCCTGGCAGGTATAAAGTCACATGTCAACAACTTGAAAACACTTGGAACTACGCTTTTCTTACTAGTCTGATCCACATGCTTGAGATGCTGGGTACTGTCTTGGGCTTGCCTCCCCTCTGAGCTTGGTAAGTCAATAGTACCTTTGTAGACAGTGTCAAACATGTTACTGTTCCCAGCTCCATAATTCCCATACTGCTTATACAGAGGCCAGGCTCCAGTGGAATTCCTCTATAAACTTTGCAGTAGTAATGTGGTGTGTGGGCTCCAATGTCCTTTCACCTAACCTATAGCTAATCTATTTAACCAAGAATTTTATTTCAAAAGTTCAAGATCTCCTATGTAGTAAGCTCCTTCTGCTTGTTCAAATGCTGAATTGAGTCATTTAAATTCAACAAATACTGTTTTATAAAATGGTGTTAGTTCAAGTGGTATAGATACAATTTAAGAGTGGCCTGTCATAATAGCCATCAGTATTATTCCAGATATATCCAAGGTGCATAATCCTAAAAGAGAGGCCATAAAAATGACAGCTTCCATGATTTGAAATTGTCCTGTGGACTGACCATCCAAGTTTTTGGATTGCCTGTTCTATAGATACGCTATATGGTAATTCATCCAGGAATACTTTCTCCTATGGTGTGCTAAAATCTATTGCTTGTAAGTGATTTAAACCATTTGAAAAGTATCATTTGATTTGAGCTACTTCTCATTATTCAAAGCATTTTTTTTTAATAATCAGGTATGACAGTGTGGGAGATGAATTTCAGGAATGTCATTTATAGAATATATAACTGGCATGGGATGAAATGTTCTGTCCAGATGAATGGAGGGAGGGAGTTATTATAACAAAAGTCTTGTCTTAGTGGTAGTATATGTAGCTTCAGAGCTATATTGATCCAGTGTTCTGTTGCTTTCCTTCAAACACCCATTAGATTGGTAGGGTTGAGTGATGGAACGGTTATCTTTTACCTGAAGAACACTGAATAGTGCTAAATGGGAAACAAAATAAGCATTATAGATGCCTCATAGTCACAGTTAAATATAGTTCAAGTTCAGCTTATCTTGGTAAACATACATCAAAGTAGACAAAGAGAATGTGACATGTGCTTAGCTCCTTTATGAACAGGAGTTCATTAGTTCCTCAATAGTTCCATTGACTAGTGAAAAGTGGAAGGGAGCCATCTTGGACAGTGGGTCTTTGATAGCCAGAATGATGCTGACCCCTAGGACAGTGACAGGACTACAATAAATCTAGTGTCATGGCCATGAGAGACAGTCTCCAACAAGTTTTGATAAAGCCTCTAGCCATCTTTGTGTCTTCTCCAATAATTCCTTAGAACAGGCTGATGCCTTATTGCATTGGATACATAAATATATTGTAGTAGTGGCCACAGGAACTCCTGGGGAGTGCTTTGCATGAAGTCTTTTTATGTGTGTTATAGTATACATGTGGTATTTTATAATCTGTACTTTATAAAAATAAAAGTTCAGCACCACCCATTGGGCTTTGTGTGTGAGGTGACATATCATTCTGAGCATAGGTGGAGGCTCTCACTAGGTGATAATTCCCCTTTGTTTGTGAAGTCATTGTTCTTTTAGTAAGTAGTTATTCCAGTCTAACATAGAAACCTCAAGTCTCATGCCAGAGGATCCAGTGTAAAACTTCTATTTCAATTGTTGTTGTCACCCCAAACTCTGGCAGTTCAGTGCACCTACCCTTATAAGTATGTTATGGTAGTCTCATATTCTAGCTTCTAAGAGAGTATATTGACTCTTTGGTTACAACATTATTCTCAATCCATAACATAATGCATAGAGATGTGATACTAACTGATGAAGGAGAATGCCTTCCAAATCTGTGGTTGGATAAATCTCGAGGCAGTATGTTCTAGGAGATGTCTCATGTTTTTGTACCTGAGCAGCATGGTATACTGGATACAAGCTTACGCTGTCCCAAAAGACCAAATGGATTGAGTTTAAACCCTGTTTCTGACACATAAGGACTGGATGACTATAGACAAGTCAAGCCATTTAATCTCTAAATGTTCTAGCTGACTCCCTAAGATCATAATTGCAAAGAAGGGACTAGCACACACTGTGGAGAGAGTGTTTTCATGTCTGAGATTTCCCTATGCTATTGACATCATAGGCCCAGTCTCCATCCCTAACTCTTAATCTCATCATATGGGTTACCAGGAAATGTTTATTTATGAGCAAGTAATGATGGAGGGAGACACACTATCACAGTGAGAAATGACACCTGACAACCTGATGAGGAGAAAGGTGTCAGGAGAACTAAAACAAAAAAAAACTGAAAAATATCTTTCAAAGGTAATAGTCAGGAGTAAATTAATGTAGTTGCTTAAAATTAAGGATGTGCTGGAGCCAGATTGAAATAGCTAGAGAGAATCAATTATTAAAATTTCTGTGTGAGCATTTACACCTCAGAAATTGCCAAGTTACAAATCAAGCCTTGAGTTATTGCTTTATTGATTATGTAGACTCAAGAAAGTGATGAGAAGGGTTAATAATGAAGCTAAAACTCAAAAGTGTGTCATAGGGACTAGCTCAAAAAAGACTTTCAGGGAGGAATGGGAAGTCTCCAAGAAGAAGGTCATTAAGAAATAGGAAAGGAGAGATGAAACCAGAGTTTTCTGAATCAGAAAAGGTTCCTGTGGCAGATGGGGAGATGGGTAAGGAAACACAGGGAAGGGCACAGCTCTAAATATTCCCTGAGAAGATGGCTGCTTAGAGGCAGCAACCAGCTCAACTGTCTTAACATTCCCCTCAAAATAATGCTTCAAATAAAATTTTGGAGCAGCAGAGCCAACAATGTCTCAGAGGGAGACATTTTTCCAGCCTAAGACAACTAAGGAGGTCAGCAGTAGAGGTCTGTGACACAGGGGTGGGTGCTGGCCCAGAGCACAGCAAGAGCACCAAGGGTGGGCATTGGAGGCAGGAGCAACAAGTGGCACCAGTAGCAGAGGCTTCAGGAGCTCTCAGTCTGGAGATGGTAAGTCGGTCACAAAATGGGTCAGAAAGAGACTAAAGGGGACATATAGCCTTTGTTGGCACTGTGTACAGCTGGTACTGATTTGGAATACTGATGGTAAGTCACAAGGGAACAGGGGAACTGGTCACAGTTCCAAGGCTGAGAAAAGTGCTAGTGCTTGCAGTTGCAGGGGTTCAGGGCCCCTTCCTGGGTAAAGACCAGAGTACAGACTAGGAAAGCAATGAGCATATCTCTCCCAGGATCACGCTACCTTGGAAGCACTAAAAACCCTTGCAGACCCCCAGGACTAGCTCTGAAAATGGAATCAGAAAAAAAAAATCTGAAGCTTGGGACAGTACCACATACCCTAAGGTGAGCAGAGCCCAAATTTAACATAAAATTCAAAGTCAAGAAATAGGCTGGAAAAATAAGCAAACAGCAACAACAACAAAGAGAACTTGACCATAAAAAGCTACTACAGTGGCAGAGAAGACTAAGGAGACCAAGAAGAAGATAGCAATATGAAAATAGCTATAAACAAAGCCAAAAAAGCTAATTGTACTCAAACCCAATAAAAATTCCTGGAAGAGTTAAAGAAAGAGGGAAGAATGGTAGAAAAAAATTGGGAAAGGAAATGAGAGTGATGCAAGAAAATCATGAGAAGAAAATTAAAAGATGGTGGAAGAGGCACAAAAACACTGAAGAAAATAACAGCTTAAAGAGCAGAATCAGCCTAATGGTAAAAAAAGGCACAACATTCACTGAAGGAAAGATCTTACAAAGCAGAATTGGCCAAATGGAAAAACAAGATGCACAAAAGCTTACTAAAGAAAATAATTCCTTAAAAATTGGAATTTGGGCAAGTGGAAACTAATGACTCAATGAGATATCAAGAAAAAATAAAGCAGTGAAAAGAATGAAAAAAATAGAAAAATGAAATATATCATTGGAAAAACAACTGACCTAGAATCAAGGAGATATAATTTAAAAATTATTGTACTACCTGAAAGCTATGATCACAGAAGGAGCCTAGACATCATATTTCAAGAAATTATCAAGGAAAACTGCCCTGGTATCTAAGATCCAGAAGGTAAAATAAAAATTGAAAGAATCCACTGATCACCCCCTGAAAGAGATCCCAAAATAAAACTCCCAGGACTATTATAGTCAGATTCCAGAGCTCCCAGGTTAAAAAGGAAATACTTCAAGCAGACAGAAGGAAACAATTCAAATATTGTGGAGCCGCAGTAAAGATCACGCAAGATTTAGAGCCTTCCATGTTAAAAGAGTGGAGGGGCTTAGAATATGATATTCTGGAAGGTGAAGGAGCTAGAATTACAACCAAGAATAACTTACCCAGGAAAATTGAGTATAATCCTTAGGGGGAAAATTGATTTTTAATGAAATAAGGGACTTTCAGACATTCCTGAGGAAAAGACCTGAGCTGAATAGAAAATGTAACAATCAAAAACAACACTCAAGAGAAACATAAAAAGGTAAACATGAAAGAATAGTCATAAGGGAGCCAGAGTTAAACTGTTTACACTCCTATATGAGAAGATGATACATGTAACTCTTAAGAATTTTGTCATAATTAGGGCAGTTAAAAGGAATTTACATAGGAATAGGGCATTAGTATGAATTGATTATGTTGGAATGAGCTACAAAAAAATTAAGGGATGGAAAAAGCGGATGCTCTGAGAGAAGGAGGAAGGGAGATGTAGAATGAGGAAATTTTTCTCACATAAAAAGAGACATGCAATAAAGCTTTTATAGAGGAGAAGAAAATGGAAGACGGTGGTAGTGGGCAATGTTTGAACCTCGCTGTCATAAAAATTGGTTCAAAGAGGGAAGAATATATAAACACACTCAGCTGGATATAGAAATCTAAGTTAATGAATAAGGAAATTGAAAGGGAAGAGAACAACAGAAATGGAGGGGTATGATAAAAGTTAGGGCAGAGAAAGGGAGGCAGAGATTAGAAGCAAAAGAGACCTTTGAAGAGGGACAGCATAAAAAGAGATAAAAAAGAAACAGAAGAAAATGGGAAGGAGGGAAATACACAGTTATCTTAACTGTGAAAGTGAATGAAATGATCACACTCTTGAAATGGAAGCAGATAGCAGAATGGATTAGAAACCAGAATCCCACAATATATTGTATATAAGAGACACACTTGAAGCAGAAAGACACACACAGAATTAATTAAAGGGCTGGAGCAGAATATGATATGCTTCAGCTTAAGTAAAAAGAGAGAAGTAGCAATGATGATCTCAGATCAAGAAAAGCAAAAATAGACCTAATAAAAGAAATAATCAAGGAAATTGCATTTTGCTAAAAGGTACCATAGACAATGAAGCAATTAAAAAAATTACTACCAGTTTCTCTGACAAAGGCCTCATTTCTCAAATATATACTGAGTATAGAATTGAGTCAAATTTATAAAAATAAGAGCCATTTCTCAAATGGTCAAAGGATATAAGCAAGCAGTTTTCAGAAGAAGAAATGAAAACCATATATAGTCATATATATATGTGTGTGTGTGTGTGTGTGTGTGTGTGTGTGTAGTCATATCATATAATAAACTATTAACTATTGATTAGAGAAATACAAATTCAAACAAATCTGAGTTTCCACTTGACACATATAAGAAATGGCAAATGCTAGAAGAGTGAGGGAAAAATAGGTACACTAATGAATTCTTGGTGGAGTAGTAAACTGGTCCAACCATTCTGGGGAACAATTTGGAACTATGACTAAAGGGCCTTTGACTCAGTAATACCACTACTAGGTCTGTATCCCAAAGAGGTAAAAAAAAAAGGACCTATGTGTACAAAACTATTTATAGCAGCTCTTTTTGTGGTGGCAAAGAATTGGAAATCCAGGGGATGCTCATTAATTGAGGAAAGGCTGAAGAAGCTGTGGTATATGATTGTGTTAAATACTAACTATTGTGCTATAAGAAATGACAAGCAGGATGCTTTCTGAAAAACGTGGAAAGATTTGCATGAACTTTTCTTTATTTTCTTTATTTTTTTTGGAAATATGGCTAATATGGAAATAAATTTTGTGTGATTTCACATGTGTGATTGATATCATATTGCTTGCCTTCTTGGTGGGTCGGGAGGTATGAGACAGAGGGAGAGAATTTGGAACTCAAAACTCAAAAAGAAAATATTTTAAAAATTAGTAATACATTTTTTAGAAATTAAAAAAGAAAGTATATCATAGTTACATCCCATTCCAACTCCCATCTATTTATTAAACATTTACTAGCATTCTTTGCGCTTGACCCTATTCATCTTCAATAGTCCATAAGGATACCATTGTGTGGCAGTGGATAGAGTGCCAGGACCGGAGTCAGGAAGACTCATCCTCCTAAGTTCAAATCCAGCCTCAGACATTAGCTACTTGTGTGACCCTAGGCAAGTTACTTCACCCTGCTGACCTCAGCTTCTTCATCTGTAAAATGTACTAGAGAAAGAACTGGCAAACTGCTCCAGCAGTTTCGCCAAAGAGTTTGTGAAAAGTTGGACATGACTGAAATGACTGAATAACAATCCCATCCCAACAAAATAATGATTTTTAAAATGATGATCTTGAATCATCAAAAAAAAAGTTTTAATCATTTTCAATATACTTTGTCTATAAGACATCAGAGGGCATAATTAATTTTGGAAAGATTTCTTTTAATGGGGTTACATGAGCAACGACACAGGTTTTCTTCTCCTGAAATGCATTCTGAGCTTCCACTTCTACATCAGCTTGGCAATTTACCCCCGACTCCACCTCCCACGTCGAGGTTCAGCCCTTTCCCAAACCGGAATGAATATAGATTTTCTGTAAGGAGGATATAATATGTCTCAGGACTAGCTAAATGAGTTACCTAGTAGATCCGCTCTGATATTAATATTCTATTTTTCAAGTAACTGAGTTCTTGTCTTCCCCCTAAATTTAAGCCCTTGATTGCACCCCATTTTGCTAGAAACTGAGAGCTCTGACATCTACTTTGGTTTTCCAGTGATTATTACAAGTTGTCATCTACCTCACTTTCCCTTGGATTTTGACCTTGTCTCTTCTATTTCCCTATGACTTGATTCTTACTTTAAGACCCAGGCTGCTACTTGTGGCTAATTAACTTGATCAATATAAACCAATACAGAAAACTGAAGTTGCAGAACAATTTTTCTTTTTTAATTGTCTGCTCAGCTCATTGATTTCCCAACCTGTGGGCTATAGACCATCAAAGGGCTATAGAATTATTACAAGTGATCCGAGACTACAATTATGCATGAAGCATTGTCATTTGATCTTTTTTTGCTCAAAATATGCTTACCTGAAATTTTCCACCTCCTTCATTTGTGCTTTGCAGGCAAGTAAGCAAGTCTAATATGTCTTCCACATGGCAAGTCTCATTAGAACATAAGCTGCTTGAGAGTTGAGGTTATTTCATTCATTGTATTTTTATCCCCAGTGCCTAGCACAGACTGGCACATAATGCTATATAAATACTTTTTGATTGAAAACCTGTCACATACTTGAAGGATCAGCTGTAATTCTTTACCTCTGTTCCTCCCCCACCCCTGATACCAAATCTTCTTTTCTCCAAGTCAAACATACCTGATTCATTCCTTTCACTTTTTGTCATATATACCTGCTATTATACATGGAACTATAATTTTCAAAGTAGATGGATTTAGTGAATGAACTTTGGTGCGTCCATTTCATGCTATCTTTATATTTGGGTCTTGGAAAACTAATTCTGTTATTTATATGGCATTGTCATCACCTTTACAGTCTGGTTAAAGATGTTTAGCCCTGGGTATAAGATATGATGGGACACCAATATTCACTATTGGTACTTTAGAATCAGATGACATCCAGATCCATTTGATCTAGATCTTGGAGTCCCAAGAATTTTTAGTAATTTGGGATCTTTTCTCATAGGAGCCTTGGTAGCTCATGCCCTTTTTTTTGCAATGCCATCTCTGCCAAAGGTTTTTGAAAGTAGGTGTTGACTATAAAATACAACTCCAAATGATGGCACGGCACCACCCACTAGAAGACTTCACCATCACATGCACACACAGAGACACACAGGCACAAGTGTGCAGCCAAAGTCATTTCTATGGAGAATGCATTACAAACTTTTTAATGAGGTGTCAGAACCAGAGACTTAATGTGAACTTCTGTAATTTCACACTCATTCTGTGAAGGGGAAAATTAAAATTTCCAGCTGCTGCATAAGATACAAAAATTCACAGCACACTTATAAAGCCCCCTTTCCTCCTCACATGGAAGAGATTATGGCCACAGCTGCTGTAACTCAATTGTTACACTCAATGTAGGGGGTGTCATGAATCACTCTGCACCAAGACCTAGTGAAAGAGCACAGAGGGCCACCGTCCTTGGTGGGATAGGGATTGGCAAGGAAGCTTTGGAATGCTGGGCAGCTAGGATGGCTGTGGTCACATGATAGGCTCAAGCCTGCATCTTCAGCATTTGTTAGTTCATTCATAGCAGTAGAATATACTTCAAAATTAGTCTAATTTGAACTTTTGGTTCAACCAATTATCTGAGTTCTGCCAATATGGTAGCAATGTAACAAAGGTCTCAGCTACCCTAGTTTCTCTAGTCCTGACAATATGAAGCTAGAGGAGTGCCATGGAAGCAAAAGATGGAACAATTTTAACAAGGAGGGTGTAGACACAACTAGAGGGACCTTGAGAGTGGTTGGTCTTCATTCTTCTACTTTCAGATTGTAGTGAGATAAACATTATAGATATTATCAATGCAATAGTGATACTCATCCTACAGATATGAAAGTCAAAGAAAGCTCCTGCCTTCAATGAACCTTTAATATAAAACCAATAAGATAGGAAGAGAGTGAAGTGGTTTAAATTTGCATTTTGACTCTATACTGCAAACATTTGTTAACTCACTACTAGCTACTACTTCTAAGCACCTAGTGTTTCAACTTTAGTCTCATCTTTCCTTGGATAATAATGATAATGGTGGTGGTGGTGATGATGATGGTGATGATAATATTAAATAGTATTTACATAAAATTTAAGGTTTGGAAAGCACATTACATATGTTATCTCTTGTGATCATTCCAATAGCACTCTGAGGTAGGCTCTATAATTATTATTTCCATTTTATAGATGAATAAACTGAAACCCAAAGTTACAATGATAGTAAGTGTCAGAGCCAGGATTCAAACTCAGATCATGTTACATCCATATTTAGCACTCTATGTACTACACTACCTAGCTGCTTTTATGTAGATTGCTAAAAACTTCAATATAGGGCTTTCTTCCTCTAGTGTCCTTCTCTTTCTCAGCCCTATTAACTATAAAAAACGTGGCAGGAATGCTTGAGAATCAGTGTTATGGAACACTGGGTGATTGTGCAGTGACAGGGACTCTTACTAATGAAACTCAATGTGATTTTCAGATTATTGCCAGGACTCTTCAGGCATCTAAAATAATACCTAAACAGTATCTAAAATAGATGATACTTTAGGAAACTCCATTGACTCAAGTGACAAGTTTTTTGGTTAGAAAATTCAATTGGAAGTAAGTAGACCCAACTGAAAGGGACCTTCAGAGAGATTTTATTTCATTCTTTTGCTTTTAGATCACAGTTGTGCCACCTGAGTCTGAAAAAGTAAACATAGATTCAAGAGGTGCCAAAGGTATACCTAGTGAATACCTTAGGCTCTGGGAGCAGCCAGTTAAGTGAAGAATGATACAAGTTATCAGCAGTCATCTCATTTCTTAGGGAATACTTGCTTCTGTGTCTAATCCCTCTTTGCTACTCAGGAATTACTTTTGATTATGAGTTTGAAAGCAAAGATGGTGATTAGATTTTTTGACTTTTACCTAAGAAACCTCTGGGGTAACATTTTGGCTCAAACCTCTTCTACCTTAATTAGTTTGCTGAAACATTAATCCATATATTCAGTGCTAAAAGACTCAACTTCAGTAATTGTTTATAGGCCTCCCAGCCATCTGCAGTATTGGGAGTTAATATAGAGTCTGGCTACTAGATTAACCTAAGGAATACACTAGTAATGAGAAGATTTTCAGCAAAATGGGAATTTCACTCTAAGATACAGAAAGGTAATATGCAGAGCGCATTGAGCATGGGCCTGGCAATATGCCTCTGACATTCACTTAGCTGCCAAGACCAATTGCTTTGTTTTCAATATTTCTACAATACGCCCATTCCTTTCTTTTCCCACTGACAAACCCAGTCCCTTGTCCTTTCATACTGAGACTACTAGAACTATAGAGTAACAGAGAGTGAAAGCTGGGAAGGAATCTTAGAGATAATCTAATTCAGCCCTTTATTTCATAAAGGAGGAGATGAAGATCCGCAAGGGGTGATAAAACTTGACCAATGTCACCCTGAGACTCAGCCGGGAAGTTTTATTTAAGAAAGGCATACTGTTTCTTCTTTTCTCTAACCTATAGTCCTTCCAAGCCCCATACTCTTTCACTTGTGTCTTTATATCCCCAGGGCTTGACACAGTGTGTGACACATAGTAGGTCTTAATGTATGATTTTTGATTGAATGAATGAGTAAATGTTATTTACATAATTAAATGGTCTTGCCTTGGATGGCATTTTCATAGCCCTCTCACGAGTTGTAATCACCTTCTGAGTTAAATATAATCCTTTGATTGGGCCTTAATACCTTTCCATCTGTTTGAAGTCTTATAGATCTCACTGCAGACCAGCCCATAATTTCTATTTTAGTAAAACTAACTATCCTGTGGCTTTTTTTTACTTATTCCTTATGTCACACTGACTCAGAAGGTTTGATCAAAGTACGCGAGAGGGCTATGACTTACCAATGGTCACATAGGTAGTTTATTTTAAACTGCCTTTGAAAACATGTCCTCTAACTCTAGAACTATCACTTTTTCTAATGAACCTTGCCACAAATTCTCTCCCAGGGTTGGGTTTCCTGCTATCCCTATCAATGTACAATTTTAGCACTTTCTCAGATAACAATTTTAGCAATTTGGATACGATATCACCAAATGCTATCATCGTAATGTGACCACGCATACAAATAGTGAGAATAAGCCAATAATGTTTTCCCTGATATTTAGGACAATGTTTCTTTGACTTAGCTCACTGAATTTGGGCATGTATTTTCTTTATTTATCACAAGATTAGCTTATTCCATCTAAGATAGAGATTGATAAATAGAACTCCCAGGAGTAAAAATTCTATTTACGAATGAATGAAGGTAGGCACCTTCCCTGCTATTTATAATCTTAGAGATTTGCCTAGTACACTGAGAAATTATTGACTTGCTTAGGGTCACAAAGCTAGTACCGTACGTATCAGATTAAGTACTTGAGCCCATCCATGGCTTCCTGGTTTTAGAGCAAGCTTCCTAACCATTGCACCATATTGCCTCTTCATTTATCAAAAACAAATCTTCATATGACACATCTAAATTTAAACCATGACTACCATTATTTTTATATAAACTTAAAGAAAAATTTAAACAACTTGTCCAAAAATAAACATGGGTCTCTTTTCACTAATCTCTAAGTTTTGTTTTAGAAATTCATCCTGAAATTCAGGTTAGAGTTAAGCAGTGTTTACAGTGTTTTGTTCTCTGTTGTCTAATGTATCTTTTAGTGTCAATCTATCCCTTTAAAAATGAATATGAACAATTCTATCCTTCCCTCACCTCCTCCCAATCCTAGTTATTGACTACAGTTATTCATCTAACAAATAGAAAGCCTTAATTTTCTTTTTCATCTTCTCTTATTTGAGAAGCCCTGCTTCTTCTCCTAATATAGGCAGAAAAGAAAATGAACAATCTTGGCAAGTAGGAAGCTTGGAATCCAAATGACTAGGTTCTTTTCACTTAAAAAAAAAAAGTTTCTCTAACAATTTCTCTCAATGGTTTTCTAGCTTTTTTTCCTAAGTAGGAAAGGACTCAACTCCAATTTCCTTCTCCCATTAGCTCTCAGACTGGGAGCTTGTTTAAACTTTTTTATGTACAATTGTTGGATCTGGATGTAACTTTATTACTATTTACAGCCCCCTTAGAAATGGCTTCAGCTTACAAATTGCATTAGGTAAAGAGTTTCCAGAGACTGTTTTATTTAAGGTCCTTTATTCATTGTGCAGACCAAAATATTTGAAACTAAACTTTAATAAGACTTTTCGACAATGATTTAAACTGATTGTATTTCACTTTTCATGTCTACAGCATTACTTCCTTCCTTTTGCTCCTGTCTTTTTCCACTATGCTGTCGTGGCTGTCCACCTGTTTAACACAATCTTTCAAAAACCTTTCTTTATCAATCTGGTGTTATGATTCTGCCTTATGCAGGGTCTCTCTTGATTACTTATTTGTCTTGGTAGTAGAGAGTACTCTGGGATTGAAGTCATAATGATCCAGGTTCAAGTACCACCTCTACTACTTATTAGCTTTTGTGACCATGGGCAAGTCACTTAACTAGTCTGTAATTCATTTTCATCATCTGGAAAAGTAGAGATCATCCCTATAATAGCTACCTCTTAAAATAATGAGGCTCAAATGAGATAATATATCTAAACTATTTTGCCAAATTTGAAGTGTTATATACATGCCAGTTACAGAGACAACAAGGTGACTCAAATAAAGAGCTGGCCTTAGAGTCAAAAAGACTACAATTTAAGGTCTAATTTGGATACATATTAGTTGTGGCACCTAGGCAAGTTGCATAACCTCTCAGAGTGGCTCATGGGATTCCTTAAGATCACTGCAAAATAGTTGTTGGTCTTTGTTGCTACAGTGAGTTTCTTCCCTGGGCATTCCCTAAAGCAGTGAAATCACAGGTCTGGCCCACCCTGAAATACACAAACACATAAATGAATGGTTAGAGATGTGTGTGTGTGTGTGTGTGTGTGCGTGTGTTTGTGTGTGTGTGAGAGAGAGAGAGACAGAGAGAGACAGAGACCAGAGAGAGAGACACACACACACAGAGACAGAGAGACAAGAGACAGAGACACAGAGAGACAGAGAGAGAGACAAAGAAAAAATAGAGATAGAGAGATCAATAGATTGAATTCAAGAGTGAATGAATGAATGAATGAATAAAAGCCAGTCTTTACAACAGTAATGATATCTTCTCTCCTAACTTGGGTATCATCGGGGCTCACATTGCCTCAGAAGCAGCTAAGCAGGAATGAGCAGCACTGTGAAAAGCTATCACCTCTAACAGAGACTTTGTGTTATAAATTTTCATTTATTGACATCTCATACTTTCCTCACCTTGTTTCCTATTGGTTTAAATTCATTTAGAAAATATCTTCGTAGTCCTCTCCATAGATAATATCTTTAGTTTTTACTTTATCATGTGTCCTGTACAATACTCTTTTGGATCAAGAATACTTTCTTTGTTTCCCCATTCAATTTGCTGCCTTCTGGGCTTGGTAATTGTCCCGATAGTCAGCAGACAAGAGCTGTTCCTCCTTTGTCTCTATAGGGTGTGGTAGGTATTAAAGGGCTTTCAAGTCTTTTCTATTTTGTACTATGTATATAACCTCCTCCACTTTCCTCCCCCTCAAAAAAAAAATCCCACAAAAAAAACCTTTTCCATAAATGTCCCATCATGGCATGGAGTTGACCATAGTTGCATCAGAGGAGGACAAGAATACTGGTAGGTAACAACCTAGAAAGGCTTTGATCACTATCCTGTTGATGGATTCCATGTCTCTTGCCTAAGTTGGAAGAAACTCATTGCTAAAAAATTGGCCACTTGGCAAAGAATTTGTTTAGCTCTGTCAACTGATAAAAATTGTCTGTTTCATTGCAGAAGCATAGCCATTTGCATCAGTCATTCCATAAGCATTTATTAAGTACTTGCTATGTGTATAGCACCGTGCCCAGTCCTGGGGACACAAAGAAAAGCTAAAAACCTCCCATTTCCTGCTCTCAAAGGCCTCACATTCTACTGGTAGAGACAACATGCAAATACCTTTGCTTACATACACACATGTATGTATACATACATGCGTGTATGTGCATATATGTATATGTGCATGCATATATGTATATACAAATATGTGTATTATGTGTGTGCATGCATATATATGTGTGTGCACGTATGTATGTATATAAATTATAATCTCAGAGAAAAGAAACTACAGTGGATGCAGGAAAGGCCTTCTGAATAAGGTGGGGTTTAAGAAGGAATCCAGAAAAGCCAAGAGTCTGAAGTGAGGAAGGAGATCATTGTTGGAATGAAGGACAACCATGCAAAACACAGAGTTGGAAGTTATACTGACATGCACTAAAATCAGAAAGTAGGCCAAGATTTTAGACTGCATAGAGGGAATAACGTATAAGAAGACTGGAAAAGTGGGGGGGGTCAAATTGTTAAGGGATTTAAAAGTCAAAGTGAGAGTCTGGGGGTAATTAGGAGTCACTGGAATTTATTGAGTAGGTTTGTGAAATGATCAGGTCTATATGTTAGGAAAATCATATTGGAATCTAAGTGGTAAATGGATTAGAGTGAGGAGAAACTGGAAGCTGGGAGACCAATTAGATAAGTATTATAATAATCCCTGTAAGAGGTGATAAGGGTGGGGACTAGAGTGAGGCTGTGTAAGGGGAGAGAAATGGCAATGTATGAGACATGTTATAAAAGTAGAAACAAAGTATTTGACAACAAATTTACTATAATGGCATAACTGAAGGTCAGGGAGGGTGGTGGTACCCCTAACAATAATAGTAAAGTGGAGAGAAGGTAGGGTTTAGGGACAAATAAAAAAAATATGTTCTGTCTTAAACCATAAAATTTGTGATAACATGGGATATCTACTTTAAAATAGCCAAAAGGTAATTGGTGATACAATACTAGAGCTCAGGAGATAGGATAGGGTTGGGTATATAAATCCAGAACAATCTGCGTAGCGATGCTGGTTAAAGCCATGGGAGATGATAAGATCATCAAGTGACATAGCAGAGAGTGAAAAGAGAAGGGGCCTACAAAAAAGTCTTGAAACATACCCATAGTTGGAGGGTAAGACATGGATAAGGAATTTACAAAGGAGACTGAGAAAAGAAATAGATAGGCAAAGAAAGAGGACAGAATAATAGCAAAAACCCTATAGGTGGCAGAGTATACAGGTAAAGAGGGTAAATAGTAGTGGCATAGACTGCTAAGTGATAAAGGAAGATGAAGAATGAAAAATGGGTATTATGTTTAAAAATTAAAATGACATATCCTTGAAGTATCAGGGCATTGAATCTTTGAAAGTGACTAGCACTTTAAGAACACTCAGTATATATTTGTTTGCTGACTGATTTCAATTATGTTTATGAATTAGGGTGACATGGGATTAGGTAATTGAATTCTCTGTGTTTCTTTGTCTGCATCACAGAGTGGAGATAAATATGTTTCCATATAATATAGGAATGGTAGAATAGCTTTCTTCTTTATATGTAAAATCAGTATTTTGAAGTGTATAGATTTCATGCAAACTTACGAGCCCAATGTATGGCATTAAACTATTAGTGATACTGCCTAATCAGTCACTGATACACTGAGTGAATTAGATATTTAAAAAGAAGGTAAAATAATAGTGGATTAAAATATGTTGTTTAGAATGTTGAATTGATCTGGAGAGTCTTAACAAGTTGTAGAAATTCTCTAGCACTTCATCCTCAGCTAACAGTGTTGGCACATATGCTGCATGGTGCTCCTTTTGCAGATACTTGTTTTAGTATTGAAATATGTAATGACTAAATATACCATGAAAAAATATTTCTTGTTACCTCTGGGCATATGACAAATCCTTTTTCTTTGCTTCCCTGCAGAGTATATTTCAGGGAATAAGGTATAGGAAGACTGAAAAGATGATGGATGATTGTGAGTAGTGTCTTCTTCTAAAATAGAGAGAAGCAGTGGAGAGTAAAACCATTTTAGAGAAAGCTTGGCACAATAGCCAAGCAAAGTCATCCCAAAAACATTCAAGAATAAAGGGAAAAACAGAAAGAAGACTACAAATAGAACAGAAATGGAAAAGGCATGCAAATAAACATTTTAACAAACTATTGTCTTCATCTAGGATAGTAGAAATGCTACACTTCAACCCTAATATCATAGCCCCAAATGTGGCACTAAAGAAGATAAAGACAGGTGCAACAATTGTGTTGGATTGAGTAAAATATGGAGGAGATCCATGCTGGAGGCAATATAATTGCAAGAGTATTGAGGGACAAGATATTGTTACAGGTAATCAAGAGACTGATATCTGATATAAAGGAAGATACCAAAGACATGGAAAGAGTCTCAGATTTTTAAAATTCTGCATAAGGCAAATTTGAGGACATAAATAACTACTGCCTTACAAGCTTATTCTTCCATCTATACAATATCCTTATGAGAGTTACCCATTAATGGATCAAAGACATTTTCAATGAGGATTTCAACAGTAGCTCACTTCTTTACCATTTTACGACTAACTAAAAGACAGAAAGATGTAAGATCTCATTATGCTCCTTATAAAGTATACAAAAGTATTTGTTTCAGTAGAATAAAATGCTAGATTATAGATACTTTTACATCAGGGTATTTTACACTCATACATAAAAATAATCCAAGGCTTCTTGGAAGATAAAAAAATTAGAAATTATTCAATGAATAAAATCATATGAGGCATATAATAGGAAGATAAATGTTTGTCAAAGGTATTTGCCTCAGTATTGGCATAGAATTCAAGTTGAAGAGGCATTTTCTGTGAATGATGGATGCCTCCAGATGCTTGTGGATAATATTGTGCTGCTTATATCAAGCTCCAAGACATTTTAGGGCTTCCTGTAAAAGATCTGTAATCACTTGTGAAAGACTAAGTAAATGAAGAATGACTATTGCACAGATTTCAATATGCTTTTGGATGGTAACCTTATAGAAGCTGTCCAATTATCTATATCTATCTACTGTTATATACATATGTATACACACATATATGTGAGTATATATATGTATATATATACATACTCACATATATGTGTGTGTTGTGTATATGTTTGTGTCTGTATATCTGGGGCAGATAGTAGATATTTACAATGAAATGGACCCAGAGATGAATAGAAGCAGAAGAGTGAGCTAGAGAAATGATGAGCTCATTGATTTTTTAGAAAAAAAAATGGATAGAAAGTACAAAGGTCTTTTAATGATTCCAAGTTTCTCATGAAAACAAAGACCCATATTTTTCAATACTGACATTTTAATAGTAGTGTTGTAGGGTAGTAAAACTGGAAACATCAATACTTCAGAAAAATAAAGTGATCATCATACTGAGTGCAATGGAGAAACACATGGTGGTTATGAACACATGATCAATGAGGAATTCCAGAGGAAAAAGAGTAAAGAATGTTATTGAGGAATTTTATGATGTTAAGAGAAGAAAAGTTAATCGTAGCAAGAGTGAGGGATGACAGGTGATTTGTAAGAGTATTCTGTTGGCATGCTAGATGTTGGGAGAAAGCAAGAGATATCTCTAAAATATTGATTGGAATCCCTAAAATGAAGTTTGGAATAACATGAACAAGAGACATGTTGGATGGCACGAATGGGTTGCAGTTCTCTCCATTAGAACTCCTGAATCAATGAGATCATGAACCCATTTAGATGTGAGTATTTGAGTGCAGGATATTGTACCCATATTGACAACACACTTTGAAAATTGCTCCAAAGGCTTACATTCTAATAATCTGTAGGCTTAATTTGGAGAGACTTTCCTTTATTTGCCCAATATATCCTATTTATTATTTGTCATGGATTTAAGCTTCCAAGAGGAACTAAGCATGGTCTCCACCTGTTTTAAATACTGTGCTTCTCAATTACAAAACTTACCCTAGTGAAACATTAGAGTCTCAGAGTCCATGTTAAAGCTAATGTTTAACTGGAAAACACATCAGTTAAATTTATCTTTTAGATTTTATTTAAAACCCTTGAGAGCTGGCACTTTGTATGCCATTAGGGAAGACTGAAATACCATTCTTTTATAAAAGTTAATTTTCTTTTTCAATACCATGAAATACCAAACTGAAGTTGACCCTGAACAAGCATTCATTTTCAAAATGGATATGTAAACTCTTTAAGAATCACCATTGTGTCAATGTTGTTGGAAGAAAGCACACTTTTAAATCCTTAAAGCTTTTCTTTATTGATTTGTATGTAATATTCAACTATTCAAATACACAGGCACAGCTTTTCAAAAGCTAGAGGAATCTATACAGCTGTAAAAATGAACATGTACCCATTGTACCTATAACAGCTTTCCCCTCCCCCAAACATCTGCCTGCATAGCTATTGACATTTACAGTTGTGTTTATTGCCAAATATATTTTCAGTGGACAAATGGGTCACAACCTCCCCACAGGTGTGTGTATATTTCTGAGCCTAACACAATTCATGAAGTAATAAAAACTGGTTCAGAATTCTGGAACTAACATGCTAACCCACTAAAAAAAACTAATCACTTTATTTCCAACTTAAAATATACTTTAGGTAAATAATTAATTTGGAGTATGTGAAATTCATAAAAGGAGGAAAAGAGTGATCACAAAAAAGTGGTGTGTGTGTGTGTGTGTGTGTGTGTGTGTGTGTGTGTTCTCTCCTCCTCCACTTCCGTACCCAGAAGAGCACTATCTATTTCTGGCTGAAACATAACCTACCATATATTTGATACTCACTATACATTGATCATATTATATTAGTTGCAGGCCCAGGTACCATGCTATGAAAACAAGTAACCTCATTGAATGCTGAATTTTACATTTTACCATATTGGATGGGGAATGAGGAAATGTGAGTTCTAATTCTCATTCTGCAAAATTAGGAAGTAAGCATAGTTGGTCTGTAAAATTCTTTCTATAATACTACTCTTCTACTGGAGCTATCTTCAGTATATTTCTGTATATTAATTTAACTCAACCCATTCAACTAAAAGAGATTTCCTGAATATGACAGGCAAATAGCTTTATCAGTTCTGACCCTTTTGAAATGAAAAAGGACCTGACTTCATTGCAAGGATTTCTTTCTTTTTTTTATTTTTAATGCCTTGTCAAATAGATTAAGATTCCAAATGATAGACTTTCATACTTGGGTGGATTTTCTTTTTCTATGTAGGAAAGCAAGCTGAGTCTGATTCAGTTAAGAAACTCTAAATGACTTATGGACTTAAAATAGCCAATGTTCTTCTTGCAATTAACTCAGTACCTATGCCTACCTGAGATCCTACTACCCTGGAGGAAGAGAGAGGCAACATGGACACATACAGAATTTTCCCATCTGAAGAAAAAAACTCTTCCTAGAAAATATGGAACCAGCGCTTTAGGCGAGAGCAAAAAGAGTACACATGCTTTTTTTTTCATTTCCCTTTGGAGGAACTGGGAATGTTAAGCCTGAATGAGAGAATACTTGAGGTAGTAGGAATAATAGTTGCCATCTAATATTTTAAGGACTGATATGAGCAAGAGGATGTAGGCTTAGATCAGAGAGCAGAACTAGAGAAAAATGGGTGGAACAGAGGCCAATTTCTCCTTGTTATAAGAGAAAACTTTCTAACATTCAGGACGATCCAAGGTGGAAAGAGATACCTTTGAAAGTTGTTAAGTTTCCCTTCACAAGAGCTTATCAAATAGAGCAGGGATGATCACTTGCTGAGGATGTTGGATGGAAAATTTCTGTTCATGTATAGATTTCACTACCTATGTCTAGAGGGCTCTTTCAGCTCTAAGATTATTTCCCTTTACCAACATAATTTTTGTCAAGTTACTTAACTTCCAGTGATTTAGCTTCACATTGATGAAAAATGAGGCAGTTGACCTAAAAGAATTCTAAGATCCCTTCTAATTCTAAAAATGTTATTATCCTATGAGTATTCCTCCATATATTCTGAATAAGAGGGGCACAAAGAATAGGGGATGAAGCCAGAGGTTCTGTAATTTTCATTTACTTGGAAGTAGTGGAACAAATTTTTTTTTTAAAAATCCAAATGGTCTGAAAAGAACAATATGGATATTCAGATAAATCACAAGTCATCTTAGATTAAAAAAAATTTGCAGAATATGGAAGCAAGAGGAAGTAACAAAGGATGGCTATAAAAAGCATGGCAAATTATTGTAAGAATAGTGTCAGGAATATTAAAGCTCAAGTATATTTCTTGTGTACCTAGAGAAGATGAGGATATCAAATAGTTTTTTAAAGCTATATTGGGGAAGGTGATGAGCAAAGAAATGATGATAAATGAAAACAATTAGGAGACAGCTGCCTAGTTATACTTTTGTTTCTGTCTCGTCTGGAAAGAAGAATGAACTTTGAACTAAAAAAAGAGTAGAACAAAAGTATCAAAAAAGGAAGCGATGTCAAAGATAAGTAAAAACTGGTAAGGATATACAGAATTGCCCTCAATGAATTTAAAACACCTGACACATATGGGCTTCATTCGTGGATTCTGGATGAACTGAAGATTTGATTGCCTTCTAGTGTCAGTGATATCATATAGAATAGTCATGTTGAATGGGAGGCTTAATGCAGGCTTGGAGAAAGAAAATGCTTTCCTGATTTCCCCCAAAAAAGACCTTGATTTCAATTCCAGACAAAATTATAAGATGTATTATTATGAGTTTTTAGTGAACATTTTAAAGAGGAAGTGACAATTACAAAGAATTAGCCTGATTTTTGTCAAGAAAGTTTATTTTTTGTGTTACTAAACTGGGAGGTCAGGGGAATCCTGCAAATATAACTTATTTTAGCAAAATGATAAATATCTCATGCTATTGATAAAGAAAAGATATAAAGTTGTAGAGATGACAGTACAATTAGGTGGATTTAGGTTTAGTTACTCCCTGAACTCAGGAAGTAACCTTAAATATTTCCATGTTAACTTGGAAGAATTTCTACAATACAGTGAAGTAGACACAAGTAGATCTGTTCTATGTAATATTATTGTCAGTGACCTGGTTAAATGGATAAATGATGTCTTCATCACATTTACAGATGGAACACTACTAGGAATGATAACTGACATGTTAGATGACAGTCAGTATCCAAAATGATTTTGACAGGTGAGACAATTCAGCTGAATCTAACAAGGTGAAATTAAATGGGACTCATTCAGGTTCAAGGAAACAATTTTATGAGATGGAGGAAGCATATGATAACAGTTCATTTGGGAAAAAAACCACTGTTTTTAGGATACTGTGATGATAACCGACAAGCAAATATGATTATGGGATTCATTGAGAAGGGTAACTTCCAGTAACATGAGAATGATGATTCTGATGTATTTTATCCTGGTCCTACCACATCCGGAATATTGTGCTTATTTCTAGGCATCACTTTTATAAAAGATTCTTGATAAACTGAAGAGCATTTAGAGAATGGCAACTAGAATGATAAAGTGCCTCCAGACAATGGCTATGTGAGGATCACTTGAAGAAAATAGGAATTTTTCATAATCCTAGACAAGAGAAGTCTCAAGAGGAACATGGCAGCTGTCTTCCTGTACTTAAAAAGCTGTGGAAGAGAAGAATTAGACTTTTTTTTTTCACTTTTGACCCCAGAGGGTAGGACTAAGAAAAGTGGCTTTAAGTTTTAAATAGGTAAATCTAGATCTGATGTAATTAAAAACTTCCTAACAATTAGAACTAACAAATTGGAATGGCCTGTCTTGGAAGATTGCAGGCTCCTCTTCATTAGAGGTCTTTGAGTAGAGCCTGGATGAACACTTGTCAGATATATTGTTATGAGAATTCGTCTTTTGGGTATGGGTCACACTAGATGTCTACTTAGTTTCCCTCCAATCCTGAAATTCTGTGATTCTATATAAAAAGCTTCCATCAGTATTTCTTTTCAGTATTAAAGTTGGCAGCTTTAAACCCTGGTTTGAACTGATCGGTTCATTTTGTAGTGAAGGGATATTTCCAGTTGATCTGCTGAATTACTGTTATGTAAACAAGGGCAATGCTGTCAGGCAAAGGAAGAATTGCCAGAGCTTTCTACTTGGAAACCAATGGTAGCTTCTGATAATGCTTAGCTCTGACAGCTAGCCTTAGGAATTTAGGAGATTGTGAAAAGGTGGGTGAAGGAAAGTAGAATGCTGATTTAGGCCTTGAATCCCTACCCATTCTTTAAGTCACAGTTCATATTCCATCACTTCCATGATCCTTATGATCCCTTCTCCCGCTCTTATGAACCCTCAAACACTGCATTTTGGTTTACACTGCTAATGCATTTACCATTTATTATTTTGTGTTACAGTTATCTGTGTAGCTCTGCATATCAATAAGAAGTTCCTTGAAAGATACAATAATCTGAATTACTTTTTCTAGCATTCTGATGCCACCATCTTGGAAGATGTCCTGTGATGAGTTCAAGTTGAAGAGGAATTCTCCATAGGTAATGGGATCCTTCAAATTCTTATTTATAGATAGCTCATTCTGATTGCCCTAAGTAAGCCCCAGAACATTAGAGATCATCCAAAATCAGATCCATAATTATTCCAAAGTGATCGTTTAATCCACACAAGAAAATTTAGTGGTTGAAAGATGCCTATTGTTAACATTGTTTTGTTGTTGTTGTTCAATTGCTATCAGTCTTGTCTAAGTCTTTGTGATCCCATTTGGGGTTTTCTTAGCAAAGATACTGGAGTGGTTTGCCATTTCCTTCTCCAGCTCATGTTACAGATGAGGCAACTGAGGCAAACTGGGTTACATGACTTTCCCATGGTCACACAGCTAGAAAGTGTTTGAGGCCATATTTGAACTCAGGAAGATGAGTTTTACCGTTTTCAGGCCCAGAACTCTATCCACTCTGGCACCCAGGTGCGCCTAACATTGTTTATATGAAAAATTTAACAGATCAGCTGCAATTGCCCTTTCACTACACAACGAAAAGTTCAGATATGCAGCTGGATGAATAGCCCATAAAACTGGTCCATTGGCACATATATCTTGGGCAGACACTACACACATGAAATGACTTGGGTCCAGAGTTGAGCAGGAGAAAAATAGTTAGCTGAGTAGCTTTGGGGTAATTAGGCAGTGCTTTTAATGATATCAAACTTCCTCCTGAAACCAATATTTCGCCCCTTCCCATTAATTTCTTTTATTTATGTCTTCTTTATATCACATTTCTCAATATATTCCCCTATTGAACCTCAAAACTTCAAAAATAAGCAAAATCTAAACAATCAAATCACAACATCTGACAGAATATTTAATAGCCCACACTCAGAATTCTATCCCTCTATCAATTCTGAACTAGAAAAGTCATTAATACAGTTTTGTTCCAGTTAGGTCAATAAAAAAATAATAGTCCCATATGTAACAGATTATTCATAGTGTCACTATGTGTGATAGCAAAACTGGAAACAAAATAAGTGACCATTGAGTAGAAAATGACAGAACATCTTGTGGCCTATGAATATAATGGAATATGATTACCTCATAAGAAACAATTGAAATAAGGAATTCGAAGAAAATAAGGAAAGGCTTATTTTTTAATTTTTTAATTTTATTTATTTTTCCAATTATATGTAAAAACAATTTTAACATTCATTTAAAAAAATGGGCTCTAAATTCTCTCCTTTTCTCCTTCACCTCCCCCTTCCTTGAGAAGGCAAGCAATTTTATATTGATTATACATGTACAGTCATGTAAAACATTTCCATATTAAACATGTTTCAAAAAGAAAAAAAAAAGAAAACAACCACCTTCCCCAAAATAACCTCCAAAAAAATAAAGTAAAAAATAAAGTATACTTTGATCTGCATTCAGATCATCATTTCTTTCTCTGGAGGTAAACAGCATTTTTCATTATACATCCTTCAGAATTATGGAAAATCTATTTGAATTTAATATGAAAAGAGAGTAGGACTTCACCTTTTTTAATGACAATATTCATCTGGTGATGCCATCTGGTTACAACCTCATGGAATTTCTTTGAAAAATTAAATTTGAGAATCATTCAAAAGGCAACAGAGAAATGCCTGGAGGAGAGAAGAGCAGACTGGAACACCTTACCCATGAAGAATTGTGCAAGAAAAAGCAGTATATAGCATATTATCAGAGAAATGTACTTGCAGGTTGCTTATAGAGAGTTAAGGTTAACTAGTGGAAAGCTCTAATGCTCCACTGGCATCTATACAATCTCATGAAATTTACAGCATGACCCCTAAAGTGCTGAAAGGACAGTTTGTGGAGGATTTATGGGAGGGCATGGACAAGATTTATGCAAGATGGGCAAAGATGGCTGCATCTTAATCTTCATCCTTGGAGTACTCACTTATGTGGATTAGATCATAGTTCCACTGTGATATGAAAGTTATTCATATGTGTTATATCTTCTTCCTAGATATTAAGTTCTATGAGCACAATAGCCATGTTTGATGGTGATGGTGATAATGGTGATGATGATATAATAAACCATTTTTCTATTGAAGGCTTACAAAGCTCTTTCTCATAATAAGAAAGGTAGATAATGTAAGCATTATAATTCCACTTTTACAGATGCATAACAAAGTATATAAAAAATAACAAACTAACCCTGACACCAAAGAGTTTGAGTGCCTTTGTATCTTTAAAGAGCTATTAGGTGTAAACTGAGACTTGGGTCCAAGATTCTTGTTTCTAATCCCACTTCTTTTTCTAATATGTCATGCTGCCTCTAAACTAGTCACTCAATAAATGTTCACCAAATTGAATTAATGATGATGATGATGATGATGATGATGAAAACTAACATTTATATACCACCTACTATGAGTCAGGCACGGTGTTAAAAACTTACAAATAGTATCTCATATGATCCTGACAAAAACCCTGAGAGGTATATGCTATTATTATCTCCATTTTACATATGAGGAAAATGAAACAAAATATAAGTGATTGCTCAGGGTCACAAAGCTAGTGAGTGTCTGAGTCTGGAATAGAATTGAATTGAAATAAGACGTTTTCACAAAAGTAGATGAAGAGTCATAGTAGGAAAGGAGTATTATAAGGGGCTTGCAAGTTAGCATTCAGATTTTGGTGTATGGAATATGGAATGCTACTATTGAAATAATACCTGATATTCCAAACTTAGGCTTGAGGTTTTGCTTTGTTTCATTACAGGGCATGTAGACATTCAAAATGGAAGAGGGAAAATATGTTTTAGGGAATTGACACAATCCATGTTGGTATGTCATCTTGAGTACTGGGCCACTTTTCTTCCATTTTGTTCAAGCTATAGAAGGTTCTGAGTCTTCCTTTTCCTTTGAGTTATTAAAGAAATTCAAATATCTATGGCAATTGAACAAAATTATCAACATCAATATCAAAACAAATGAATAATTCAATAGCTAGAACATTAGCAAAAGAAAATAATAGTCTCCAAACATCTTCTTAAAGTCAGAGGACATGAGTTCAAATGATGCCTCTGATGCTTACTACCTATGTAAATCATTTAACCTCTCTGTGCTGCAGAATAAAGGGGTTTGACTAGTTGACTTCTGAGACTCGTTTTAGCTCTAGATCTTTCATGCTTTGACTAATGTTCCTTTTTATTCTTCCCCAGTTTTCATAGTGATTATTGTACTGTGGTCTGCTCCGGGTAAGTCTGCCTAAATCAAACAAATATACTTATCAAGATCCTGACATATAAGAACCAGCCTAGTTCAGTGAATAGGGTACTGGCTTTTGAGTTAGGAGTGCATACATTGAAATCTCACCTTTGACACATATTAGCTGTGTGACACTAGGCAAATCACTTAACCTCTCTACCTTCTGTTTCCTCATGAGGAGGTTATCTCAGTGACCTCTAAGGTCCCTTCCAGCTCTAAATATGTGGTCCCTGCCCTCAAGAAGCTTACATTCTAATCTGGGACATGATATATATATATATATATATATATATATATATATATATATTTATATATATGAAAAGTTTCAACCTCAAGACAGATGGAAAAGTTCCATTGTCCTTAGGGTGCAGCGGCAATCAAATTGTGATACTTCTTCTTAATATTATTTCCACTGATAAAATTATTTCAGTTCCTGGTGTTGAACAATTTTATAGCACCCAAGACTTTGGTCATAATAATTTTCTTTTCTAAATTTTCAGTAGCTATGACTGTAGAACCTGCAAGAACAGTTCCCAAGCTGCCTCTACAAAAGTGTTGCTTCCTAGGATAATGACTATGAACATGATTACTTTCCTTTTCAAAAAATACTTGGAGGGCAGAGCCAAGATGGCGGAGGGAAAGCAGTGACTTTCTTGAGCTCTCTCCCAAAGCCCTCCAAATACCTAAAAAAAATGGCTCTAAACAAATTCTAAAGCAGCAGAACCCACAAAAAGACAGAGTGAAACAGATTTCCAGCCAAAGACAGCCTGGATGGTTGATCAGAAAGGTATGCTGTGCCAGGCATGGAGAGGAGTGCAGTATGGCTTGTGGGCTCAGGCTGCAGCGATTCTGCAGCAGGCCTCAGAGGACTGAATTGTGGGCAGCTGTGGCAGTTTCCAGACTTCTCAACCACTGAACACCAAAGACAACTTAGAAGGTCAGTGGGAAAAGTCTGTGACTGCCGTGAGAGAGGAGCTAGGTCTAAGCCCCAAGTCTCGAGTGCGGCCCGGGGCTGCGGCTTTTTCCTGAGCTTCTGGCCCACAGACTGAGGGGGAATCGAGTGGCTGATCAGAGGGAGATTTCAAGGATCTCTTTGCCAGTGCTGAGGCAGGAATCTCTTGCTTTACTGGTGCTTGGATCTGGGTCACAGTTCTGAGCAGTGGTCTTGAGGCTAGGAGGAGCACTGGTAGGGTGGAGCTTGTTGTGGAGGTGGAGAGGAAACACCTTGCCCCTTATCATACCACCTTGGAAGAACTGAAAATTTACAGGTCCCTAGAAGTACTTCTGAAAACAGCTGTACAAACCCCTGAAGCTTGGGACAGTACACTCTTCACATTGGAAGAACATTTTTACCTTAACAAAGAGTTTAAAACTCAGGTAATTGGCCTGGATCATGAGTAAGAAGCACAAAAAGAGTCAGACTATATAATCTTACTTTGGTGACAAAGAAGATCAAAATATACAACCAGAAGAAGACAATGAATCCAAAGCTCCTACATCCAAAGCCTCTAAGAAGAATATGAATCAGTCCTTGACCTTGGAAGAGCTCAAAAGGGATTTTGAGAAGCAAGTAAGAGAAGTAGAGGAAAAACTGAGAGTGATGCAAGAAAATCATGAAAAACAAGTCAACAGCTTGCTCAAGGAGACCCAAAAAAATACTGAAGAAAATAACATCTTAAAAAATAGTCTAACCCAAATGGCAAAAGAGGTCCAAAAAGCCAATGAGGAGAAGAATGCCCTAAAAAGCAAAACTGGCCAAATGGAAAAGGAAGTCCAAAAGATTACTGAAGAAAATATTTCCTTAAAAATTAGAATAGAGCAATTAGAAGTTAGTGACTTTATGAGAAATTAAGACACTGAAAAACAAATCCAAAAGAATGAAAAATTAGAAAACAATGTGAAATATCTCGTTGGAAAAACAACTGACCTAGAAAATAGATCCAGGAGAGAGAATTTAAAAATTATTGGACTATCTGAAAGCCATGGTAAAAAAAAAGAGCCTAGACATCATCTTTCAAGAAATTATCAAGGAAAACTGACCTGATACTTTAGAACCAGAGGGCAAAATAGAAATTGAAAGAGTCCACCGATATCCTCCTGAAAAAGATCCCCAAAGTAAAACTCCTATCAATATTGTAGCCAAATTCCAGAGTTCCCAGGTCAAGGAGAAAATATTACAAGCAGCCAGAAAGAAACAATTCAAGTATTGTGGAAACACAATCAGTATAACACAAGATTTAGCCGCTTCTACATTAAGGGACTGCAGGGCATGGAATATAATATTCTGGAGAGCAAAGAGATAGGATTACAACCAAGAATTACCTACCCAGCAAAAGTGAGTATAATCCTGCAGGGGAAAAAATGGTCATTCAGTGAAATAGAGGACTTTCAAGCATTCTTGATAAAAAGACCAGAGTTGAACAGAAAATTTAATTGTCAAATATAGGACTAGAGTGGAACATGAAGAGGTAAACAGGAAAGAGAAAATCATAAGAGACTTATTAAAGTTGAACTGTTTACATTCCTGCATGGAAAGATTATATTTGTAACTCATGAGACCTTTGTCAGTATTAGGGTAGTAGGAGGGGAAAAATTATATGTACGTATACATAGATATAGATAGATAGATAGAGGGCACAGGGTGAGTTGAAAATGAAGGGGTCATATCTGGAGAATAAAATTAAGGGGTGAGAGAGGAATATACTAGGAGAAGGAGAAAGGGAGAAGCAGAATGGGGTAAATTACCCCACAAAAAAAAAACAGAAAAGAAAAGGCTCTTACAGTGGCGGGGAAACGGGGGAAGGTGAGAGGGAACGAGTGAATCTTATTCTCATAGGATTTGACTTAAGAAGGGACTTAACATACAGACTCTATTGGGTGTGGAAATCTGTCTTACCCTACAGGAAAATAGTGGGGGAAGGGGACAAGAGAGTAGGTGTATGATAGAGAGGAGGGCAGATTGGGAAAGGGAGTAATCAGAAACAAATACTTCTGAGGAGGATCAGGTCAAAAGAAAGAATAAAATAAATGGGTGGGTGGGATAAGATTAAGGGAAATAGAGTTAGTTTTTTACAGCATGTCTACTGTGGAAGTGTTTTGCATAACTGCACATATATAACCTATATTTAGTTGGTTGCCTTATCAATGAGGGTGGGTGGGGAGGGAGGAAGGGAGAAAATTTGGAACCCAACGTTTTAAAAACACATGTTTAAAAAGAAGTTTTCACATTCAACTGGGAAATAAGAAATACTTGAAATTGGGTAGAGAAATCCATCCTGCCCTACAGGAAAATTGAAGTGGGGGAGCGATAGAAGGGAAGGCAGACTAGGGGAAGAGGTATTTAGAATGCATGCCATCTTGTGGTGGGAAGAGGGGCAAGATGGGGTAAAAATTTGGAACTCAAAATCTTGTGGAAGTAAATGTTGAAAACAAAAAAAATAAAAATTGCCATTAAAAAAATTGCCATCAAAAAATACTTTGGCTCAGAGACATAGTCTATCTCATTTGGGCTCTGAGGGAAGCTGGTGGTCAAGGTAGTCATGTTCGTTTGACTTTCATGGCACATGTTGTTCTCTCTCTCTCTCTCTCTTTCTCTCTCTCATTGCTTCAGCTAGGTTAGCTTGCCTGTTCAGTGGGTGATACTTGGGTTATAATTGATGGAGATGGCTGAACTCTTCTCCGTAGGATTTACTTCCCTGACTGATGGTTATGAGGATTGGGCTTTGACTGAAACTTGTGGTAATTCATAAGTTTTTATATGACCAGGCCAGAAAAGATTATCATGCCAAGAGTTAAAAATAATTTAATGTTAGTGCTAAATCAGAGACCCAGGGGTCAAAGAATACCACATCATAGAAGGTCTTCTTATTCCTTTTTTTAAAAATTTGGGAATAGTTCTAGTCTAGTGAATATAAATAATGAATGTAATCTCCCTCTAGAGGCTCTTAGAGTTTTACTGCTATTACGTGTAGAATTGAAGTAAGAAAATACCTTAGTCTGAAGTTCCTCCAGATTCTTTACTTATCCCACATTGATCTAGTTTAAAATGAAACTGCTTAGTTAGGATAGAATGCCACAATAAAAGTTCTATAGCTCTACAATTGATCACAATATCTTAGAACCTTCCAAAAATGTAGTTATAGATGTGATAACTCGTAGGGGTCCTCCTACTTTGGTCCCATTTTGAAAGCTTTCAAGAAGGGTAGGTAGGGCACTTTAATGAAATTTGTGGATCTCTGTGATGGACACCTTTTAAACCCCACCTTTAGATTTATCCCCTTCCCAGAAGCTGGGCTTTATCCTATTCCAAGTCAGAAGAAATATAAAGAACCCTAGATCAGCAGCTCATTGTCTAGTCATTATGCTATGTTGCTTCTGATTTGCTAAATAGTGTAAATGTTATTGCTACTATTTTATAAGTGAGGAAAATGAGATTAAGTAAAATTAAGTGGTGATTTGCCAAGGCTTCTCAACTAGTAGAGGTTGAAGACAGACCTGGAATCCAAGTGTTCTAATGACAAGAACAACATTCTTTCTAATATACCATATCACCTCTTAAGAATGTCAGACCAAGTATCAAGGCAGACCACACAGATCAGGTGAATTCTGAAGGTCAGAATATTGGAGTGTTGTAAAAGATTGATCATTTTAGGGTAATGTGAAGAGAAACAAGTTCAAAAGTAGGTACCAAACTGTGAAAAGAACAGGCAGTTCAAAGCTACTGATCCGAAGACTCAGGGTGTCTTTGCAGGAGTCAGTGTGGTAGATATAACAGAGAAGCTCAGTTACAGGAAAATAAGATAGGCCCCTAGTTATTAGACACGAGGTCAGAATAGTACCAGGATTGGAGTAACTAGGTGGTGCAGTAGATTGGGCACCAGCTCTGGAGTCAAGAGGACCTGAGTTCAAATCTAGAGAGAAAAAAATAGTACCAGGAGGAAAACTAAATAATAACAGATTAGTGGAAGATAGACCTGAACATAAGATTTTGATTAGGGATATGCTGCCTCAGGAAATTTAAAATGATATTTTAAAAATATCAATTATTATTACTAAATGAAATTTATTTACTTAGAACATATGATATAGTATTTTTGGCAGACCTGTGATTGCCTGAATATTGAGATTCCAATAAGGAAACCCCCCTCTATCACACGCTCTATGACTTAGAGTCCCAGGTAGTGCCCAGGTAGTAAGAGATTAAGTGACTTGTTTAGTGGTACACAGGCAGTACTTGTCAGAGATAGGACTTAAATATAAGTCTTTCTCATTCTGAGGCTGGGCCTCTCTTTACTCTGGCATGTTGTTTCTCACATGGTATTGTAGATATTAATGGTGGTGATAATGATGATAATATAATGATGAAGATTTCTATGTAAATCTTCATATGACCATGAATACTATCAGAAACAAATGCAAAGGATATTATATAAATTGTCTTCATCTAGACAAACTTAGAGTAGTTATCTTTACAAACCCAAGAAGCAAAATCTGCTAAGCATCTGATTTAATGTGCTCAACTCTATTTAAAATTAAATCATTATCATAATAAAGACATCATTACAGAATGATAATACAGTGGTTATTAACATTTCCATTTTGTTGTTTCAAGGTCAACATGGTAGCAGCAGAGCCTTTCTCTACAGTTGCCTTGTGACATTTCCATTTCACTTTGGAAAACATTTATATCTCAGATTGATATGACTTTTGCCCTGTACACTCTGAGCTGTATCTTAATCTTCGTTGTTATAGGTTGGGAAATTAATGAGTGAACTACTCTGTCTCTTTTCAAAGATCTCTTCCTTTAATGGTAATTAGGGTGGTACTATTCATGCTGTTATGGTTAAGCATTTCCATTAGAGAATCAGCTTTTCCAGAGATTAATAATTTAGCTAAGAAAAAGAGTCTACAGTTTTAAATGAGGCAGACAAGGTATAAAATCAATAACTTTGACTTTAGAAGCTTGTAAACAAGTAGAAGAAATAGAGGGAAACATGTGGTCCTTGTATCTGAGGATAGTTTAGTCCACTTCCAAAAAGCCAAGTGCCAGAGCTTTCTGATTGCTGGGAATCTGTCAACAAGTTAGTCTACTCACTATGGACAGTTAGAGGAGAAAACAACAGCTGAGGAACTTAGGTTAAGAATCAACCCCTGAATATATATTTTGGGAAATGTTCCATATATAATTATGGAATTCAAGCAAATACATAAAACAAACAAACAAACAAAAACTTTCTAGGCCTCTAGTTGCTAGTATTCTTGAGAATCATAACCTCAGAAAAGGTGAGATTGTTGGATAGGGTGACAAAAGGACTTGAAAATCAGGTTGAATCAAAAGCAACAAGATAAAAAGAATGTGGATTCATGAAGGAGTCTTTCCTTCCAACATCTTGATTTTTTGAGTCAAGAAACATAGATCTTATTCTTAGCCATGGACTAGAATATTGGTTCTTTAAATCATTGGCTTTGAATCACAGGAATATAGTAATGTGTTCATCTAAAGATTAATTAGAGTTATAGATTTGTAGCTGGGAGGGATCTTAGAGGTTATCTAGATCAAAATATTCATTTGTTGAGATTTCATTGAAATGAGATAATATTTGTAAAGAGTTAATACAGTGCCTGGAATATAGTAGGCACTTAGTAAATGCTGACCCTTAATTCCCCTTTCCTCCATCCCTATCTCATATAAAGAAGGAATATGAGACTCATTCAAGGGAAATGACTTTCCTAAGGTATACAGAGCCAGGATTTGAATGGTTGTCTGTTAGAGTAGAAATAGCACTTATTTTAGAGCTCGATGTTCTAAGTTTATATTCATATTACCTGTATGACCATGAGCCAGTCACTTCCCATCTTTTGGATGGTTATTTAATTATCGAAGACATACAACTACTCACAGTCTCTGAGCTATATGACATAAAAGCTTTCAAAATCTAGACACCTTCCAGAAAAGATCAAAGTCATGTGAGAACAGGACTAGGTGTGTACCAATCAGTCAAGCATTTATTAAGCATTTACTATGCTCCAAACACTATGCTGGGTGCTGGTGTTAAAAAGAAATATAAAGTAAAAAAAAAAAATAAAACAAACAATACACACACACACACACACACACAGAGTCCTTGCTATCGAGGAGTATACATTCTAATAGAGGAGACAACATGGAAATATTTTTGTATAACATCTGAAAGGGGAAGATATTAGTAAGTGTGAGGATAGGCCTTCTACGTAAGGTAAGCTTTATCTTGAAGGAAGCCATAGAGACTAAGAGTCAGAGAAGAGGAAGGAGAGCATTCCAGGAATGGAACACAGCCAGTACAAAGGCACAGAAATGGTAGATGGATGCCATGTTTGAGAACAAGCAAGTAGGCTAGTGTTGCTGAAGTATATAGAGTTTGTGGAGGGGAGTAACGTGTAAGAAAGCTGGAAAGTTAAGAAGGGATCAATTCATGAAGAATTTTAAATGCCAAATAGAGCAGTTTATGTTTGATTCTGTAGCAAATAGGGAGCAACTGGTTGCTTGAGCAGGGGTGTTGGTGTTGGTGATGTGGTCACACTTAAAGTCTGCCAAATCACATTGATAGTTTAGTGGAGAATACATTGGAATGAAGAGTGATTTGAAGCAAGTAGACCCATTAGAAGTCTTTTACAATAGTCCAAGTGAGAGGTCATGAGAATGTAAAACTACGATTTTGAATGGAGAGGAGGTGGTGTATATAAGGATGTCATGAAGATAGAAATGAAAGGATTTGACGACAGATCAGACATGTGGGATGAATGAGAATTGATGATGATACTAACTGTGAACCTGGGTGACTGAGGGGAGGGTGGAGCTCTAGATAATGAGATGAAAATTCAGAAGAAATGATGGATTTGAGGGAAAGTGATGAGTTTTGTTTTGGAAATGTTGAATTTGAGATTCTTATGTGGCATTCAATTTGAGATATTAAAATGCAGTTGTAGGTGTGTAACTATAGCTCATTATGAATATTATATATATATACACATATATATCTGTATATATATGCATATCTGTGTTAGAGATAAAGATAGAGGTGGGTATAGATGGATTAGACAGAAATGGGAATCATTTGCATAAAGATGATAGTTGAACTCATGGGAGCTGATGAGAACATCAAATGGGAAAGTATAGAGTGAAAAGAGAAGGGATGCTAGGACAGAGACATGGGAGACTTTTACAGTCAGAGAGAGGTACATGAACTAGCAAAGGAGACTGGCCAGGTAGGAGGAGGAATAGGAGAGAACAATGTCACACAAATCCAGGGAGAAGAGAAAATCTAGGTGAAGATGGTGATGGACAGGGCTGTGGACAGGTCAAGGAAAATCAGGATAAAGAAAAGGGAATTAGATTTAGCAATTAAGAGATTGCCAGTAATTTTTTTTTGGGTGAGGCAATCAGGGTTAAGTAACTTGCCCAGGGGCACACAGCTAATAAGTGTCAAGTGTCTGGTCTGAGACCAGATTTGAACTCAGGTCCTCCTGACTCCAGGGCTGGTGCTCTATCCACTGTGCCACCTAGCTGCCCCCATGCCAGTAATTTTGGAGAGAAAGAAAGAAAGAAAGAGAAAGAAAGAAAGAAAGAAAGAAAGAAAGAAAGAAAGAAAGAAAGAAAGAAAGAAAGAAAGAAA
>NW_020954559.1:931662-935764 GCF_900497805.2 Vombatus ursinus
AAAGAAAGAAAGAAAGAAAGAAAGAAAGAAAGAAAGAAAGAAAGAAAAAAAGAAAGACAGAAAGAAAGAAAGGAAGGAAGGAAGGAAAAAAGGAAGGAAGGAAGGAAGGAAGGAAGGAAGGAAGGAAGGAAGGAAGGAAGGAAGGAAGGAAAGAAGGAAGGAAGGAAGGAAGGAAGGAAGAAAGAAGAAAGAAAGAAGAAAGAAAGAAAGAGGCTTAAGATGAAAGGTAGTTGATCAATTATGGATCAGAAATTCCAGAGGACACAGTGGTAGGGCAGGGCAGATATGGAGTGAGAATTTGAAGCAGGGTCGAGTTGAAGTGAATATACCTGAGAAAGAAAATTATTTTATTCACTTGTGCAAGATTTAAGATGGGGATAATAATACTTAGAATACCTACTTCTAAGAGCTATTATGAAGAAATGGGCAAAATATATTTTATGAACCATATGCCATGAAAATGTGACTCATGATGATGATGATGATTATCACCTTAATCACATCAAAGTGTCAAATATATACTGAGGGCAGTATAGTTTAGAAGGTATTCTATGATTTTGATTTTATAATTAAAATGGAATTATAAATTCTTCCCATGCCATATCAACATAAAATCCAAAGAATAAAATCACTGAGGAATAATGGAAAGAACACTAGCTGTGGGACACTGAGCAAGTCACTTAACCTGAATCTGTCTTGTTTTCTTATTGAACAAATAAGGGATAATAATACCACCTACCTTCTAAGGCTATTATGAGGGTGAAATGAGTTAATATTTATAAAGCATGTTGCAAACCTTAAAGCATGATATAAATGTCATTATTATTATTATATATATTATATATATATATATATATATATATATATATCTATGTATGTATATGCCACTGGACAGTCACTAGTGAATAGAGTGCTCAGCCTGGATTCAGGAGGACTCATTTTTCTGACTTCAAATCTGGCCTCAGACAATTACTAGCTTTGTGACCCTGGGCAAGTCACTTAATCGTGGTTGTCTCAGTTTCCTCATCTGTAAAATGAGTCAGAGGAGGAAGTAGCAAATCATTCCAGTATCTTTGCCAAGAAAACCCCAAATGAGTTCATGAAGAGTCAGACAGGCCTGAAAACAACTGAACAATAACAATGAAAATGACACAAAAAGATAAGCCACTAATTGGCAGTGCTATCTTGGGCAGATTATCTAACCTATCTAGGCCTATTTTAGTTTAAAAACTGTGGAGGCTTGGATCATATGATCTGGGGCCTTTTCAGCTCTTAAACACTATGCTCTAAGTGACAAGATAAAGTGAAATGAGAGATTTTTTTTAAACTTACACTTGCTTTTATCATTTTTTTTTTGCACTCTGCTGGCTATATTCACAGACCTTACTGAGACCCTCACCAATAAGAACACTTACCCGTGAACTGCAGTTCATATATGAAAACTCCTTAAAATTAAACTTTTCCTATATTCCCAATTGTACCTTTGTATGGTAGCTCTGTGAAAAAAATTCTAATTGCCCTAATTGATCTTGAGACAACTGCAATATAATTGCCAGGCAGCATGCAATAGCTTATTCACAAAAGGTTTTTTAAAGGGAAAAGAAGAGGATAATTTTTTTACCTTAACAAGGAAGGTTTTATTTCAGATAATATTTCTAAGTAAGACAAACCTAACTTGCACAATACTACTTTCCACTATTTGTGCTTCATTGGATGTTGGAATAAAGGTATATTTATTATTATTTTTTATCTTGTTATCTCTTTTCCTTTAAAAATCCTATTTTTATTGATGTCATTTCTTTTTTCATCACATTAATATCTGAATATATTCTCTTTTTCCCCTCCCACTCCCATGGGAACTATTCTCTCTAACTGAGAAAGGATGGGAAGGCGGAGGAGAGAAGGAGGCAATGAGGCAAAACTAAATTGTGTCATTGACTTTGTATGACGGTATAGTGATTGTTTACAACCATAGCCCCGACTTCTGCGATCAAGGGAGTAAGAAGCCTTTTCTCAATTCTTTCCAGAAGCCAAGATTGCTCATTAAAATTACAAAATGTTCAGATTCTTTTGTTGATGTTTATGTTCTTTCTATTTTCTTTGTTGTAGTCTTTGTCTATTCCATTTTCCTAGTTCAAATTATTTTATTTTTCATCATATTTGTGAGTATTTTTTGATGCTCATCCATTATCTGTTTATCTATCTACCATCTATCTACTCTAATATATGAGGAACATTAGACAGGAAGTGGAAGTCAAGAGAGCTGGGCTCTTGTCTCAGCTCTGAAGTTACCTAGTTATACAACATTGCACAAATCACACTGGACCTCAGTTTCTTTATTTGTAAAATTAAGGGGTTGGACTAGACAGTTCCAAAGGTTCATTTTATCTCTAATTATCCACAATATATTTTCTCACTATGTACATATGTATACACATATCAAGATACATACATATGCATATAAGCTTTGTCGCACTCTCATTATGATTCACAGCTTCATATATATATATATATGTTTATGGATATGTGCATATACATGAGAGGCAGAACAAAATAATTATTACTTATCTCTATATACTAGTTTGTGCAAGGTGATCAATACATGCATGTATTGATCATACAGAGAGATAGAGAATGATATGACCATGTCATGATGATTAGAACTAAACTAGACCTTAGAAACTGCTTGTCCAACTCCTCATTTTAACAATGAGAACAGTGAGACCCAAAGGGTTTTTGTCCAAAAGATCCCTTCAGGACATCCATTTCCAGTCCAGTGCTTTCCCCACCACACCAGACTGCATTTCTATTTTTTTTTTATCAGAGAATCTTGCAGTAGAAGGGGAGCTCATGTCAGAGAAGTATCAGTTCCTACAACAAATCCCACCCCCAGCAGAACATCAAAAGAATAATTGAACTAAAAGTCTGAAATGAATTGATGCCTATCAATCATTTTAAGGTGGATGAGTTTAAACCATTTCTGAAGCTAAGCTCAAACGGGAATTATCAAGCCCAATCAATACTAAGTGAAAGGATTTTCTACAAAACATTTATCTGAGTGTAGTAGAGCGAGGGGAAGAGTTTTCATATAAAGCTGCCCCACGAGGTTTGGGCAAGGCCAACAGTGCCACAAATTGTTGTAAACTTTGCAATATCTCTCCAGGCTGAAGGCCTCCTGTAGGACAGCCTTTCATTGTGTAGCTGCAACGGCCTCTGAGGAAACATACCTGCTGTGAGACTAGAGACCATTCCCCAAAAGCATGCCCTAAATTAAGTGGCTCTCACTGGCTTTCAGACTCAATCCTCTTTTCAAAGATTCTGTGAAATTTGTAGATGTTTTTATCCTCATGGATAAAACTACACCTCCTGACAACTACACCATCAATGGATAGAGGAGAAATGCTACTGTGGGTCTTAGCCTTTACAACTCCATCCAAAAGCAGTGCTCATGGGATGGAGATCAGGGGGGTGCAATTCTAATAACTTGACTTCTTTCTTTGAAAAAAAAATCCATGAGGAAAAGGATTCATTTGGTTTGTAGGCTGCATGAGCCATGATGAATTTACAAGCATATTTCTGTCACTCTAAAGAGACTCTTGCCACCACTGAGCTCTAGTGATGACTGGATCCACAAGTATCAGTTCACCAATTGTTTGCAACCACTTCCCTCTGGAAAAGTAAAACTGGCCCTAAGAGCTATCAAGTGAAAGGAAATTGATTTCAGACAGCCATACAAAATCTGGCGGACTCTGAAATAGGGGTTGGGGAATCTCAAACAGTCTTTCATATTCTCTTGCTCCTGTTTCCTTTTGCAAATGTAGTACATGTGTAATATATAGTACCACAAGTTTCAGTAGAAATGAGGGCATACCATTGGGGAACTAGCCAGAATTTATCTTATTTATGCTCCATTTGCACCATGATATCACAGTTCAACAATGGTTTCCAGGTATCCAAAATAGTAAATTAAATCTTTGGGCTACAAGTTCCAAAGCCCTTCTCTAACTATTTTTACCTTCTAAAATTGCCACTCCCTTTCCAAGTCCTCCAACAAACAACTTGGTAATAACTAATGGCTAATAATATCTCATTTACCTTGACT
>NW_020954559.1:935774-962439 GCF_900497805.2 Vombatus ursinus
ATTTATTAAGTATTTACTATTTACAAAATACTAAATGGGGTAGAGAAGGGGATGCAAATGGGAAAGTAAAATAGTCCTTGCTTGAAAGAGGCAACACACAAAACATTTTCAGTTAGATAGAAAGGTGACATGATCTCTAGTATACAATGACAAAGTAGAGGTTAACGCATCTTCTTCAAAGAAATTTCTACTGGCAAAGTCATTTTTTATGATATGAAACCATTTGTGAGTGTTAAGGACTTTGTTGGAGAAAAATTTTCTGGATTTTACTTAGCTATGACTGATTAAGAGGTGAGGCTGATGAGCAGTAAGAGGAATAGTTAGATGGTTACATCTCCACAGAATTGTTTCTAGGGATGATACCTACAGGATTGGTCTGGAAGTAGGACTGATAGTCTGAGAAGTACTGCTACTCCGAGGGCTCTTGGGCTTACATGGCCATACGTAGTAGTTTCTTAGCAGTTGGTGCCGATGATGAGAAAGGTGCCCCCTTTGTCCACAGTGATTACTCCCCTAATGATAGCTAAGAGGCCTATATAGAAGCAGATTTGAAGGTCTGAGCAGGGGAGGGGGTGATAGTGTTAATCTCAAGTTTTTTGGGTTCAAGGTCCAGTGTTATCTGCATCAGGGTCTGAGAGGAGATGAAAGGCGTGATTTGGTTTGTAGGGGACATGATGTCTCCTGACTCAGTCTCAGAGTACCTTGCTACTCCAGCTAAGCATATCCCTTAGATAGCAATTAATGGGGATGACTGGCTCTGTCTCCATAGGATTGCTTCTCTAGCTGATGTATATATCATAAATCTTGTATATAACTATTTATGACTGTCATCTCCATCATTAGACTTCAAAGTCCTTGAGGACAGGTATTATTTTTGCTATTTGTTTTTATCTTCAGTGTGCACATAGTAAGCATTTGATAAATATTTGCATTATCATTAAGACTCCATGACATTAATTGATTCAGATCCTATAAGGAAACTGTAGAAAGTATGCATCACTTCATTTTACTCTGCAAACATCTAGCACCCATTGAAAACCTAGTAAGAAAAGGGATGTAATTATACATTAACAGATGCTATCTTTCATAAATTAAAAGATGTCAAATTTATATAAAGCTAATATAGACCTTTACAAATTCTTAAGAATTCAAATAAGCAAATGGTACCAGAACTCAACCATTATCACAGTAAGAACTGTTGTCCACAGTCTCCTGAGCATTATACTAATTTATAAAAAATAATTAAGAGCAATTTTTAATAAGGAAGAAAATAAGCATTTATTGAGTGCCTACTATGTGCCAGACATTATGCTAAGTGATTTACATATTATCTCATTTGATCCTCATAACAACTCTGGGAGGTAGGTGATAGTATTTGCCCCATTTTACTTTTAAAGAAACAGGCAGACAGTGGTTAAATGATTTGCCAAAAATCATGAAGCTAGTATGTGAAGCCATTTCCAGTCTTCCTTACTTCATACCCAGTTCTTTATTCATTGTGTTACCTAGCTGCCTCCATAATAGTTGCTGCTATACTAAATGTTTATACTCTTCTAGCTATGTGGAATAGGACACTTACAAAATATAGAGATCCAGAAAAAAATAAAACCATATGGAAACAGGATGAGGTACATATCATCCTTATCCTCTTATCAGCTACTCTAATTGTTCTAAAGATTCTTTCAGTGATGAAGATGAGTGTATATCCCAATATTTTTATTCAATTACAAAAGTAATTTTATCTACTTGTATTGTAGTCTACAGAACATTAAACATAAAATAGTAATAAATGAACAATGACTTACCCCTGGACCATTTCTAGCTGAACACCATCAGAAAAGTTGAGAAGAAACTATTTTTACCAGCAACAATAACAAAAAACCAATAGCTTTCCTGTATAGTTCTATATGACATCAAAAGAAGAATCTTGGTCAAAATAATAATAGCTGTCAAATGTTGCTGACAAAGCTTTGCAAAGTGCTTTCACCTCATTGGATTCTCACAACAAACTTGTGAAGTAGGCATGAAGATTATTCCCATTTTACATATAAGTATATTGACACTTAGAGAGACTAAGTGACTTACTCAGGATCACACAGCCAATAAGTATCTGAGATGGAGATTGAACCCTAGTTTTCTTGACTCCAAGTCCAATGTTCTCCACATTATTCCATGCTGCTCCTAAGCATTTGAATTATATAATGTGGGAAAATATTATGGAAACAATAGTGCTATTAAGAAAAGTGTTCAGAAAGTTCATTTATGAATAAAATCTTTTTGAAACCCATTTTTATCTAGAGTGTGCCTATAGTTGCATAATATTCATAGAACATTTAGTGCAAATGAAGTCTCATATGCACAGTAAAAGGAACTCATAATTTATTGTTTATGTTTATTATAAGCAAAAGCAATTTGAACAATGAAAGTGTTGCAATAAAAATATGCATAAATTGGTGAAGACAATGCTGGAAGAGGTTTAAAACTGTAAACATCTCCTAAGGAATTGGTTGACAGCTTACCTTTCATAGGTAGCAATGAGAGAATTACATCTACAAGCAGGAGGTGGTAAGAAAGTCAACTGCTAAAAAATAAGAGACCAATGAAACAACAACTCAGTTTAACTTAGAAGAAAGTTCCAAAATAGGCCCCATTTGAACAGAATTCTTAGAATTATAGCAACAAAGATGATGATAATCTTTTCAGGCTTGGAGAAATGTAGAAATGGCTCAACATTTTACAAAGGATTTTTTTTTGTAAAATTATCTTCCTTGTACATTTTGTTGTTCTGCAGTCATTTTTCAGTCATGTCCAACTCTTTGTGACTCCATTTGGGGTTTTCTTGGCAGAGATACTGAAGTGGTTTGCCATTTCCTTCTCCAGCTCACTTTTCAGGTGAGAAAACTGAACAGTTTTTACTGAACAGAGTTATGTGACTTGCCGAGGATCACACAGCTAGTAAGCGTCTGATACTGGATTTGAACTCATGAAGATGAGTCTTCCTAACTCCAGGCCCAGCATTCTATCCACTGTGCCACCTAGCTGCTCCTCTTTGTACACAATTGTTTTTATGTTGTCTCCTTCATTGGAATGTGAATTTCTTGAGAGCATGGTCTGTTTTTTTGCTGATTCTGGTATCTGCAGTGCTTAGCACAGATTCTGGCACACAGTTGGCATGCTTATAGAATGACTGGCTGACTAATGTTTCATTTCCTTTCTTGGCCACCTGGTACTCCCTTAATTTTCCTTATCTTGGAAGCATTGATGCTAGACTAGATTCTCTGAAACCCTCAACGTCAAAAGATAATTATTATGTCCTACTACCTGCACACACACACACACACACACACACACACACACACACACACACTGTGCTGGGGCCTAGAAGAGCTATGAAAAAGGAGAAGGGCAGATTAGAAAGGGTATTGTACTTGGAATCTGTGGGTGTGTGTTCAAATCCTATTGCAGATAATTGCTAGTTCAATGGAAGAGAGTAAGTCATTTCCCCTCAATTTCCTCATGTATAAAATAAAGATGATAATAATTCATTATTTTTCTTTGTGCCTTCTGCTGTGGCAAATAGACACTTTGAAAGGCCTCATTGATTGGTTGCTTTTGTTGTTGTTTGTCCTTCCTTCTCGAAGAGGACCATGACATCAGCACGATGATGCTATGACTTGCAAGTGAATTGAATTTAAGTGAGAGAGGGCTATGCAAGGTCATCAGTCTTACTTTCTCTTCTGGAGCCATCCAGGGGCAAGATATAGTTCAGGATGATTGGAGATGCCCCCAATTGGCTTCTTTACCTGGCTCATAAAGTACGTATGAGCAAAGTATTCTAAAAATTTTAAAGTACAATATGAATATGTGTTATTACTATAAAAAAATAACATTCTTTGGCCATCATGGAATTTACATTTCTTCTGTGGATTATGGTCTGAAGGCTATCATTAACCCATCCTTAAACTACTCTTTGGCCCAGAGGTACCATTCCATCTCATAGCATTTATTTGTTGGGCTAGTGATAAAAATGCAGCCATTTTCTCTAGGGTCTCTCCTGCTACTATCAATCCTACCATTAAGTAATTTATCTACAGACTAGGCCAAGATCCAGTGGAAATGGTTCACCCTTCAGCTCCAAAAAGCTAAAGAAAAATTAAGAATATGGTATAGAAGACTTGGAATCAGTAAGACATGAGTTCAAATTCCATCCCAGCCATTTACTAGTAATACGAGCCTTGGGAAGTCATTTAACTACTCTTTACTCAGTTTACTTATCTGTAAAATGAGGAAGTTGGACTTGATCGCTGCTAATGTCCCTTCATGTTCTAAATTTATGGTACTAGTAGACATTAATATTACCAGGGAATTTGAAGTAGGTAAAATGGGAAGGACTATGTTAAAATTTGAGCAAGACCCCAGGGCATAATAAATAGAAAGCTGGGCTCAAAGATGTGAAGAACAGGGTTCAGTATGACATAAACTGGCTGTGTAACCCTGGGCAAGTCACCTAACCTCTCAGTACCCTAGGAAAGAAAAGGTGCCATCCTGCATTGTTAGAGACATTTGCATATCTAAGGTTTCCTTATATAAACGGAATCACTGGTCTAGCCCCTGTCCCAAAATCATAAGTGGAAGGAAAAAGAACAAAAACAAAAACAAGTTACTAGTAGCATAGTAGAAATAACGTGACATTGGAATTCAGGAGATCTGACTACCATCTGACCATCAATAGATCAACTCTTTGAACTCCTCATTTGTAAACAGGAGTTGCAGAACAGATATTTCTAAAGCCCCTTTCAGCTCTGACATCCTATGATCCCATAATTGATGAACACTACAATAGGCTTTTCAAAACCGTGTCAATGTACTAAAAGTATCCAATCAACTTGTCTGTGATTATTCTGGAAGCATATCTTCCAACACCTTTCTTGACAAATAAGATTCCTGAAGTGAACAGTTAAGAGGAGAGTCCAATGGTACCCCATTTCCATTTATTTTTTCTTGTACATAGATTTTGCTTTTGAAATTCATCTCACCAAAAACAATAGTGGCTATCCTCACCCCAAATGACTACTCATATTCTTTCTCAATGGATAAAGTAAAATTAATTTAATACATTTTAAAAGCTCGTGTCATCACTGCATGAACTTGGTCATGATTGATTGTGTTGTTTCGTTAAAGTTTTAGAGCTGATGAAGTGATGTATTCTTGGTCAGTTAGATCCTCTTAGCATATTGGAGAGAGGTTTTTATTAGTAACTTTCATCCTGAATCACTTTTATGTCATTTATTCAATATACCTCAGAGGGCTTTCACTAGTCGGTTTGGGTGGCAAATTAATCAAACAAATGTAAATATTTAACAGGACTTCAGTTCAAAGGCAATGCATTCGACATCCTCCTCATAATGGCATGCTTTTAGTCAAATTACAAAGCTTCTTCAGGTAGTTATAAACTTCTGACTTTTTTATTAGTTGTGACTATGTAATAAATACTGTAAAGTGCAAATGCATTTGGGAGTTAATATTAAAACTCTCTACATTCCTTTTCCAGGCATCTCATCCCAAGAGCTGTTGGATATCTCCAAATTGTTTTAATATAACAAAACAAATGTCATCCTGTTGTGCAGTACATTGCAAATATGTGGAGGAGTACCTATGAAATACAATACTCTAGAGGACTAGATATTATAAATGACATTTCCAACTGATTTTCCGATTGCATTAGCACATTTGTCCTGGATTGTGGATTCAGTTGACAATGTTTTTTTAAAAAATGAATGCAGTATCTACTGAGGTAGTAGCTATTTTGTTATAAACTAATGGCTCCATAAATTTTTGTCAATAGCCCAGTAAACTTCTTTTAATATTAATGAGTCACACCCTCCTCCATACAGAAAATCCATCATTTTATATATTTCACTACTTTGCAGCATAGTAGCAATAGCTCTGCCTCTCTTTCTTTATTATCTCATGTTGTCTTAGACTAAATTAAAATAAAACACAAGCAAAAATTTTCAAAGCCACCAGAAATCATTTACAATCCTTTTTAAAGAAACTTGAATTATCTGGCCATTTAAATAACATTTCTTGCCTCTCTCCCTCTCCCTCTTTTCATAGAAGTTCAGTGCTTTCTACTCTTAGGGACATGTTAGATTCCTAAGTCAATCTGTATAAAAACTGAAGTCTCTTAATGGTTATTTGGAAAATCATTTGCCTTAAGGTCATAGCAAATTAAAAGCAGTAAAGCTGAAGGTAGAAACCAGATCCCTTGAAGCCTATGGTAGGCATCTTATTAAGTACAGCATTCTATCAATTACGAAGCCAGTTTTCACAGGTATAAAAAGCAGAAGAGTAGAGAGATAAGTGACATTTATGAAGGCAAATACAAGGTGGATGCACTTACATAGTTCTTAGGCATGCTGTAGCCTGTTAAATTCATCTTTTGTCAAATATCCTTAACCTTTGCTACCTCTGAAGTAGGACCTTTCCATTTTTCCCTGCCTCCTGCTTCTTGAGCAATCTATTCCTTCTTTCTCCTTTGATATCTTACCATCTTTGTTTACTTCAAACTCCCATTTGCTACAGTTATATGAAATAGTCAGGTTTTCTTTCTCTTTAGAGTCTCAAAAGTAGCAGCATGATATACTAGATAGCCAGCAGGCTTTGGAACTGAGTTCAAGTTCCATCTTTACCACATACTGACTGTGATCCTGGGCAAGTCATTTCATTTCTAAGCTCCCTCCTGTCCCCCAAATAAGTCACAGAGACTACTTCCTGCAAAGCAAATGTTAATAAGTAATGGCAGAGAAAGTTTTTCCCCTAGAGGTACCTATACTAACAAAATCACAATAAACAAGCAAACAAAAACATACAAACAAAATACCTTATTTTCCAACAACATCAATAAAAAATAGAAGATGACCAAATAAATGGGAAAAAAATCAATTTTTTTCTGTAGTCTTTGTATTTCTTGTGAAGAAGTATGTACCTGGTGCCTCCGTCTTTAAATAAACATCTTCAGAAGACATTAACTTTCCAATCCATTGTGGTGCTAGTGAGTAATTTATGATCCCAGAGTCTTAGCATAAACTGTAAACTCCAAGCAAGTGATATAGCTTGTACATATATCTAACCATGGAGCTTAAGCAATAAGAAAACCATGATTTTAGAGATGGCAATCTTTCAATAGAACATATATATATGTATATGTATGTATGTATATACATGTATACGTATATATGTGTATGTATGTATGTATGTATGTACATGTGTGTGTGTGTGTATGCACTCCTCAGGGAGAATACAATGTCTTTCTTCACACTCAGTGTAACATGATGATGTGATATTTATTCAATATATTTTGATTATGTAGTTGACTATTGATCAAATTGTATCTACACTGACATATTATAGTTGGATAACCTATATATATATATATACAGAGAGAGAGAGAGAGAGAGAGAGAAAGAGAGAGAGAGATGTTAGGTTATCTTTAACTTCTTAAAATTAGAATTCACATACCAAAGTATTTGATCTTTTATGGAATAGAAATAACCTCAGCACTTTTTTTTGTTTTGTTTTGTTTTTTGGTGGTGTTAAGGAACTAGAAACAAAATAGGTGCTAAGTTACTGAGGAACAAACTATTATACATAAATGTGAGAGGATATTACTATGCTGAAAGAAGTTACAGATGTGAAGAATTTAGAAAACTTTGGGAAGGAAGATTTAAATGAACTGATACAGAGTGCAAGAAACAGAACAAGAAATAAAGTAAAACAATAACAGTATAAAGAGTAGGGATAGAAACCTGAAACTGAATGCTATGAAATCATTATGATCATCTTTAGTACTGGAAAAAAGTTGATAAAATCCAACTACTTTTCTTCATTGTGGAAGAGGGATATCATGGATATTGAATATTGCACATACTTCCAATCATAGTATATGAATTGGTTAGTTTTGCTCAACTGATTCATTTTTTTCTTAAGAAATACTTAGTGGGGATGGATGGTTGGGAAGAGGAAGAAATATATATTAGAAAAATAAATGTGATAGTTATATATATATGTAAATATATAACTATCACAAACACACACATTATATATACATATGCATATATATACACCCACACATATATACATGTGTATGCATATATGATATATATGATATATATTATATATAAAATCAAGAAGTATTGATGAAATGATTACTCAATGGCAGAAATTATGCTAAAAGCTTGGGATAAAAGAAAAGGAAAAAATGGTCCCTGCCCTCAAGGAACTTACTATATATACTCTAATATCTTTTGCTTTTACATTCCCTGGATTTTTCCCAGTATACCACCTAGACCTGTTACAACAAATGCTTTTATAGAAAAAAAATGAAACAAATGAGCAAAATTGAAAAAAAAAGTTACATGTGATTATCCTTACCCGTTGTCTTCTTTCCCTCTCCACACTTCCCACTTTTGCAAAGGAGTAAAGAAGTGTCTTCTATTATCCCTTCTTTGGTGTCAAGCTAGTTTATAATGTCTTAACATTTATCTTTCATTGTTTTGCTATGTCTGTTTTATTTACATTGATGTCATTGTGTATATTGTTTTCCAGTCTCTGCTTACTTCATCCTTACTTCATTTAAGACTTTCCATACTTCTCTGTATTCATCATTTATTGTTCATTTTTATAGCACAATAATTAAATTGCTTCCTTCTACAGGAAACATTTCTAAGTTCCCATGGTTGCTAATACTTGCCCATCTAAAGTTACTATATATCTTTACTTTATATCTACTCTGTATTTATCTTATATGCATGTATTTATGTTCTTTGTGTAATGAGGATATAAGTTCTTACATGTTTCCTGTAGAAAGTAACAATTTAATGAAATCTTAGAGGAAGCCAAGCATTTTAAAAGGCAGATGTCGGGAGAGAAAACATTCTAGGCATGGTGTAGAAATAGCTGGCAGGATAAGGGATATTTCACCCCTGGCAACCTTCAAATGACATCTATTCAGTTACAGAAGGGGTATATTCTGCATGTATACAGGAAGAATGCATACTGAAGCAATCACAAATACTTGAAGTATCAAAGTGTGTAAATCAATAAAAATTAATCATATAGCAATTTATGAATGAGGAACTCTAGAAACCAGCACATGTTCTACCCCAAAGTAAAACTCTTCAACTCAGTTTTAGCACACATTCTTGAAGTTAGCAGGTCAGTCTACCAACTTGGGTTGTGAGAAAATTGCTAATTCTTATTTCTGTAGTTTTCAGGCAGTGAAAATCAAGCTGTCATGCATAGCTTTTACAAATGATGATGATTGACATATATCAATAACTGTCCATTAATTCACTTGCAGGGAGACCACCTGGTGTGAAAGAAATTTTAGCTCAAATGTTTGACTAATGGGAGTCTTTTCTTCTAACATAGCTGATAACAAAGTTCTGACTATAACCATGATATTGTTAAGTTGTGGCTGACCCTTTGTGATCGCATTTGGGGTTTTCTTGGCAAAGATGCTGGAGTGGTAGGCCATTTCCTTCTCCAGTTCATTTTACAGATGAAGAGCCACAGCAAACAGGGTTAAGTGACTTGCTTAAGGTCCCACTTCTAGTAAGTGTCTGAGGCTTGATTTGAACTCAGGAAGATGAGTCTTCTTGATTCCAGGCCCAGCATTCTATCCATTGCACCACCTAGCTGCCCCAGCTATAACTATAGCTTTGGTTAAATCAGGCTATAGTTCATGTCCCAGATTGAGTAACATCTCTCTTTGTTAGATAAGGTAATCAAGAAACAGTAGCTAGAATGGTATGAGTTCTGAATTCTTTACAGCTCTGTCAAAGGGCAATTCTCCATTTGTAAGAATATTAAAGGAGTGATTATAAAATCATAGACTTTCAGATATAGAAGGTACTTCAGTAGACATCTAGTCTAACCCATAATTGTAAAAGAATTCCTTCTCCAGCCTATCAGACAACAGCCTATCTGACAAATAACCATCCAGAATTAGCCAGAGGCATCCAACAACATTGCTATGTCCTGAGGTAGTACCTTTTCCTTTGGGCCAGTGCTAATGGTTAAGAAGTTTGTTCTTATGTCAATTCTATACTTGCTTCTCTTCAACTTTCATACATTGTATTTTATTCTAGGCTAACTGCATTGTAGTCAATCCTCATAAAATCCAACTTGTCTAATACTGTTGGTGGCATTACGTTGCCAGTATACTTTTTATGCTTTACCCAATTAGAACTAGAGGTTATCTGCTGAAAAACTAGCTAATGACTCCAGCTCCTAAGACCTTCATTTTTTTTTCCATAGGTAAATTTTCAACACTGTCACAGAAAACCCAAAGCAGACACTGCTAAGACACTTGACATTTTAAAAATGCACTTTGGCTGCCTGGATAAATGTGGCAGTCTGTTATGTTACTGTCCTAACAGTCAGTAAAATATTCCTGGCTTTTTTCAGGCTATTCAATGTTATCATTTCATATGAGATATCTTTACAAAGGGAGGAGGGAGATAGCAGGGAGATAATGGTATCTCATAAGCAGAGGAAAAAAAATAAAAGAGAAAAAAGTAGACACTTCAGGACAATGATAAGAAAGAGGGAGAGGGAGGAGAGAGAAAGAGTGGGGGGGGGAGAGAGAGAGAGAGGAATCATTAAAATTTATGATAGAGCCCAATCTCATAGAAATTAAAAAAAATAAAAGCAAATGAACCCACATTACAAGTAATATTGGCAGCCAAAGAAATAGGAGAAAGAAGAAGCTCTTGAATTTCAGGATGTGATCTATTTTAGTATTTTAAAATTAAGATAAATTACTTGCCCAAAGATCTAGGTCCTGAATATGCAATAACTTCTTTATAGCCATCAACTAGAAACAAATACAGCAAAAGAACTAACTAATCTATATTGATAAGGCAAAATTACTTTTAAAAAATTTGATAATAGCAGTTATTTGTCTTACCTTTATAATTCACAAAGCTATTAGACTATGAGCTCCTTGAAGGCAGGAAGTATCTTTTGCCTCCTTTTATATGCCCAGTGCTTAGTGCACTGCTTGACACATAGTAGGTACTTAGCAAATGTTTACTGATTGATTGATAAAGGGCTTTACATACAGTTTTGTAAGATGCACAGTATTACTATTATTGTAGCCATCAAATAGATAATGAAACAATTTCATCTAAGGGTCAATAGGAAGAAGAGGGCCTTCAACCCAAGTGTTCTGACTCCATTCTCTATTCTTGTCTCTATTCCATACTGTGTCTTTCACAGAGAAAAATGACTAAATTCATATTTCAGAAAAAATATTCCTTTTTATCTTTAGCAAATTCAATTTGACATAGATTGGATTCCGATGAATAGCTCAACAGAAAAAATTTGGATAGTTCTACTAAAGCATTAGGTCATTTATCCCTGATGATTTACTATTCAGATTATGGAGCTCAGGACAATTAGCAACATTAACATGATTACAGAATTGCAATCTCCACCTAAGCTGTCTAAGTTATATTCCATACATAGCTTGGTGCTTTACAGTCTTCTAATGGCCCATCCTGTTTACCTGAACGTTGTGGAAATATTGAAAGGAGATGTGAGTTGAGAAACTTCATTCAATTTAATCTGACAAAGACGAGTGGAAGCACACACAGAGAATTGATCCTGGAGCCAGGAATACCCGAATTAAGACCGTGCCTCTGGCACATAGCAGAAGTTAGTCCCTGGGCAGTTACTTGAACCTTCAGTGCTATAGGCAATTATAAACTTCAGTCTTTGGTGTTTAAAGCTCTTCATGACAACTTCTTCCTGTTTTTCTAGTCTTCTTATGTATTATTCTCCTCCATATGTTCTATGGTACAGCCATAAGGACACACATACTATTCTATGCCAAATGACATTCTCTTTTCCATCTCCATGTTTTTATAGTAGTTTTCCCCAGGGCTTAGAATGCTTTCTCTTCTCACCACTGAGTCTTAAGAGTCCTGGTTGCCTTTGAAAATTAACTCAAATGATATCTCTTGCACATATTTGAACTCAGGTCCCCCTGAATTTAGGGCCTGTGCTCTATCCACCATGCCACCATGCTGCCCCATCCCCCATTAATAATTAAGCTCCTTGAGGGCAGGGATGATTTTAGCCAGGAGCATGATGGTAAATATTTAACAACTGGCTTGGGGGAGTGTTGAATATACTCAATACACTCTTAAGTATAATTTGCATTATTAACAGTTTCTTATGCCTAGAAAATCAACAATAAATCAAGCTCTAAAGTCTTTTGAGGAGTAGATCATCCCACTAAAAATTTAACAATTGCCTCTTGAGCTTGAGCTGTCTACAGCACACCCTGGATTTTAACCTTTTCTTTATAACCCCAACACTTAGTACAATGATTGGCACTTAGCAAGTATTTAATAAATGCTTTCCATCATTCATTCATTCATTTACTCATTCATTCATTCTCTACCATTTCCCAATAAATTCAGCTTGAAGTGCGTTAAAAGTCATTTGTGCACCCCATTAGTGTCTTACTACTTTAGTCAATTTAGACAAAAGCAAGACAGAATGAAGACTAGCAGCCAAGAGAAGAATTTCCCAAATGTTGCTTTCTAATTTTTTTCCTCTAGCTGCTAGCAATGTAGCTCACTTTCCTGGGACTTTTCCAAAAGACATCCTAATGGCTTTAAAACTGCTTGCTCATCAAGGAGAAACTGAGATTGACCTTATTTCCCTTCTGAAGTTTTTTTTTTTTAATTTTTATTCTGACATTGTGTTCTGAATTTGTCATCTTTTAATTTGGACTGCAATTTAATATTTGTGAAAATGAATGGTGACTGGCTACTTTTTTTCTCACATTCTGTCTGTGCACTTTAGTTATGACCTAAGGATCCTCTGATTTCCCACTACTGTTCTCTCTTGAGTTGAGAATGACAATCATGATAAATTATCTCATGCTGGGATATGTCTTGTGATGAAAACAAATTTCTAATGGGGACTGTGATATAACCACTGTGATAATTTTCATTTGTGATTTAAGCAGGGCTTTGAAAGAACCTTTCCAAGTTGTTAAATCCTTCCATTCTTTTTCTCCCTTCCTTTCCCCTTCCTTTTCTCAACCTCTATCTTTTTCTGCCTCTGCCTCCATCTCCTTTCTTTATTCTATCTTTCTGCAACATATGCACTCCATAATATAATTAATTTCCTTTTTGAGTTTCAAGGCTAATTTTTTTTCATGTCAGGGTCTTTGATATCGAATCATTTTCAGTTAGAGTGAAATATGGTAAGCACCTTGGAAAATAAATCCATTGAAGTTTCAAAACTAGAGATGAACAATTTAGGTTTGGAAGCTTGCAAAAATGCCTTACAGATGTACCTGTCATCCCTAATAATACAACTCATATTTACTTAGTGCATTCAGAGTTGCAAAACACTTACAGTAGCTGACTTGATTCCTCACTATAGCCTGTGGGATAAGTGTTATTAGTATCTCCATTTTACAGATGAGAAAATAGCAGCTAAGATGGGTTAAGGGACATGGATAGCATGACACACACAAGTGCATATCTGAAGTGAGATTTAAACCCAATTCATCCTGATTTCAAGTCCAGTACTCTATCCACTACTCCATACTGCCTCTCATAGCACATTGCACATGTGGAGCTGGTGTTATATAGTCATAATTTTAAAAAAAAATTTCTATGATTCAAAATGCTTCCTTGATGTTTGAATATTTCTTACCTGCATATATGCTCAGACTTCTTTGTTTCCAGTGGTAATTATTTTTATTTCTACTAGGATCCACTATATCCCTTTTAAAAAGATAGATATTTTTAAATAGAGTAATATTCTCTATGGAACTAATATTTTGAATAATATGTTCTTTCTCAGGGGTTACTTTTTCTTTGATCATTTTTCTTGAGTTTTGACTGTCCCTAAAGGGAGCAGGGCCATTGGTCTTCCCCCATCCCATCCAGGTCAGCTTTCCTTGCTCCATCTTCTCTAGAGGTCTAACTCTGTACAGAAAGGAAATGACAGTAAAGCTAAGGATACAGAATGCCTCTCCCCTTATACCAGTAGACATATCTGAAGAATAGCTCTGAAGATGAAGTTTCAACATAGAGGATAATTAAGGTGCTTTGCAAAGTTGAGATGGCCAAGTTGGTACTTCACTGTTCCTTTATAAGTGGGGAAGAGGTTTCCAAAGGACCTTCTCCCTACCTCAAAATGAATGCCTATTGTTCTTCTAAATCTTCAAGAAGCCCTCTGGGATGTCATGATCCCAGGGTAAGGGTTGTGATTTCCATCTGCTCTCTAGACTTTGGAAACTGCATTAAGGATGTTTGCAGAAAAACTGCATTTCCAAAGGACAGGGACAAGAGGCGCAGCCCCTCTTTCCCAGATACTTCTCAAGAAATGGTGTTTAGGGCTATTAGGATGGCATACCTTTCACCTCTTCTTTTTCTTTCCCCTCTCCTCCTCCCTCTCCCAACTATGGTAACTGAATATGGTTTGAAGATGTGCCCTAGGAGATATATTCTCTACTTAGCAACTCCTGTTTAGACTGGTGATTGTTACTAGGATTTTATCAAGGTCGCAGTTAAGTGTATGAAATAGGCAGGAGGGCCACAAGTGAATTTGCATGAAAATATGCCTTAAATTTGCATTTAAATATGTAATAATTTGCATAAAAGTCGTCAGTCTATTATTACGCCTTTAAAGTTTAAATTTTATAATTGTTATCTTTTAAAGTTGTCATTTCTTGACTTTCCCCCCCTCCTGTTTCTCTGTTCCTTCCCATCCTTATTTCTCTGGGATCTGTACACTACAGACCCAATCATGGGCACAAAAAGGGGAGGGATGCAAATATTCGCACACAATACACAGAGGTATATAGAACATACAACCCATCTGCTTTTTGTCTTAAAACAGAGAAAACAATCACTACATTCCCTTTGGTTTTCTTATTCTTCTCTGCTGTCTGCTGCCTCTTCTCCTTTATTTAGCCTTTACTGAATTTCTAGCAGAGATATAGCCAATCAATAAGTATTTATGCTGCCATTCAGCTCTGTAGTCAACCCAGTATAGCTTATCGTTCTTTTTCTTTTTTCTTTCCATCCCTGGACTTATTGCCTTGTCCCTACTGCTCAACTGATTTGCCAACCTGTATGGTTTGTTTCATTAGAGTAAGGGATAGAGAAAACAGCAACATAACACTTATAGCTAGAAGCTATGGAACTCAGGGCGGTGAAGCTATTTTTTGACGTTGTGATGAAAACACCGGGGATACAAGTAAAGAGTGTATTTCCCTTGTTCTCTATTGGTGATGATGCTGTCACCACTGAAGGACATCTGGCTTGCCTCTTTTTCCTCTCCTGTGTAGCTTCTCCATATTGATTCATTTTAAGTAATTACTCTCTCAGCTAAACCATTTAGAGTACACACACTCCTTTTCTCTCTTTTCCTACCTTGTGAAGAACCTTAAGGTTACATACTGTATAGAAAGGTAAGAGAGAATAAGAAGACCAGGTAAAGGACAATATACAGATATGAAGGAGTGGTGATAATGCCAACCCCAGGCTCCACTAGTGGTTGCTAGATGCTTACAGAAGCTTTAGAATCATCTACACAACAGATTACTATGGGGCATGGTACTGACCCGTGATTTCAGTGCTGTAAGGAAACTCCTTCCACCAATAATGATCAATATCTGCTCTGCATCTCTGCTATCATCTTAAATAATTGACTGGACCAAACAAAAGTTTTAGTGAGGACGTGAGTGCTACAGCTCATATGTGTCAGAGATCATAGTTGAAACCTGGTCTTCCTGATGCCGAGACAGGATCTCGACCTAACGCTTTAAAGATGCTTCTGTTGGGGTGATCATGAGGATAATTAAAAGGACAAAGGCAATGGATGATGATGTTTATCTCCAGGCACAGGGAGCCTCAGAAAGAGGTATTGACACTTTGTCAGTGCAGGGAGGAGATGAGGACTGCATGAATTTTGAGATAGGCAAGACATAAAAGAAATTCATTCACTGTGACAGAGCTAGGACAAAGGACTGAGAAACTTGCATGAAGAAAAGTCCCAAATTCACTTTAGCAGAGTGTAGATTGTGAAACTATTTAAAGATAGAACTGAAGATGTGATGATTAGCTTGACCAATAATGTTGCTCTAAAGTAGTGTTAAGAAACCTGAAGAGGAGCGGCAGAATAGTGGAACAATGGGAAAAGATGGATAACTTTAGAAGAAGACAGAACTTTAGAAGATGACAGGTATGGCAATAGAATAACTGATTGGTGAGTTTCCCATGGAACTGTGAAGTAATTGAGGTCCTGGACCACACTAAGTATCTGTGGCTTCAGATGGCCTTGAAACTGAAAGCCTTCCCCAAAACAGAGACTGAGCTTTCTAAGTAATCATTTCCTAATGTGAATGTATACCCATTTGTCTATGAGGAAAAGATGCAGTCAGATAGTGATTCTATTGCTTTGTTTCCCCCTCTCATTTACTTTGCTATTCTGTCTTAATTAAGCAATATGCTATGTGGTTTGTGATTTCTGCCTAGTCTTTTGCTAGAGAATGCACCAGATGAGTGTACAAGGCAAATATTAGCTCACACATTGAGCCAAACTAGCAGTGGTATTTCAGAGTTATTTGGGAAGCTAATTAGACTGATAAGCAAATTGCAAGTAGACAGCATATTTATGGAGTGTAAATTTACTCAGATTAAATATATTAAGTACTTCAAGTCTATCTTCTTTCTTGAATTCCATTCTTCTTCACCTCTCAGGCTAGCTGGGTTTCATCTGTCTTAATTCTTATCTTCTTGCGTTACAAATAGTACTACTGTTCAGGGGGTATTGCTTTTTCAGCAGCTACTTCACTCTCTAGCTTTCACAAACAGAAAAATGCTTTCAGTTCTCCTCCCTTAATCTCCCAGCTACATGTTCAAGTTGTTACTGTCTTGCTCTGCCCCTGATTGGATCAATCACTTCTCTTACCTCCTTTGTTTTTTTTTCACACACCCTTACCCCATATATAATCCAAGACCCAATGCATGTCTCAAACTACTATTTGTCTATGAGGCCATGTCTATTTAACACAAATTGAAAATTACGAAACAATTGCATTTACATATAACTTCTCTAGTATTGGTCCAACAGGGAGGTGACAAGATAAAGTACCATTATGGAAAAGTTATTTAATTTAGATCTAATCTCTCCCTTCCTTCCTGTATTTTCTCATGCAATCTCTGTGCTTAGAAAGCATGCCCTCACATTTCTACTAGTTGAAAAGCTACTGGTCTTTAATGGTGAGCTCTAATTCTAAATCCTTCATAATGCTCTTTCTACCCTCTTTGAACCCACTAGAAGTAATATCTCCTTCTCCAAATTTCTCATATCTTTATTTTTATCTCTCCTATGCACTTATAATATTCTGTTTTGTAATATAATATTTGAGTGTATATCTTCTCCTCTACTTGTTCATAAGCTCCTGGAGTACAGAGATTGTGCTTTATTAAGCATTATAACTCTGATCAATGTAGCATAGTGATTTGTACATTTTATTTTTATTTTTGTTCTAGATTTGTAATTTTTTATAGGTGTAAGGAGCTCCTACTCCCAGAGAAGAAATTTGCTTTACCAAGACATTTCATTCAAAGCCCTTCAAAATCTGGCTCTAGTCTAACTTCAATTTGTTGCATATTATTCCCTTTCAAGCACTCTCTGCTTGAAGCTAAACTGGCCTATTTGTCATTCCTTATACACAGTGACAGCTATAATAAGTTGCTGAGGAAAGATTTGAACTCAGGACTTCCTGACTCCAAGTCTAACATTTATCCACTATGCCACTTAGTTGCCTCTAATATTCACCTCCCATGTCTGTCCTTTGGAATAGGTTATCCTTCAATCGATCAATAAATCAATAAATATTTATTAAGTACTTATGATGTGCCAGGCCCTAAGCTAAGGGTTGAGGATACAAAAATAGGTAAAAAACAGTTTTTGCCTTCAAGGAGCTCACAGTCTAAAGAGTGAGACAACAAACAAACAAGTATATACAAACAAATTATATACAGACTAAATGGGAAATAATTAACAGATGGAAGACCCTAGAAAGAAGAGGTATTAGAGAAGGCCTCCTGCAGAAGACAGAATTTTAGTTGGGACTTAAAGGAAGCCAGGGAAACCAATGCTTGGAAATAAGGAAGGAGAGAATTCCAGGCAAGGGACAGCCAGATAAAATGCCTGGAACAGAGGTAGAGTAGCTTGTTCTTGGAAAAGTCCAGAGGCTAGTGTCACTAGATCAAAGAGCACATGGCATGGAGTAAGGTATAATATGATGGGAAAGGTAAAAGGAGACTAGGTTATAAAAAGGTTTGCATGCAAAGAAGACAATTTTGTATTTGGTTCTGAAGAATATGGAGAGCCAATGGAATTTATTGAATAGGGTTGGGTAGGTGACATGATTGTACTTGCACTTTAGGAAAATTACTTTAGTGGCTGAATGGATTAGAATGGGGAGAGACTTGAGGCAGGCAGCCCCACCAGCAGATTATTGAAATGGTCTAGGTGTGAGGTGATAAGAACCTGTACCAGAGAGCAGAAAGGGGAATAATTGAGAGATTTTGTAGTGGTGAAATTGACAGGCATTGGGAACAGATTGGATATTGGGAGTGAGAGATAGCATGATACCTAGTTTGAAAGTCTGAAAGACTGGGAGGATGATATTGCCCTCTATATTACTAAAGATTGTGGTGGTAAGGAGGAGGACATTTTACAGGGTAAATGATGAGTTCAGTTTTGGACATATTGACTTAAAGATATCTACTGGACATGCAGTTTGAGATGTCTGAAAAACAGTTGGTGATGCATGATGGGAGGTCAGCAGAGAGTTTTGTGTAAGATAGGTAGATTTGAAATTGAGCAACACAGAGATTGTAATTAAACCCATGGTATCTGATGAGATCACCTAGTGAAGTAACATATAGGGAGAAGAGAAGAGGGCCTGGGACAGAACCCTGAGGAATCCTTATGGATAGAGGGCATGATCTGGATAAGGATCCAGCAAAGGAGACTAAGAAGGATGATTCCCATAGGTTGGAAAACAACCAGGAGAGAGTCATATCCTGAAAACCTAGAAAGAAGACAATATCTAGGAGAAGAGGATGAAATCTTTTATCAAATATATTGACCAACTAACTCCTGCTACCAATAGAAGTTTAACAGATATTCATTCTTAGTTTCTTCATCTTTCCTGTATAATAATATGGTGCTGGACAAGCTGTACCCTTTTCAAAGACTTATTCATTATCAATACAAAACTTATTTAAACTTTGAACTTAGCCCCCTAAATTTTCAAAAGCAGGGCACAGTGGAAAAGATGCCTTGTTTTTGTAGTTGAAAAGCCCAAGTCTGAATCCCTACTCTTCTACTTATAAATATGTGTCCTTGGGTAACATATGGTACCTCTCTGGATGGCAGTTTTTTTTTCTTTTTAGCAGAATGCTAGAGTTGGGCTAGAATCTTTGAAGTCCCTTTCCACTTTAGATTTGTGATACTGTAATGAATTAATCATTGAGAATTCACTTAGTGCCTACTGTATGCAAGAAACTATGCTAATTCCTGGGCACATAACAATAAAAGTAAAACAGTATCTGCTCTCTAGAAGCATACATTATATTTAACCCCTATGACTATTTTCTATCTGTAAACAATCTCTAATTCATCTGTTTTTCTTTATATTGGTCTAGAGGCCATCTAGGGCAGCTATAGATATTTGTATATACACATACACATGCATGTATTCATATGTACATGTGTATGACTGTATGCATATACACATGCATGTATGTGTGTATGCACAGTATACACATAGTTGTACATATATACATATACACGATGTACACATATAGGAATAAATATTATATATGTTGATGTCTTATTTTCATGTGTTTATTTCATTGCCTATAGTCTTTCCTCAACCAGGTGCTGATTTCAACTTTCAGCTATCATTATGATCCAATCTAATAAGGGAACTTACTCAGTACTTTTCACAATTAATGTTCAAAAATGTTTTGATGATCGTCCTCGTGATTATCTTTAGGAGTATCTTTTTTTAAGTCTCTAAAATCAAGATATGTACATGATCCAAATTTTGAAGTATTTAAAATACCAGTTTCTTGTTCCAAAGTTTGTGATTATGTTGATTACTTGAGATTAAAAAAAATGTCAAAAATAAATTCCCAAATGAAAGCTGTGTGGGGTGATTGGGGTGAGAGACTGTCACTCAGTGTCAATGGTGATATTTTAGGCTTTGTTCCAACCAGATTGTAGGCATTTGGGAGATAATGACTGTAGGTCTATATTTTCCCCAGATGTTCCTGCTACTGGGAACAGCTGCCATTGTAACTGTGGTAAACTCTATGCTTGACAGAACTTGTGTCAGAGTCTGAAAATATATTTTTTGGAGGGAGTCTTGGGGGGTAGGTTTGTGTCTCTTTTTCTAAATGGCAAAGATGTGTTCTGACTTAAGGCATAGGACAGCACAACATCTTTTGGTTGACTATTATAATTCCTATGAGAAATCTGAGGAATATAAAATACTAATCATGCTTCATCATTGTTTCTCCTTTATTCTGTTTGAATGTGTAATCTGTGCCTTGTTCATATGAATCATCTTATATACAATAACATGAAATTTATTTGATTATGACTAATCAACAAGATTTTATTCACCACTTGCTATGTGCCAGGTACTATATTAAGTACTGAATATACAAAAGTAAAAAAAAAGTGAAATTGATCCCATCTTCAAGAATCTGACATTCTAATGAAGGAGATAAGGTATATCAATGTGCATACGCACACATATATCACATATACAAAACACATATATTCATGCTACTTTACATTATTTGTTATTCAGTTGTTCAGGCATGTCCAACTCTACGTGACCCTGTACATACCCTATACTGTCTTGGCAAAGACACTAGAGTGGTTTGCCATTTCCTTCTCCAGTGGATTAAGGCAAACAGAGCTTAAGTGACTTGTCCAGAGTCACATGGCTATTGAGTATCTGAGGCCAACTTTAAATTTGGTTTTCCCGAGGACAAGCCCAGAACTCTATCCACTGAGCCACCTAGTTGCCTCCTAGTTTATATTATACATTTCTATGTATTATATGCATATAGAACCATGAATACTAGGACTAGGAAGTTTTGTAAGGGAAGTCAGCAGAAATTGGGAAGATCAGCAAAATCTTCATGTAGACTGTGACATGGGCTAAGTTTGAAAGAAACCAGAGATTCCAAGAGATGGACATGAGGAGGGAATATATTCCAGGAATTGAACAGCCAATTCAAAGGCAAATGTGGGAGATAAAACCTTGTATGTACAGTGAGTAGGTCCATATGGCTAGATCATAGAGTACATGGAAGGGATTAATATATAAGAAGATTGAAAAGATGAAAAGGGTCCAAGTTGTGCAGAGATTTAAATGCCAAATGGAACTCCTGGAATTAATTGAGTTGGTGGGGGAGGTGGGGATGACATTGTTAGATGTGTGTTTTTGGAAAATCACTTTGACAGTTATGTAGAAGGTTGTTTAGAGTGGTGAAAGGCTTGAGGTAAGGAGAACATATAGGAGGCTACTACAATAGTGTAGATAAGAGGTGATGAGGACTTGAACTAGGGGGCTGGTGGTATGAATGGAGATAAGCGGGAGGATGGTAGAGATATTATGGGAAAAGAAATAACATTTTTCAAAATAAAAAAATAGTAATGACAAGATCTCGTGAATGATTGGATATATGGGATATGTGTGAGTGAAGCATTCAGGCTAACAATGAAGTTATGACTTGAAACATGTTGGTGCTTCCACAGTAATTAGACAAGTTCTAAAGAGCAATGGGTTTCACTGGATAAAACACTGGCCCTGGAGTTAGGAGAACCTGAGTTCAAATTTGGCCTCAGACACATGATACTCACTAGCTGCGTGACCCTGGGCAAGTAAATTAACCCTGATTGCCTCAAAAAAAAAGAAAAGAAAATGAGTTCCATTTACAATTAGAGATGTCTAGGTAATAGCCAGTTTAATAAATCCTGTAGGCATTTGGTTGAATGAGATTGCAATTAAGAAGAGAGAACAGGATTGGATGGATAGATTTGAGAATTCTCTGAATATAGATAGCAATTGAAATCACTGGATCTGATTAGGTAACTGAGGGAATGTGGAGGGAAGAGAAACAAGAGGGTTCAGGATACAGTCTCAGGATACATCCATTATTGGTGGGTTTGACATGGAAACTGAGCAAAGGATATTGTGAGGTCATAGAGGTGGTAGGAGAAGCAAAAGAAAGCAGGGTCAAGAAAACTTAGAAAAGAAAAGAAAATATCCAGACATGGAAGGTAGTTGACAATCTCAAATGAAGAAGAGAGGTTCAAGATTGAGAAAAGGCCATTTGATTTGGCAATCAAAATCTTATGGTAACATTGGGAAAAGGCAGTTTTAGTTGAGTGATGAGGCTGAAAACCAGATTTCAAAGCCTTAAACAAAGAGTGAGATGAGTAGAACCAGAGGCTCTGTCCTTCCTCCACTTGACCCCCATTCCAGAGCAGTTTACCTGAGAAAGGGAGGAAAGCTACAGGATGACAATAGGGGTGATAAAATCTAGTGAGAGGTTTTTTTTTGTTTTGTTTTGTTTTGTTTTTAAGGAACCATTTAAATGTTTACTGAACTGAATTGAAAATGCTTAAATCTGTTTCCTTTCATGGATATATTTATTTATTCAACAACACTTTATTGATCACTTAATATATGCTTGTCATTGGGTTAAGTGCTATGGGAGAAACAAAATTGTCATTTGGGTCCAATTTTTTCTGGAGACAATAGGATTTGGGACAATAAATCTTTAGACAAATTGATAAGCGTTCCTAAACTTGGCTTGTCCATGATGTTCCCACCAAACAAAGCCCAAAAAGGTGTCTAATTTGGATTTTCTAGATTTGCTACTTCCTTTTAAATTATTTGCAATTACTCTTTTTCAATTAGGAAATTATTTTTTATTCTTACACTCTCCACACAAGACAGACAGACAGACAGACAGAGATAGAGAGAGAAAGAGAATAAAAACTACAACAAATAAGCATTGTCAACCAAAGTACATTCCCACATTAACCATGTCCAAAATGTGGATCTCATCCTACATATTTGTACATTACCTCTATGTCAGGAGTTGGCTAGCTTTCTTCCTTATTGGTCCTCTGGAATCACGATTGGTCAATGTATTGATCAGAGTTCTTAAGTCTTTCAAAATCATTTATTTTTTACCATGTTGACATTATAGTATAATTTACACTCCTGGTTCTTCCCATTTCACACTAAGTTCATATTTATCTTCCCAAATTTTTCTGGATTCATCTTTTTCCTGATTTCTTACAGCACAAAAATATTCCATTACATTCATATACCATAAGGAGTCCAGCCATTTCCTAATTGATGAGGAATTCTTCCCAGTTCTTTGTCACCATAAAAAGTCAAGTCTAGAAGTATTTTTAAGTGCCTACTATGAGCCAGGCACTGGGAAAAGCTCTAGAGATACAAAAATAAAAAAATCAAGAATAGTTCCCATTCTTAAAATGCTTAATGAGAGAAAGGGAGACAAAGATACCATGCAAACAGTTATGTACAAACAAAATATATACAAGATAAACTGGAAGTAATTACAGAATATTAGAAGGCAAAGGAAGGATTTTTGTAGCAAGTGGGATTTTACCTCAGACTTAAAGGAAACCAGGGAAACCAGAGAAGCCTAAGATGAGGAAGGAACACTTTGCAGACATAAGAAACAGCCAATGAAAATGTAGAGTTGAGAGATGGTGTGTGGTGAGCAGCAAGGAGCCAGTGTCCCTGAATCATAGAATATGTAGAGTGGAACAATGTGTTAAAAAGACTGGAAAGTTAGGAACGGCCCAGGTAAAAGATAACTTTAAAAGCCAATCAAAGGATTTTATATTTGGTCCTGAAGATAATAGGAAGCCACTGGAACTTATTGAATAGGGGAATGTCATGGTTAAATCTGTACTTTAGGAAGATAACTTTGACATATGAGTGGAGTACATACAGTCTGGAGTGAGGAGGGACTGAAGTCAGATTTTGGTCTAATTTAGTAAGCACAAGGTGATGTGGGGTGATGAGGTCATCTGAATGGCGGCTATGCAGGAGGAAAGAAGTTTTGAAGATTACATCTAATACGCAAGCCTGAGTGACTGGAAGAATGATAGTACCCTCAGAAAACTGAATCCATTGAAGCTGATGAGATCACCATGCAATATGGTATACAAATAGAAGAGAAGAAGGCTCAGGACAAAGTTTTGAAGGACAACCACAGTTAGTTACTGGATGAAAATCCAGCAAAGGAAACTAATGCAGACAGGAAGAAAGAGAACCAGGTGAGAGAAGATTCATGAAAACTTAAAGAGAAAAGAAAAAGTATCAATGAGAAGGTGATTGATAGTATCAAAAGCTTCAGAGAGGTTGAGAAGAATGAAGATTTAGAAAAGGTTGAGCAATTAAAATTTCATTAGTAATTTTTGAGAGACAAGTTTAAGTTTATTGATGGGGAATTGAAGTGGGAAGCCAGGCTAAAGAAAATTAATTAAGAAGAGAATAAACATCAAGTAAGTGGAGGCCCAACTGTAAATTCTCTTCTCAAAGGGTTTAGCAACAAAAGGGAGAGAGCTAGGACAATATCTAGCAGACAAAAAGAACTTCTATAAATATATTATTTATATAGGAACTTTTAGTATTTCTTTGAGCTTCTGATAGTGATATTGCTAGGTCAAAGGATACACAATTTCACAACTTTTTTGCATTTAGTTTAAATTGTTTTCCAGAATATTTTCACTGATTCACAGATCCATTGACAATATATCAATGTGCCTGCTTTCCCACAGCTCCTCCAACATTTGTCATTTACTTTTTTTTGGTCAGTTTTGCCAATCTGATGGGTATGTGGTGGAATAATAAAACATGAGAGTTGCTTTAATTTTCATTTCTCTAATCTTTAGTGATTTGAAATATTTTTATAAATATGACTATAGGTAGCTTAGATTTCTTCTCATGAAAAGTACTTGTTCATATCCTTTGACCATTAAGTGTCTGTCTCTCCTTCTGCATCTAACTTATTGGTAGAACTGAATTGACAGACACACCACAAGATCAGTGAACATTTTATATTTTTCTCTGACCCATCTGCCAGTTCCACTTGCTTTGTGTCCTTCTTCTACCTTCACTTCCCTCTCTCCTCCAATCCATTCTCCATACAGTTATCATATGGCAAAAATTATCTTATTTAAATTGTGTATGCTCCTTATGATCAAGTCCAGTGTTCTGCACATAGTAAGTTATTTATAAATATTTGTTGCAGTGCATTGGGTAGAATATGGCATGACACTTCTTTAGGGAACATATATATTAAAAAAAATCCCTAGGATGGTCTTTCTTAAGAACCTGTTCTCCTATATACTGGGTCTGTTCCTGGTAACTAACTCATAAGGATAATTTCCTTTCTTTGGCTCATTATTTCCTCATAGGGAAATTTCTTCAATAAATCTCCAAATACAGTAGTGTTATAGCTCATGTCTAAGTTTCTATAGATATAGAAAAAAAGATATTTTCAGTTCCTGCATAGGCATTCAACTTTTCAATTTTGTTATCACTTATGGGATGCTATTTTTTCATCTCACAGAAAATGAAGACTACAAAAAACACTCACAGGAACCCATAAATAGACACATATGTAAATAACAGGGTGCTGAAATCAGTCATAAGAATTCATAAGCAGATACAGAAAGCTAATATAGCACTTAGCTCATAAATACCTCCCAAAAGACAATCATTTTGAGGGTGCTGAGAAAACCTGCATTATCTTAATCTCTAATCCTAAAATGGAAGGTGGTAAGGTCCAGGGCCCTTACTTCAAGGCATATTTTCTATTTACTCACTGATTCATTACCTGAAAGGCCACATTAATGGTTTTCTTTTTTCTGCACTGAGAAGATTGTTCAGGAAATTCCATTCTCTTTCTAAAAGACCAGTTCTCAAACTTGAGACCACTCATGAGGCAGTCCCTAAGGTTGGTACTGTGCAAGAAATCTTTGATCTCTGTCTAAAAGTCTAGATTTGGGGATGTAGATGCCTTGAACATTGAAATTTCCCTTCTTCCATGCACGAGCTTGAGGTTCTGGAACACCTTCCATAAGTACCCCTTTTTTCAAGTGGACACAGAAAGTTTGGATTCTGTCATGTGTTTCTGTTATAAACCTATCAGTATTGTAAATATGGCCATCTTATTTTGGCTAGGAAAGTCCACTTTCACGTTTGGCTTGTTTTCAGTATGCTACTTAGAAATCAAGAACAATTATCTCCCATGTGTTTTTACCCCAGTTCATTATTAATGGTTTCCTGGGTGAATATGATTTAATATGCACTTCTCTTCTACTCCTCTGCCAAAGAACACAGATTTTGCTTTGTGGACACTCTGATCATCCCTCTACCAAACAGAGAAAGCAAAAAAAACAGTCAGTGACAGAGCGAAGAGCATAGTTCTCTCTCTCTCTCTCTCTCTCTCTCTCTCTCTCTCTCTCTCTCTCT
>NW_020954559.1:962449-1030118 GCF_900497805.2 Vombatus ursinus
TCTCTCTCTCTCTCTCTCTCTCTCTCTCTCTCTCTCTCTCTCTCTCTCTCTCTCTCTCTCTCCCTCCTCTCTCTCTCTCTCTCTCTCTCTATCTTGTTAGAAAGAAGCAATTCTTACAACAAGACTTCCAATTCCTGAGTCTCATTCATCCAATGATTGGAGTGTAGTCCAAGTTGCTTGAAACCAATCAGGATCCCACTCAGTGAAAACTAGTTGCTAAATCTAGTAGTCTATCCATTATGCCAGACTATCTCTATAACTGCCTTATATAGAGGTTACTTATTGAATAGTCATGTATATTACTATATTACTAAATGAGTATTTGACAGGGTATAACAGCAGGGAGGAGACTCTTCTAATCTTATGAAAGATGTCAGACTTGAAAATGATTCAAAAGTTAGCTTGGCAAATAATCCTTAAATCAATCATTTGGGATCAATTTAATGCCTAATGCAATGTTCTAACAAAAGCACAATTATTTCAATGTATTCAAGTATTTATAATTTTGACAAGCACAAATTTTATCTGATGACCATCATCATCATTTATTTAGGTAGATTAAGAAGAGCATTGACAAGTGAGTACCTTCACTGCGGGGGTGGGGGAAGATGTCATCAATTTAAAAATAATAATTCTAAATAAATGGCATCAAATAATTCTAAAAATTTGTTAGTATTGTATTTATCATGGGTAAGAATGAAGATTTAACATGGACTTCTCATTAAGTGGTATGCTTAGTTTAATTTATAAAGGTAAAAATCTCAGTTATACTGAAAGTAAAGGTAGATCCATTGCAAAGGCACAAATTAACTGAAATCTCTTCATTTTGAATGAATCCAAAATCAACACTTTTCCTCTGGATCTTAATCTTTTTTCAAGAAAAAGTGATTCCTGAAACAAAAAATTATCTGGTAATAAGCAAACATGAATTGCTCTGAAGCATAACATCAATAATCAATATCAATATCAATAATGTCAATGATATTAAAAGAGAAAATTGATTGCTCATTATAATTTATATGTATATAGCCACTATCCAAAATATATGCAATAATTTATGTAAGTTTTACTTATAGAATTATTGTTCATCAGCATTTACTTTTATATAATCCATGATCTGAATGTTCACATTAAAGAAAGACTTCCTAACCTATCAAAAATGATGTTAAGACACTACTAGTGAGTGTTTAAGACATGGAGGAAAACAAAACTTATTTTACAGATGTAAACTTAGATATGTATAACAATACTCCTTCAATCAACAATATTTATTGACCACTCACACTGTTAAGAGACATGTCCTAGAAATGAACTGTAGTAGAATTTCCTGAACTCATTTGGTCATGAAATGCTTTTTAGTTAAATATAGGAAGCTAATTCATTAATATTGGTTTGGGAAGTGGGAAGGTATGGGATACCACTGTAATAAAGGGTTAGTCTGTTTTTTTGGAGTAAAGAAGTAGAAAACAAGTCTACTTTCCTACCACTTTGCTCAATCTCTCTCATTTCTTCATATTAGTGTTCCTCAAAACTATCTCACTTGGTGACTTAATTAGTTTCCATGGATTTAATTTATCAATTCTATGTGTATGATTACTAAATATACATATCTAGATCTAGTATCTCTTCTGAACTTCAGTCCCACATCATGAAGTGACTTTGGACATCTTGAACTAGATCTCCTATAGACTTCTTCAAGTGAACATGTCCCCAACTGAATTCCATATCTTTACTCCCAAATCCTTCTATCTTCCCAACATGCTTGCTGATTTAGGGGACATCACTACCTTTTAGCCACTTGGGCTCACAACTTTCATGTCATTCTTGCATTCTCCTTCCACTAACCTCAATTTGTGCAATTTGTGGCCACATTTGATTTCCACCTTCATAACATCTTTTTTATATTGTCCCACTCTCCAATCACAAAACTATCACACTACTTTAGGCCTTCTTTACCCTTTGACTGACCTATTGCATTAAACTCCTATTTTTGCGCTCTCTGCCTCAAATTTCTCCTCATTCCAATCTGTCCTCTGAACAGTTGCTAAAATGATTTTCTAAAAGCAGATTTGACTATATCATCCCCTTATTTCAGTAATTTCAGTAGCTCCCTATTATCTCCCACATTAAATATAAAGGCCTCTCTTTGGCATTTAAAGTTCTTTACAATGTGGCTCCTTCCTACCTTTCCAGTTTTCTTACATTAAACTACTTGCTGTTCCTTATGTATTACACACCATTTCCTATCTCCATGCCTTCTTATTATCTTTGTCTAATATCTGAATCTTTTTCCTCATCTCTACCATTATTTTATGTTTGTTGCCTTCATGACTCTGCTAAAAAAAATAGCTTTTTGCAGAAGATTTTGTTTTTCTACCTCAGTTGCTAATACTTTTCCCTCTGAGTTGATCTTCTATTTACTGTGTGTGTATGTATATATATATATATATATATATATATATATATTCCACATATATAGTTATTTACAAGTTGTCTCTCCCATTAGAATGTGAATTGCCCTATTTTCCCCTTTCCTTTCATCTCTAGCATTTAACTGGGTGCCTGAACCATAATAAACACTTAATAAATACATACCAACTGACTACTTTGCCCTAAATTGCCATATGAATTCAATACTTTGATACATACATGATTTCAGTTTAACTATTTTTGAGGGAGAAAATAGCTATCTTTGAATTTTTTTAACAGAATGCATATTAACATCACAATACCAACACATTTGGTGGAGAAAATTTTGCACAACAGCATCCCATAACTCCAATCTATATCTGAAGAACAAATGGTGTTCTAGTTTTCAAAAGCAAGCACGCTTTCTGTTTTTGTCTCCAAAGGTATGACCATTGAGCAACTTCTATCCTAGTTGACTTTTTCTTGTTGACTTTTGGCCTATCTGAGAAGAGAGTGGAGGGTTGCTGTTCTCTTGACTAGTCTACAAGGGACTGGGAGTGGGTGCAAACCAGCAGGAATACCTATAATTGTCTTTAGAGATGAGAGGCAATCTCAGATTCTTGTCTTATTTCTTCAAAAAGTTCAAGACAGAGGATAAAGGACAAGTTTAAAAGCCTTGAGGTTGTGAGAAAAAAGAAACCTTGGTCCTCCTGTTCATAAAGGAGAGAAAAAAGGAAGGCAGAGCCATAGATTTAGATCTGGAAAAGGACCTTTGGTAGGTAACAGAACTTTTTTGGGTCTCTGTTTCCTCATTTGAAAGATGAAAGGGTTGGAGTAGATCTAACAGATGAGGAAATAGAAGCCTAGGAAAGTTCTGTAACTTACCAAAGGAGTTACTCAGATAAGTGATAGAGTTGAAATACAAAAAAAGGTGGTGAGTCAAAATCCAGGGCTCCTTCTATTCTATAGCACTACCCTTAAGGCAGAAATTTTTAAGTTGGACCACATGAGCTTTAAAATAATATCACTGCTTTTCAATAGAATTTATATCCTTTGTAATCCTATATATTTATTATTATGAGAAAGGTTTCCATAGGCTTCACCAGACTATCAAAGAATCCTTGTCACAAAAAATGCTAAGAACCCCTGTTGACACTAAGGGATATTTATGATAGTAAATAATTTAAATGTATCTGAATTAAAAACATGAAATGTTATTTTTTTTGCCAAATCAAATGTTTGTAAGAAAAAACTGAAATTTGTAATTAAATACCTACTGAAATTTTATGATGAAATCACCTATACAAATTTAGCAGCGAAACAGCCCTGGAATATTTCTACAGTCTGTTTTTACAAAGGATATTTGTACCTCTTGTACCATTAGTCTATTTCAAAGATAGAACTAAACATTTTCCCCCATTTTTCTTTCCTTTTGCAGAGTGCAGGGGTAGGGGAGGAGAAACCATCAAACCAATTTTTATAATAGGGAAAAATTTCCATGCTGAAAATTATTCAAAAGGGAAAAAGACATGAATTTGAAACACTTTTTACTGAAATAATGAATTTCCACATTCTATTAGTATGCCCCAATTGTATGTAAGTGGTGTCCTGCAGGCATTAAGATATCTTTCAAAAGTACTAGCAAAGGAACCCATAAAAAAGTACAAGAAATTATTTTCTGCGTTTTCCATCCAGAAGTTATCATTATCCTGCTACCTCTATAGCATCAGCATTATCACCAAGGGATGTCCAATCAGCCTCCTCAAGCAACCCAATATTGCAAGCAACTATACCTCCAAAAGTCTCAGCACCTTCATTTGTTGACAATGTAACATCTGAAGAACAGGAAAAAAAAATTGACCAAGCTTATGTTAGATCAATATAGACTTCTACAACACTATTGTCAATATGTGTGTGTGTATACATACATACATATATAAATTATATATATATATATATATATATATATAGTGGTAGGAAGTTTTAAAATTACTAAGACCAATATATTATATGCCCAGCAGATAGACATTCTTTGAGCAAAACTCTTAGCATCCGAATATGAACAGGTAATATGTTCTGTTCAAGGAAGAATCAATGAAGCACTATGTCTTATAGTAATTACAGAAGGATAGACAAGACAAATGTTTGTGGAGAAGAAATCATAAGCTCTGCAATAACATCATCTTCAACAGATTTTGACAGAAACAGTTAAAAGAGAAAATAGACACTGCAGAGTTAATCAGTTATAAGGTTTACAGTCTTACTGAAAGTAAGGAGTGGAATAAATCTTTACTTTGCTGACTAACAATTCAAGTATAGAGAGATGCCTATTTCTGAGCAGGTTGTGATCTAAAAGTCTATTTGTTAGTTTGTTATTTAGAATTTGCAATGCATTTTTCCATAGAAACAAACACACACATATAATATACACACTTATATGTATATATATGTACACACACACGTGTGTGTGTTTGTGTGTGTGTGTGTGTGTGTGTAGTGGTCAGATTCCAAGAATAACCCCAAAAAGCTTATTGAGTTGCCAAAGGGTAGATGATCAATGAATGAGAGATATAATAAGAAAGAACAACATTAGTTTAGATCTTGAAATCATTTGCAAAATGTTATGAAATGCTTCCAAATCATTTGCCTCATCCCCAGAATGGTTCAACCAAATTACATTCTCCACTAAAAGTACATTGCTGTGCTTAACTTTCCATATCCCTTCAACAATTACTATTTTTATCTCTTGTCATCTTTGCCAGCGTGTTGGGTATGAGGCTGAACTTCATGTTGTTTTAATTTTCATTTCAACAATTATTAATGATTTGAAGCATTTTATACAGTTGCTAATAGTTTGTCTTTTGAAAACTGCCTATTAATATCCTCTAACTATCTATTGGGGGAATCACTCTTGATCTTATGTACTTTCATTGCTTCTTTTATATCATAATTATTAAAGATTTAAGAAATTTTCTGTGACTATTGTTTCCGTATTATTTCTCTTTTAATTGTCACTGAATTGATTTTGCTTGTTCAGAAGCTTTTGTAATTTTGTGTAATTGAATCTATTCACTTAATCTTTTTTGATCACCTCTGTTTCTTGTATAAAAAAAGCATCTCTCTCCTAGTCATAGCTATGAAAATTATCCACTTCCCTGGATAGCAAATTCAGAGGAAAAAGATCTATTTGAGTAAGAATATGTATAGCAACACTATAGCAACAAAAATCTGGAAAAAAATATGTACCTATCAATTGGGGAATGACAAACCAAATTGTGGTTTAGGAATATAATGGAATACTGTATGCACACACACACACAATGGCCTTAGAGAAATGTACGAAAATAGGTATGACCTGCTATAGAGTGAACTTGAGCAGAAACATAATAATGTATGTGACAGCAGTAACAATACTGTGGGGGGGAGGGGGAAGAATCTGGAAGACCTCAAAATTCTGAACAAAACATAAAATAGTAGGGACTTCAAAAATTGATGAAAAAATGAGCAACTTACCTATTAATCAAGGTTATGGACTAAATAGAGCTACATGCACAGTAAAAACAATAACAATAACATCAACAACAAAAAAATATTCAGAATGAGTTAAATGGTTTTGTTGCCAAATCATTGAATTCTAAATCTAGTGTAATTATGTCACATTCCCCTTGTTCAAAAAACTTCAGTCATTCCCTATAACCTAGAGAATAAAATACAAACTTCAAACTTAGATACAAATAAATACAAACTTAGATGTTGTGACCTAATATCTGAGAACTCTTACCATCTGCTCCCAGTCTACCTTCTTAGCTTTACTTCATACTACTCTCTTTCATGCACCCCATATTTTGGTCAAATTGCTCTATTCATAATTCCCAATTTCCCCCTATTTTCTCCCAACTTTGTTCTCTCATGCTGATCATCTGCAATATCTGAAATGCACTCTCTCCTTATCTCCATCCTCTGAAGTTCTTCCCTTCCCTCAAATCGAGCTTAGTCATCCCTGATCTCCAAACCCCTCATCTTAGTTGAAAATTATCATTCTTCCTGAAATTTTTTAGATCAGTTTGCTTAGTTCAACTGCTCCTAGTACATAAATATTTTTGCACATATTGTCACAAAGTTGTGAGGAAAATATTTCATAAATTTAAAGTGTTAAATATGTATAATAATAATAATAATAATAATAATAATATTAATAATAATAACAATACCATGTCCTCTGTATTAGAATGTTAACTCTTTGGAAAAAAGGTATGGCATTTTTTTTTCATATTTTTAACCTTAGCAGTGAGAACCTGCATAGCGTAATTGATAAAGTACAAGACTTGATGACAGGAATGTCCGTGTTTAAACCCTACCCTACACATCTACTGGCTATGTGACACTGCGAAATATAATTCACCTTTCTGTCTTAGTTACTTCATTTTTATAAAATGGAGATGATAATAGCATCTATCTTCCATGATTGTTGTGTGAATCAAATGAGATTAAATGTGTTAAGTATTTTGTAAACCTTGAAGTCCTTTGTAAATATTGTCATTGTTTGTCATTCTTATTCTTCTTATTTTATTTTTGTTCTTGTTGATAATAATAGTAATAATAATAATAATAGCTAGCATTTATATAGCGCTGTTGTTGTTCATCTTTTATTTTCAAAGATGACCAGTGATATCATGAGATGATGTCCTGACTTGCAGAAGAATTATATTTAAGTGAGACAGAGTTGTGCAAAGTCCTCAACCTCACTCTCTCTTCCAGAGTCATCAAAATGCAGTGGCAAGACAAAAATCAAGACAACTGGCAATGACCTGGGACTCAGTGGATGACCTTAGCATCTTTGATATATGAACCAAGCTCTAAGTGCTCCATAGTGCCTACTTCAGCCACCTTCATGGCCTTTGGAACAAATTGTTCTCATCCACCCATTTCCCCAGGGAAGTCTTCTCATGCTTGGGGTAGATATCTCTGTAACTTACCTATGGGCTCCTCAAACTGGGTTATAGCACATTAGCTCAGATGGTTTTAACCAGGTATGGCTACTATGAGACTTGCAAAGCACTTGAAAATGTTATCTTGTTTGATACTCACAACCTTGGGAAGATGGACTTTTTTATGATTTCCCATTTGGTAGTTAAGGAAACTGAGACAGAAGTTGTATCTTGCCTGGGTGGCACTGTAACTATGTGTCTGCAGCTGAATATAAGCTTGGGTTTTCTTGACTCCAGGTCAGATGCTCTATCCACTATATCACCTAGTTACCTCAAGTTATCATTATCATGATCATCATAATTGTCCTTATTATTATTATTATCATTATACAGTGGAAGTAGGAGTAGTAGGAGTAGTAGTAGTAGCAGCAGCAGTAGTAGTATAGTGCTGTGCTTTAAATTAGAAAGACTGGTGTTCAAATCACATTGCTTATCTGCCATATGACCCTGGACAAGTAAGTCATGTATCCTCTATGTGCTCCAGGCAATTCCCTAGCACTTACTTATCAACTGAGTTATAAAGAAGTTACATCTATCTCCTTGATTAAGTCACAGATCCACAGATTAAGTCACATATCAAATGAGCATCATCAAATATGAGTCAATGGGCTTATATGTTTTGCTGAACCATACAGATTTTTTTTTTACAAAGAAAGGCTTCTATTGTGCTTCAGGACTATAAGGAGGTAGCTTAGTGGATAGTGATAAGTATATAAAAATCAATAAAATCTTTTCAAATGCAGAAATGAATGTAGTAGTCCATTGTTCCTATTTAGTCATTCAGTCATGCCTGACTCTATGTGACTCTGTGGACTTTTGTCCAAGGGATTTTCTTAGGAAAGATACTAGAGTGGTTTTCCATTTATTTCTCCAGGGTATCCCCATTTTTACAGATTAGGAACTGAGACAAATAGGGGTTAAGTGACTTGCCCAGGGTCACAAAACTAGTAAATGTCCTAGGTGGGATTTGAACTCAATGCTTCCTGACTCCAGGACTAGTGCTCTATCCACTGCACCCCCTAGTTGCCCGTCCAGTTCTCTAGATATGGTCAAAATGGGACAATTTACAGCTACAGTATCCCTTCCTTTAGTTCAGGCACTGTGTCTCTCTTACGTAGTGTAAGATCATATTAGCTTTTTGGGTATTAAGTCGTATTGAACTTTCAGTGCATGACACCACAACATCTTTGTCACGTGAAACATGGTCTAGTCATTCTGCCCTTGTCTTGTACTTGTGAAATTAGTCATTATTTTCCTTTTGATCTTAACTTTACATTTAACTCTATTAAATTTAATCTCATTAAATTTGGTCAAAGGCTCTAATTTTTTTTTTTTATCTAGTGCCTGGCATACAGTAAGTACTATTTAAAAGCACTATATAAACTGTCATGTGTTAAATATCCCTTTTATCTTCATTCTATATGTAACTTTGACAATAATGCCTTCTGTGACTTCAACAAAGTCATTTACTTAAAAATCGTAGAATAGCAAAGCACCAGGAACAGATCCCTAGAGCTTTCTTCTCTCCCTGCCCCACCATTGGTGTTGATTCATTAATGACTTACTCTTTGAGTTGAATCATTCAAACATTTCCAATGAATCCAGTTGTACTATCATCAAGTCAACATGTCTCCACTTCCCAGGCAGTGTTCTGACTGTTTTATAAATATCTCATTTAAGTGACTGTCTTGAGCTCTCTCCCAAAGCCCTCCAAATACCTAAAAAAAGGCTCTAAAAAAATTCTAAAGCAGCAGAATCCACAAAAAGACAAAGTGAAACAAATTTCCAGCCAAAGACAGCCTGGATGGTTGATGGGAAAGGTATATCGCGCTGGGCCGGGAGGGGAGCACAGCTCAGCTTGGTCATGCAGGGCGCAGCGACCCTGGAGCAGGCTTCAGAGGACTGAATCGCGGGCAGCTGTGGCAGTTTCCAGACTTCTCAACCACTGAACACCAAAGACAACTTAGAAGGTCAGTGGGAAAAGTCTGTGACTGCCGTGAGAGAGGAGCTAGGTCTAAGCCCCAAGTCTTGAGTGTGGCCTGGGGCTGCGGCTTTTTCCTGAGCTTCTGGCCCACAGACTGAGGGGGAATCGAGTGGCTGATCAGAGGGAGATTGCAGGGATCTCTTTGCCAGTGCTGAGGCAGGAATCTCTTGCTTTACTGGTGCTTGGATCTGGGTCACAGTTCTGAGCAGTGGTCCTGAGGCTAAGAGGAGTGCTGGTATGGTGGAGCTTGTTGTGGCAGTGGAGAGACAACACCTTACCCTTTATCATACCACCTTGGAAGAACTGAAAATTTACAGGTCCCTAGAAGTACCTCTGAAAACAGCTGTACAAACCCCTGAAGCTTGGGACAGTACACTCTTCACATTGGAAGAAGACTTTTACCTTAACAAAGAGTTTAAAACTCAAGTAATTGGCCAGGATCATGAGTAAGCAGCGCAAAAAGAGTCAGACTATATTATCTTACTTTGGTGACAAAGAAGATTAAAACATACAACCAGAAGAAGACAATGAATCCAAAGCTCCTACATCCAAAGCCTCCAAGAAAAATATGAATCAGTCCCAGGCCTTGGAAGAGCTCAAAAGGGATTTTGAGAAGCAAGTAAGAGAAGTAGAGGAAAAACTGAGAGTGATGCAAGAAAATCATGAAAAAAAAAGTCAACAGCTTGCTCAAGGAGATACAAAAAAATACTGAAGAAAATAACACTTGAAAAGATAGCCTAACCCAAATGGCAAAAGAGGTCCAAAAAGCCAATGAGGAGAAGAATGCCCTAAAAAGCAAAATTGGCCAAATGGAAAAGGAAGTCCAAAAGATTACTGAAGAAAATACTTCCTTAAAAATTAGAATAGAGCAATTGGAAGCTAGTGACTTTATGAGAAATCAAGACACTGTAAAACAAATCCAAAAGAATGAAAAATTAGAAAACAATGTGAAATATTTCATTGGAAAAACAACTGACCTGGAAAATAGATCCCGGAGAGAGAATTCAAAAATTATTGGACTATCTGAAAGCCATGATCAAAAAAAGAGCCTAGACATCATCTTTCAAAAAATGATCAAGGATAACTGACCTGATACTTTAGAACCAGAGGGCAAAATAGAAATTGAAAGAGTCCACCGATATCCTCCTGAAAAAGATCCCCAAAGTAAAACTCTTAGGAATATTGTAGCCAAATTCCAGAGTTCCCCGGTCAAGGAGAAAATATTACAAGCAGCCAGAAAGAAACAATTCAAGTATTGTGAAAACACAATCAGTATAACACAAGATTTAGCCGCTTCTACATTAAGGGACTGCAGGGCATGGAATATAATATTCCGGAGAGCAAAGAGATAGGATTACAACCAAGAATTACCTACCCAGCAAAAGTGAGTATAATCCTGCAGGGGAAAAAATGGTCATTCAGTGAAATAGAGGACTTTCAAGCATTCTTGATAAAAAGACCAGAGTTGAACAGAAAATTTAATTGTCAAATATAGGACTAGAGTGGAACATGAAGAGGTAAACAGGAAAGAGAAAATCATAAGAGACTTATTAAAGTTGAACTGTTTACATTCCTGCATGGAAAGATGATATTTGTAACTCATAAGACCTTTGTCAGTATTAGGGTAGTAGGAGGGGAAAAATTATATGTACGTATACATAGATATAGATAGATAGATAGAGGGCACAGGGTGAGTTGAAAATGAAGGGGTCATATCTGGAGAATAAAATTAAGGGGTGAGAGAGGAATATACTAGGAGAAAGATCACGGGAGAAGCAGAATGGGGTAAATTATCCCACAAAAAAAAAATCAGAAAAGAAAAGGCTCTTACAGTGGAGGGGAAATGGGAGAAGGTGAGAGGGAATGAGTGAATCTTATTCTCAGAAGAATTGACTTAAGGAGGGAATAACATACACCCTCAATTGGGTGTGGAAATCTGTCTTACCCTACAGGAAAATAGTGAGGGAAGGGGACAAGAGAGTAGGGGAATGCTAGAGAGAAGGGCAGATTGAGAAAGGGAGTAATCAGAAGCAAATACTTCTGAGGAGGGACAGGGTCAAAAGAAAGAATAAAATAAATGGGTGGGTGGGATAGGATTAAGGGAAATAGAGTTAGTTTTTCACTGCATGTCTACTATGGAAGTGTTTTGCATAACTGCACATATATAACCTATATTTAGTTGCCTGCTTTATCAATGAGGGTGGGTGGGGAGGGAGGAAGGGAGAAAATTTGGAACCCAAAGTTTTAAAAACACATGTTTAAAATAAAAAATGTTTTCACATGCACCTAGGAAATAAGAAATACAGGAAATGGGGTATAGAAATCCATCCTGCCCTACAGGAAAATTGAAGGGGAAGGGGATAAGAGAAGGAGGGGAGAGATAGAAGGGAAGGCCGACTAGGGGAAGAGGTATTTAGAATGCATGCCATCTTGGGGTGGGGGGAGGGGTTAGATGGGGTGAAAATTTGGAACTCAAAATCATGTGGAAGTAAATGTTGAAAACAAAAAATAAATAAAAATTACCATAAAAAATAAAAAAATTAATAAAATATAAATATCTCATTTAATCATCAAAGCAATCTTGAGAGGTAGGTGCTATTACCTATTTCTTTTTTTTTAATGGGCAATTGGGGTTAAGTGACTTGCCCAGGGTCACACAGCTAGTGAGTGTCAAGTGTTTGGTCTGAGGCCAGATTTGAACTCAGGTCCTACTGACTTCAGGGATGATGCTCTATCCACTGTACCACCTAGTTGTCCTAGGTGCTATTACTATTTCATTTTCCAGTTGAAGAAATTGAGAGAAATGGTGCATAAGTGGCTTACTTAGTGTCACACAGTCAGTAAATATCTAAGGCTGGATTTGAATTCAGGTACTTCTGAATCTAGGTCCAGTGTTCTATTTATTTTGTTACCTGGCGTGTGTGTGTGTGTGTGTGTGTGTGTGTGTATGCATATGTGCAGTTAAATAACATATATGTGAAAGAAACAAATTTTCCAGGTTAAAATGGAACAGAAAGAGATATGTTAGAACAGAGAACAATTATAAATTTATTCAACCCTGGGAAATTAAGGATTGACTCTGATATTTACATATTCTGCATTTTAAAATACATAATAGAATCAAACTTCTTGTTTTAACTTTGATGGTTTCTTCTCATCTCAAGCCTTTACAAAACTTACAGACAGATATCTTTAAAGTTCATCAACATGTAGGTCCACTTGTAACCATGAACTATTCCATTTAATTAAAATGAGTATTATGAACTTTAAATTTATTTTTCAAGTCTTATTGTCAAGGATATGCTAAATATTTGTTTAGGATTCTAAGTTCAATAAGCATGAATTCAAATTTATAAAATGTTTTTCAAAATAAGTATATTTCTTTTTTTAATAAATTTTACATCGCCTCCAGCTTCATGATTATTTTCTGGGCTTGATATTTTGAGGAATTCTATACCCCAAAGGATAATGGCAGGCTTAAAAGGCCATACAAATGAACGTATTTATAATTTTAAGATTACTTTTGAAAAGTAAATGCATTATAGTAATCTGAAAAGACTGTCACTATGTGATTACAATAACATAATTAACTAAGATCAATATAAAAAAAGATAGTTACAAATTTACCTCTAACCATTACAAGATTCTGAATGGGAATTTTGGAAACTGTCTGTCATAGTTTTTTCCATTTTATATCCTCGGAATATTTTGTACTTCTGAGCTTTCCTTAAGCTTTTCTTTAATTCTGTATCATAAATACCATATTAGGTATCCAGGTACCTGAATTTGAGGGTTAGTTCTGATAATCATCTGTTTAAGAGTCTGGGCAAAATCTTCTTTGAACCTCATTTTGCTCATCTATAAAATGGACTAGATGATCTCTAAATTTCCTTCCACCTCTAACTCTTATAATTTTATCTCATATCACTAAAATTCTAGGATTTTATGAAATCAATATCATTGTAAGAAAGAGGAATAGATATTGTGTTTTTGACTCTTGAAAATGAGAAATAATGAAGAGACTCTATAATCCTTGACAAAGTTAATCCCTGCACACATAGCCTTGATTTTATCTATTTTGTGCAATAAATCTTTTCTTACTTTTCTTCATTCTCTTACATATCCTCTCCTTGTGTTATCTATTGCTTTGTTCACTACTGTCCATAACCCTGCTCAGTTTTTTTCTATGTTATTTGACCTTTCTATCCTTTTACTAATGTCCTACATTTCTCCTCTTTTTCATTACTAACATCTATAAAGAATAGTCTAAACTTTCTGCCTGGACTAAATATGTTCAATTATTACCTGTAACTCAGATAAATCCAAAATCTAGCCCCAGTGTTTCCCCTGAGATCCATCCCTATGCTTTCGTCAACATATCCACTTTCATATCCTACTAGCTCTTAGAGGTAGCTTTGTGACTCAGTGTATAAAGCACTGGGCCTGGCATCAGGAAGACCTGAGCTGAAATCTAGCTTCAGATGCTCGCTAGCTATCACTTAATCTCTGCCTAAGCCACTGGAGAAGGTAATGTCAAGACTCTCCAGTATCTCCAAGAAAACACAAATGAAGTTGTGGTATATGAGTGTAATAGAATACTGTTGTTACATAAGAAATTATAAGCAGACAGACTTCAGAAAAACCTAGAAAGACTTACTTGAACTGATACCGAGTGAAGTAAGTAGAATGAGGAGAGCATTGTACACAGTAACAGCAACATTGTGTGAAGACTAACTCTGATAGACTTAGGTCTTCTCAACAATGCAAGGATCTAAGACAACTCCAAAAGACTCAGGATGTAAAATGCTATCCATATCCAGAGAAAGAACTGTGGAGTCTGAATGCAGATCAAAGCATACTATTTGTGCTCTCTCTCTCTCTCTCTCTCTCTCTCTCTCTCTCTCTCTTTCTCTTGTTTCTTCTTCCCCATGGTTCCTCCCATTGGTTCTAATTCTTCTTTACAATGTGACTGAGGTGAAAATATGTTTAATGTGAATGTATATGTAGAGCCTATACCAGATTGCAAGCCATCTTGGGGAGGGGGGAGGGGAGATGGGGGAGAAAATTTAGAACTCAAAATCTTATGGAAATGAATGTTGAAAACTAAAAATAAGTAAATTAATTAAAAAAAGAAAACTCAAGTGAGCAACAAGCACTTCAAACTCTACATGTCCAAAACTGTACTTTGGCTTTAACGTTTTCCTTCTTTTTGTCAGTGATACAACTATTCTCTTACCCAGGAATAACATTTTGGTGATATTTTGGATATTTCCTTCACCATTACCTTGAATTTCTAATTAACTTGCAAAAGTCTTGCTGTTTCTACTTTTGCAAAATTACTTTCAACTTGTACCCACCCATTAATGCTGTCACCACCTTAGTTCAGGCTTACTATCACCGCAGACCTAGATTATTATTGCAATGGCTTCCAGTCTCACTTCTCTATAATCCATTCTTTATAAAAATGCTCACATAACCTCCCTAATGTTTACATCTGATCATGCTACTCAGTTGCTCAAAAAGCTTTTTGGCAAACCCTGTCACCTAAAGGACAACAACAACAACAACAACAACTCTTGCCTCAGTGATTGAAAACCCGACTTGACTGAAATCCACATCATAGGTCTTCACGAACTTTACATTTTAGCCAAATTGGTCTCTTGCTTATTCTTTTATCTCTATTAGCTCTATCCTGCCTCTGTATCTTTACTCATACTTTCTATCACATTTGTAATGCACAACTTCCTAATTTCTTCCTGCTAAAATCTTCCTCTTTGTGTTTAAATCAGTCACCATCTACTCCATAAGCCTTTGTTATCACTTTAGTTTAAAATGTTCTTTTTGTGTCCATATTTTCTTAGAGCACATTGTCTGGGTCTCTCCTTTGACTCAATCACATGATATCATGTATTAATAGCTCCTTTAGAATAAGAACTACATAATTTTTGCATATTTATGCTGAGCACAATAGCTTGTTCTTAACAGGAACTTGATAAATATTTATTGACCTGAATAGAATTAACTCTGATAATCACAATTTCTGGGAGAATTTTCACAGGTGTAAAAGTCACCATCAAAACCAATAAACTAGAAAGCTCTTCAGGAAAGAAAAAAAATCTTTACTATGTTATAAGAAGTGTTAGCCAAGAGTAGCAGTGCCTTAGAGTGTAAGCAGTTTTCAAAATATTATAGATGAAGATGATTAAATACATGAGCAACATTTCCTGACATATATGATAGAAAAAAAGAGGAAGAAAAAAGAAGATCTTGTAGAAACCTTTATTTGGAAACCCATTTAGAATAGCACAACATCACAATATATTTAAATAAAACCAGGAAGAGGATATCAAGTAGATGTAACATGGAACAGATCTCTCAGACAGTAACACTGTGTTTTCATCTTTAGTGCAACCAAAACAGTTGAACTTCATCCACTTAAAAGCAGATATGCTATGTGAGAAAACAGGAATAAATGGAACTTGCATATTTTCATGCTTGTTCCATCACTAACTTTTATTTCAAACACAATAGTGTCTTTAATTTATGACTTGAGAATGGCTTTTCTCCTCCTCTTCCAGATTAAAATAAATGATCATAGTGATAACTGTTTTCCTTGTTGCTCTGAGGTTATGATATCCTTCTCCTCATTTACTTCTGGGTTTGCAGCATTTTTTTTTTCCAAATCATCACTACACCATATACAAGGAATTATGTAAACTCATTCTTTCCATGTATGCTGGTCTGACTTTTATGTATATACATTTACATAGACTTGCATAATTATGTACTTTTACATGAAAAAGACATATGTTTATATACTTACATAGAATACTTACATATATGTACACACGCCTTTATGTATCCATACATATAGGTAATCATTTTATTAAGTCCTTGCCTCTCTGAGCTCTACCATATGTCGAATTGTAGAAAATCTTAGCTTTTATTAGCATAGAAATTCTATGTTTAAGCAGTTATCTTGACTATCCCTCAACCTTTGTGAATGAACAGACCAAAAACAGCTTGGAATGATTCCAACTGTAATGTTCTTTAGGTAAGAAATTTTTAGGCTGAATCAGTATTCTATTCCATAGTGTAATAACTCCTGTTATTTTTGTATCATTTACTACAATACTGTCATTTGATATCTGAGTGGTTGGGAGAGAAGATGAGATGTCTTTTATATAATATGTTCTTTCCTCTGTATTTCAAAGCCTGTAAGTTACTCCTTAACTTTTTCTTTCCAAGGCTAAACAATCTCAAATTTTCTCCATTCAGCTATTTTGCAATTTTCTCATCATTTCTCCTCTCTATATAAAATAAGGGTATTGGAGAGGCAGTGTGGTTCAGTAGAATGTGTCCTGGATTTGTCGCCAGAGGAATCGTGCTCGAATTTTAACTCTGCTACCCATTTACAAACCAGGTGAACATGGGCAAGTTCCTTCTTTTGGAACTCAGTTTCCCTATCCGCAAATTGAGAAGATTCGGAATTGATAACAACTGAGATCCTTCTGATTCTAAAATTCTCTCTGAATCTTAGGATTTCTGTCCTCTGAACCCAAGATTTTCTGATGCCTAGAATTTCTGGTATGTGAATTAATCCTCAGAAGTGGCAAATAGTGTTATACGAATAGAATGCCTATCCCTCCTCCTCCTCCCCACCCACAAACAAGCAAAACCCAAAATATACAGTTTACTTTGCATGATATAAAAATCTAGCTCAGTTCTAAATCTGTGTCAGCATTAAATGCTGTTTCTTATTTGAAGTCAACATTTATATGTGAAATCCACGATGCCCTTGACGCTTTAGCTTCTCTTAGAATATTTTAGCAAATACTAGAGAGTTGACAATTTCCTTTGCTAAGTTTAACATGATGTATGGGGGAGGGGGTGAGGATTTTTTTTCTTTGCAGTTTTGGTTTAAGTTAAGCCTTTAATACAAATTTAATGTTAGTATTTAACTTATGTGAGTGAATGCTCATTTTCGGGCAATTTCCCTTTATGGCCATATGGATAGACTATCTGCACACTATTCATCATAAATAAATTTCAAATTGTAGGATTACAAACTGGCAGCTGCTCAGGGTTTGGCCTACATATACACAAAGGCACACTTTAGACAAGGGGCAAAAGTTATCTGCCATTTTTCGCCTCCTAAGCTACATGCAGAATACCAAACAAGGTACTTAGTAAAACAGTGTTTTGCCTGCAAAATGTTCCTTTGGTTTCATTCTAACTTTAGAAGACCTTATGCAGAAACAGCCTCCTCTTAAGTAGGGCCATCTATATTTGAGCCAAAAAAAAAAAAAAAAAAGGCTGGTTTCATGACTTCAGAGAGCAAGGGAGCTGTCTCTACACAGTCTGTTTATGTTAATGCTCCTGCTGCTCCTGCTTCTGTTGCCTTGAAAGCTATTGCCCTGATATCTACTCAAGCCAATGCCAAAGCCGATGCATATTCTGGAGCTCTAGGTCAAAGGGCATATGACAGATGCTCGTATGCCAAAATAGGGAAATAAATCAGTCTCACTGCCCAGAGATTGAACAGTGCTCAATATTTTCATGATATTTGCACTTCAGTGGATCAAATGTGATAAATGTGAAAACTTTACAAACATATAAATGTTATATGTAAATATACATAGAAACATACAAAGTTATATAAATGGTGATTATTATTATCAACATCCAAATACTCAATTCAGGAGAGAAAAGTGGATAGGCCAGCTAGGTGGCACAGTGAATAGAGTGCTAGATTTGGAGTCAGGAAGACCAGACTGCAAAGAATCCTTCTGATACTTGCTAGATACATGGCCCTAGGCGAATCAGTAAACCCCACAGCCTTATTTATAAATGGGGATAACAGTAAGATACCTACCTTACAAAGTTATTATGATGCTTAAATAATATTTGTAATAAATGTCTCAGTTTTCTCATCTGTAAAATGAACTGGAGAAGAAAATGGCAAACAGTATCTTTGCCACGAAAATTCCAAATGGCATCAGGAAGAGATGGCTACAGCTGAAAAGACTGAACAACAACAAAGACATTAGTGCCTTACTTAAGTGATCATTCTAGAATAAAGGAGTTACACAAAAACAAGAATTTCAGTTACACAATTGTAAATACTGGCATAGATTCCCTGTGCAGATTTTTGGAGCAAGCCCTAGCTTTCCAGTCAAGAGGACCTGGATTGAAAGCCTTCCCCTAGGCCCTTCTTAGCTGTGGGTGACCTTGAGTAAATGAGTCATTTTACCTTTCCTGGGCAGCGGTTTTCTCCTCTTTAAAATGAGTAGGTGAAAATGCATCATGTTTAGGTCCCTTCCAGTTCTGACTCAATGATCTTATGATTTCTATATCCATTTTGAGTGTATTAAATTCAAATATTAGTGTTCTGAGGGCAAACATAGTAGACTTAATCTGATTTCTGAACAGAACTGGACCTAAGGCACTGCAACTTAGAAGGTAATATAAACATTTGACACAACTCATCTGAACATCTAGTTGGCAAAAATTATTAAAATAAGAAGCTGCCTGAGTGATGTCTGATGTTCTAGGGTTCCCATCTCTCTCTGCTCCTCTGTCCCAATTCCCAAACAGGGCAGTATCCTAAAAGCTTGAGGGCATGTCTTATATTCATTTGCTAGGACACCAAAACTTCTAGTTATAGCTCTGACTGTAAAAATCAATACCAGGCTGTGCACTTTCATCCTTGCGTATTACAACCAGTAATAAAGATTTTGTAGTCAGAAGTTAACAGAATTTGGATGATGTTTGCATCAGGAGATAGTTTCACTCTCATTTTCATGACTGTGCTAGAATATTGCAGTAGTAAAAAGTTTGTTTCTGATCTGTAAATAAAAAAGAAAGGGAACTACACTATTAAATATGTGGTTAGGTGAAGTGTATGGATATTTTCCAGAGACTCAATGATAGGGATCTAAAGTGGCTTCAACTTGGTCATTAAATCAGTTACAATATTTTCCCTCAAGTCAATAGCTCAAATAGTACTTAGGTATGTGATGGACTATGCTTTTGTTCTCAGGCATAAATCTGTGGCTATCTGGCCATTTTAAAGAAATGCAATTCAGGTAATTGTGTGGGGACAAGGCAGAGAAGGCAATAGCAATGGTAAGTAATTTCATTTTCTTTCATTGATAAGGCAGAATGATATGGTTGAAAGGGTATACAATTGGATGAAAGGAGAGCAAGGCCTTAGTCCCAAATGACTAACTTTGTGAGCTTGGGGACATCATTTAAGCTCTCTAGTTAGCACCTTCCCTAGCAATAAAATAAGGTGGCTAGAGGAAGGCTGAATATTATAATGGAAAGAGTTTTGGATTTGGATGACAAGTTTGATCTTGGCTGTGGCATTTACTACCCATGTGACATAGAGCAAGTCAGTTTCCCCTTCTGTGATATAAGTTTAATATTTGTGCTTACCTATCCTACAGGATTATTGTGAGGAAAATGCTTGTAAATCTTAATATCCTAATGGAATGTGATATATTATTCTGAAAGATAAATAAATAAAATGAGGGATGTTGAATCCAGTGATCTCTGTGGCATGTTTCATCTGTAATATTTTTTGAGTCTCTTTCTATACTGTCATCTTTGAGGGGAAACACTGTTGAGTTGCTTCTATTGGGTGCAGTAGACAGAAGATGGATATTCAAAGCTCATTACATTTTCAGCTTAGGGAAGTGAACGGGGTACACTGGATTAGGAGTCAGAGGTCCTGAGTTTAAATCCTAGTTCTGGCTCTTACAACCTTTAAGCAGGTCTCTTAACTTTTTTAGGCCATATTTTCAAAAGTTTTAAAGTCGAAGCTTTGAGTAGATGGTGTTTAAAGTGCCTTCCTTCTCTTAATCTATAATCCTCTGATCACTGGAGTAATCTTAAAACTAACAGTCTATACTGGGGACTCTAGTCACCCTGTAGGTTATTCAAAGATAGCCTACAGTCAGATAAGATTTCCCAATGATATCATGATTTATCTGAGTAGTTTTCCAAGATCCAGTAAGAGCTGATACTTACACAACTAATGGCAAAGAGAAGTCAAGGGCTTTTTTCTCATTCCCTCCAATTCCAACCTTGATATTTTTTGGGGGGGTTTAAGGTTATTTTTAGTTTTGCCTAATTAAAATAGAGTGGCTTCTTATCAAAGGAAAATATCTCTGAAATCTCTCTGTGTTATTTTAGGATCTTGTGAACAACCAGAATATTGACAACTGTTAGACCATTAATATATGCTGAGTATTCACAATGCTAATTATCAACATGGAGATTCAATTCTGAACAAGACATATCCCAGCCCCTGTGGTAACATTATATTATAAACTTACCTGATTGCCTTTTTCATTCTGATTACTGGGCAATCAGTCACTTCCTGGCAATTAATCATTTGAAACACAGATGCTCATCTCAGTTCCAGTGGTTCTCCTTATTTCATCATTTTTTTTTGTTTTATGAGGAAAAAAACAATAAATCACATTATTTCTATAATACCTGTCTCAAACTTGATTGTAACTGTAGCTGATGACACTATTGTCAGGTAGTAATTTTCATGTGTCTTCATGTGATATGGAGAATTTACTTAGTGAAATAGGTAGCCAAGTGGTACAGTGGGTAGAGTGCCAGGGCTAGAGCCAGGAAGACCAGAGTTAGAATCCAGCCTTAGGCACTTACTAGCTGTGTGACCCTGGTCAAATCATCTAATCTCTGTTTGCCTTAGTTTCCTCATTTGTAAAGTGGGGATAATAATAGTACCTATCTCCCATGGTTGTTATAAGTACCAAATGAAATAATAATAGTAAAGCATTTAGCATAGTTCCTGGTATATAGTAAATGCCATGCCAATATTAAAATTATAATTTTAATAATAATAAGTATTATTGTTCAGTTGCCAGAGAAGAGAGCCCATTCATTAAGTATTTTTATCTTTAGCTTACCTGGGTTATCTCCTTTCCATCATCCAAGATTTTTATATGTAAACTCATTTTATTTTACTTGTATTTGTGATTCCATCTGTCAGGTAACTTGCAATACAAAAGTTAATTTTTAGAAAACTTTCTTGGGCACTGAGAGGTGAAAATGTGGCAGTGTAGTACAGTTAAAAGAGTATTGAATTTGGAATCAGATGATCTGGGCTCAGATTACAATTCTGCTACTCACTATTTGCGGCCCCTTTACATCAATAGACCCCAGGTCCTCTTTTGTGAAATGTGGGAGATGGGGATTCTAGATAGACTAGAAGATCTCTAGGGTTTCTTCAATCTCTAAATCTATGATTCTCTAATCCTCTTTCTATTAAAACAAGCTTTTTTATGTAAAACTCATTAAGTATATACATTGTGGTAACAAGGGAATCTGGAAACCTTAAACACCTAATTCTTGGTTTTTAGAATGTCAAAAATCACCTCAGAATAGTAGGGTTGAAAATATAATACTGGAATTGTTCTTTAACTCTAAAAACAAATTAAATCAACAATTATTTATTGAGCTCCTTCTTGTGTGCAAATATAGAACCCTATGTGTTCTTACAATGAAAAAAGAAGAGGTATAGTAATAAAAATCTACTGAAATATGAGTAGGATTGTTTTCTCTCAGAAGTTCTTCCTGTGCAACCTGGTTCCTGAACATATCAATGTCATTGATAATGAAGGCTGTCCCCACTGTGCCTTGTCTAAAGTTGACATGAGTTCAGGAAGAAATTAAAACTCTTCAAAACCAAAATGAAAACTCCTCCTTTGGAAATAAAACTTGCAAAAACTAGAAAAGATTTATAACTTTGGGTCTCTAATGTTCTGAAGTTCAATGTCTTGGGAGATTTTAGGCATGTTATTCTAGGAAAAAATACCAACAAAGAACTGTCAGGAAGGAAGTAGAGGCATAACTTAACAGATGCAGCCAAAGCACTTTTCTTTGTTTGGGTTTCAATGTGTAGAAAACTGGTCCTTGAATTTATTAAAGCTTGGTTTTCTGAAACAGCTTGTGGAAGAGTGGGCACTAAGAATATCACTTTCCATCAAGGGTGGCATCCAGCCCAGATCACTCTTCTCCTCAAAGGGGCCTTGATTCCCAGATGACAGCACCCCTCCCTTCACACAGTAATACTGTATCAATCAAACATTTTTAAGCACAAACTATGTGCACTGTGCTAGGCCAGTTAAAATGTTTGGAATATAGTTTTGTAAAGTTTGAATCAAAATTTTGCAAATCAGGACATCCATTTATTTCACTAAGGGAAGTATTTAATTAAGGAATTTCTAGTGTCCCTTGCTTTCTTGACCTGCTGTTCCTATTCTGTTAGTCCCCAGTTATATTCTCAACTTCTGCTTCCAGGATGCTAAGGACTGCTGAAGAAAGTCATGAACTTGATAATTTTGTCCATTATAAATTCATGCTACTTATCGTCAGCTAAATACTCATTTTTCCTTGGCTTTATTTTTTATTTATCTTTTGTTGACTCCTTACCTAAGCTGTTTTGAACCTTTCTCCTCAGTCCAATTTGATCTAATAAACATTTTTTTAAGTCCCTAGTATGTAAAAGGCACCGGGTTAGTTACCAAGAATTGGTATACCAAGATAAAAGAAAATGCCAAAAAGAAACTTGCATTATACTAAGAAGATATGACATGTAAAAAGATAAATATATGCAATTTAAGGAGGAGGGAGAAAATCCTAAGTACCGTAGGAATCAGAAAAGACTTCTGATAGGAAATTCCTTGATGAAATAGGGAGCCACTGAAGGTTTTAAACAGAGGCGTGAAATAGTCAGATTATGTTTTAAGAATATTATTTAATGGACAGCTAGGTGGCACAGTGGATAGAGCCCCGGCCCTGAAGTCAGGAGGACCTGAGTTCAAATCCAGCCTCAGACCAAACACTTGACACGTACTAGCCATGTGACCTTGGGTAAGTCACTTAACCCTGATTGCCTCACTAAAAAAAAAAAAATTATTTAGACAGCTTGTGGATATTATAAAGGAGAGAGGACTGATAGGAAGCTATTGCTGCAGTCCAGAAGAGAGATAATAAAAGGTTCACATGAGGGGACAGGAAAAAGATAGATTATAAGGGAGAGAGACTAGCAGCAGAGAAGTGATATTACAATAGTTAATTACAATTGCAATAGACTAGAAAAGAGGGGTTTAGGTTTTAAACTAGGATGGCAGGTGTGTGAATGGAGATAACGAAATGGAGATAGGGCATAAGATATAATTTGGATATAGAAACTATAAGACTCGGTAAGTGGTTAGAAATGGGTTGTGATGGTGAAGTAGAGGGAAGAATCAGAGATGACACTGAGGTTATGAACCTGAATGACTGAATGACTGATTGGTGCCTTTGACCAACATAGAGAATTTTGGAAATTGAATAGATTCAGGGATAAAGTATTGAGTTCTGTCTTGGACAAGTAGAGTTTAAGATACATATAGGACATCCAGTTGGAGAATACCACTTGGTTCACTCCACCTCTGAGCAGAACACTTTCACCTGAATTTATTACCTCCAAGATCAAATATAAAATTTTTGTTTGGCTTTTAAAGCCCTTAATAACCCAGCACTTTTCAGTCTTATAATTTACTCCCTTCTACATTCTTTTTGGATTTAGTAATAGTGGTCTCCTTGATGTTCTTAGAACAAAGCACTATAGCTCCTGATTCTGTGTTTTCTCTGGCTGTGTCTGTGTCCTATAATATTCTCCCTTTTTATCTTGATTTTTTGGCTTCATTTGTTCCCTTTATGTCCCAGCTAAAATCTCACTTTCCTTAAGAAGCCCTACCTGGTGTTTCTTAAGGTGCTTTCTCACTAAGATTATCTGTAATTTATCCTGTGTGTATCTTGTTTGCACAGTTGTTTGCGTATTGTCTTTCCCATTAGTGTGTTCATTGAAAGCAAAGACTTTTTTTTGTTATTGTTATTGCATTTCTTTATATCCCTAGTTCTTATAACAGTTCTTCTCTTGTGCTGGGCACCTGATAAATGGTTGTTGATTAGACTTGCATTTTACTGAAAAGATTGAGCTGTCCAACACAAGTCCCTTAATTTTTTACTATACCCCTCCTGATTTCCTTGTCTCTTTACCCTTTCTCTTTTCCTTTTCTCGTTTCTCAGGGGAAGTAAGCTCATTTACCTTTTCCATTTTCGTCTATGAACTTGGTCATAAATTATCTCTTCATTATTGTTCAATGTCATCTCTCGAGTTTTTCTCTTCCATCTATAAATATGATCAGGTCTCCCATATTTAACACATATGTATACACACACATATATACATACATGTATATATGTGTGTATGTATATATATATATATATATATATATATATATTCTCCACTAAATCCTTAGTCTTTTATTCCATTTCCATCTCTCATCAAACAATATTGAAGCCATTAACTATTTACCACAGGTTGAAGTCAATCCCTCTCTAGCCAAATTTCCAACTGAACAATACATTTTGAATATAATTTGGCTCCTTTCATGTGGCAAAGTGTCTGGTGCTGATTCTATTCCAGCTGAGATTTACAAGATGGGAATCCAGTGCCCATACAAAGGCTGACAGAAGCTTTCCAGGTTATATGGCAAGAGGATGTTATACACCAGGAGTTCAAGGATGCCTCCACTGTCCATCTCTATGAAGGTAAAGGAAGTAGATTGTTCTGTGACATTCACAGAGTGGGGGTGGCTCTCTCTTAGTCATTGTTGGCAAGATTCTTTCCAGAGTCCTCCTTAATAAATTATTCCTTCACCTGGAAGATGGTCATCTACCTGAGAACCAGTGTGGATTCAGAAAGGGCTGAAGGAGAGTCAATATGGTATTTGCTGCCTGACAACTCCAGGAGAACTGCCAGGAATAGAACAGAGAGAGGTCTGTTCACATTTGTTGATCTAACCAAGGCCTTTGATACTGTCAGCCACGAGGGCTTGTGGAAAATTATGTCAAAATTTGAGTACCGAGAGAAGTTCATCAGTATCATACAACAGTTTCAAGATGGCATGCTTGCCTGGGTTATGGATAATAGACAATACTTTCATGCTTTCTCAGCCACCAACAGAGTGAAGCATGGCAATGTTGCCAGATACCTTCAATGAGTATGAACAGGGCATCAAGGTCAGCTACTGCATTGTTGGTAAATTATTTAACTTGAAAAGACCACATGGCAAAACTAAAGTAGAGGGAGAGTTGGTGCATGTTTTTTTTCTTGTTGTTGTTGAAATGATCGTACACTTGATGAAACCTCTGAAGCTGAGATGCAACTAAGTGTAAATCAATTCTTTGCTGCTTGTGCTAATTTTGGCCTGACAATACTAAGAAAACAAGGTTCTCTACCAGCTAGCTCCACATAATCCGTATGTGGAACCATCAGTTATTGCAAATGGAGAAGTTTTGAATACTGTGGATAAGTTGACTTACCTTGGCAGCATGCTTTCCAGTAATGTATAAATTGATAATAATGTCAATATATACATTGCCAGAGCGAGCTCAGTATTTGGCAGTCTCCAAAGGAAAGTGTGGGAGAGAAGAGTTATTATATTGACTACCAAAATGAAAGTCCAGAGAGCCATTGTGCTGACCTCATTGTTGTATACCTGTGAAATGTGAATAGAATATCAGTGCCATGCCAGGAAATTGAATCACTTCCATTTGAGTTAGGAAGATTCTCAAGATCACCTGGCAGGATAAGGATACTGAGATCCTTTTGTCAGCTAAACTGTCAAAAATTTGAATTCTACTGCAGAAAGTACATCTCTGATGGGCTGGCCACATTGTTTGCCAAATGTATGCTTGCCAAAAATATTTTATGGAGAATTCACATTGGACAAGGGCTCACATGGTGGTCAGAAAAAGTGATACAAGGACACTCTCAAGGTCTCTCTGTAGCACTTTGGAATTGATTGGGTAACATGGGAGATGCTGGCACAAGACCACCTAGCATGGCATGTCTGCAATCAAAGAAAGTGCTGTGTTCTATGAGGAAAGAAGAATTGCAGTAGCTCAAAATAAATGTGAGATACACAAATTTAGGACATCTCCACACCAAATGTTCATGGACTATATGTGCACGACATGTGATAGAGCATTCCAAGCTCATATTAGTCTTATCAGCCATACTCAGAAACACTGTAACTTGACTCCAATATAGTGATGTCATTTTGATCCTCTTTGAGAATGAAGGACAACAACTAACCAATATAATTTTTGTCTCCATTAAACTCTTAATCTTTTATCCCATTTCCATCTCTCTCTCCTATTATACTACACAAATTCAGGAATGATTATCCACATCTTGATAGAACTTTTTCAGGAGTGACATAATCATAGACCCTTGTAATTTGACTTATGTTTTCCCACCACTGAAGCTCTCAAAGGTCACTAGTGACATCCTCATACAATGACATTTTATTCATCCAAATTCTCCTTGAACTAATTTCAGCATTTGGGTTCCTCCCTTTTCCTTATTAATTTCTTCTCCACTGGCTTCCATGTTACCATATTTTTCTTTTGTTTCTCTACTACTTCATTCACCATTCCTTCTCTTTAACTTCTTTCTCCATTTGCTGTTTTAACATAGATTCCCTAGGATTCCTAGTAGTTTCTATTTATTTTATTTCATTTTTCTTAATGATCTTTGCCACAGCCTGCATTCATGGGACAGTATTTCTTCCTTGTATGATAGTAGGGTATAATACATCCTGGTAGTTTTGAGCAAGCTCTTGTTAGCAGAACATGCATTTATTTGTTATGTTATAAATTGATTCATTTTATTTCTCCAGATGGCCCATTTTACTATTAAACTCTCAGAAAGATGTACAAGAATAGGATTTCTTAAGCCATTATCACCAACACACTTACAAAGTGCAGCTCATTTGAGTCTGAACCCTGTGGATGGAAGTTCCAGAGAGTTATTTAGGCTTTGGGGTCCTACCAATTCTGGACCCTCTTGGAATTCAGTGACTTACCATGCTAATAAACCCAGATAATACAAAGCATTGAAATAGGGAAACACTTAATCAGTACAAAAAGTAACAGAAAATAATTTCGTCTAAATTTCTGAATAAGAGGTTTCATTCTTCTCTCCACTTTTACCACCACTAGCAAAAGTCTCAGAGATCTGAGAGCATAAAGATGAAGCTATTGTGACCTTTGGTAAGGACAAACTTAGGTACTTTGCTTAAAAACTGCTATTGCTGGTATCTGATGTCTACTATTTGTTACTCCCCAGATCTCCTAGTATTTGATGCAGAATAGAATTTGTCTTGTCTCAGATGGATCATATATTTTGTGGTCATCTATAACACAGTCTCAGATCATCTCTCCCTCCTTTTGGTCCCAGAAGACTTCATTCTTCCTCCACTTGATGGTTATCCTCCAGTTGCCCAAAACATTCAATCTGTGTCATAGACACATATAGTCTCATTAGAAATAGAGTCCTTGTTCTCCCAATGAATCTTCCTCCTCTTTGCAAAAACAGTATTGCCCTTTTCCTACCTTAGTTATGGCCATTACAAAGGGGTGGAAATGAATGCAACTTCAAGGCTACCACCAATGTCTTCCAATCTTCTGAGCCATGTTTGATTGCTCTGACTTGTTAAGGGAATCAATGAGTTGGTGGTAATAATCACGTATCCAGCCTAGAGTTGATGTTGTCTTAAACACTTCTACTGAGTAATTCTGGAGAGTAATTAAGAATAGCTATCTCTTGGGGCAGCTAGTTAGGTGGCACAGTGGATAAAGCACTGGCCCTGGATCCAGAAGGACCTGAGTTCAAATGTGACTTCAGACACATAACTCTTACTAACTGTGTGACCCTGGGCAAGTCACTTAACCCCATTGCCTAGCCAAAAAAAAAAGCTATCTCTAGTTAATTCTTTCTGTATCTATTTGCATGTTTTTAAAAATAATTTCCAATCTATCTCAAACTTCAGGGAGATACTAGCCCGTGTCAATGTCATAGCTATAGAGTAGAAAGGAACTTTAAAAGCTTTCTAGTCTAACACCTTTATTTTATAGATGAGGAAGCAGAGTCACAGAGAGATTAAGCAACTTTTCCAAAGTCACCCAAGAAGCAAGTTACAAAGCTACTTCATTCACTCTTTCACTGTTTCTGTGGAGCAAAATACTCTTTTCTTATGAGAAAAAAAATTTCTGACTTTTTATTCTCTTATCTGCCACTGAGTTACAACTTCTTTTATTCTATTCTTTGGATATTGTTTTCCCTTACTGCCTGATTACAGTCCTTTTTATTCCATACCGAGATGTCTTTTCTTTCATTGCTGTTCTAGATGAATAACTACCAATCTACTATTTTCTGCCACCTCTCCTGGGCAACTGGCAAAGTACTTTCTTCCCTGAGCTTCAATATCACCTCCCTTTAGATGACTTTTGAATCCATATCTCCAGTCCATCCTCTCTTTTGAGCTCTAATTTATACTTCAAATGCATATACAACACCATCAGGTGGATACCTCCTTGGCAACTCAAATTCAACATGCCCAACCTGACCTTATCAAAGCAGCTTGCAGAGATATAATTCTACCCTGATAAATGGGAGCAGGAAAAAGGAAGAATGTGATTACCACTGCCTATTTTAAAGGTAAACACCTGTACAATATTTTAAGTTGTTTATTGTGAAAATGACATACAGAAAATGATTTTTCATAAAATTATTTTTCCCAGGGATGGACTTAAGCCAAGACTCAAGTCCCTTAGCTATATATTACTTCAGTTCTCAGTCTGTAGCCAATAGATTATATTTGGCAAAGTTATAGGTGTTACAAGCCTTCTGGTATCTACTTCCTCAACTTCTGGTTCTGGGGTTAGAAACTACAATGTTGACAGACATCTCCTTTCCTAAGATGAACTCTGCTCAGTGAGTTACTTGATTCTGGAATTCAAAGGAAGAAAATGTAGAGTCAAGGGAACTAAGAAAAGGAAAAGTTAAAAAAATATTTAAGGTTAGTTCATTCACAGAATCACAGAAAATCTGAGTTATGTGGAAGCTTGAGTACTTTTAGTTCTACCAATATTTGGATGTGAATGGCTTTTAGAATATTCTTGATAAGCATTTACCCAGGCTCCATTTGAAGTTATCCAGAGATAGGAAAACCACTATTTCACAAGACAACTTATTCTATTTTTTGATAGTTCTAATTATTAGTCAGGTTTTTCTTATATGGAGACTAAACTTGCCTCTCTGCCAATTCCATCCCCAGGGGGTCAAGCACAGCAAATCTAGTGGCACTTTTACATGATAGCTTTTTAAATATTAGAATTATCAAGCCATTCTTAATTCATGCATTGATTCATTCATCAAAAATTCATTAAGTGGCTACTTGACATAGTTTTCTAGGAGATACATGAAGATCAATAAGATATTTCTCTGTGTGCATAAAGCCCAACCAGGACTGACATAAAAAGACTTATATAAGTTTGTAATTTTCTCTTTGTTAGTGATTATACTCTATATTTGACCCTGTAGTGCTTAATAGTAAGCCATTTAAATACCTACTATAAGCATGATGTACTATTTCCAGGGAGTAGGTGTGGGGAGATTCTATTAGGTACTGGGAGAATAAACCTCAATGAGATAGTTTCCTATGAGTGTGCATAGAAGATGAGGATTTGCTTAAGATGCCTATATACCTTTGTAATATTATCTCTTTCATTTGACATGACATGCTTATGTAAATATACATACATATACACATATAATTGCACATATATGTACACATAGCTTGCAATATATATCTGTTTATATATACTTACATGATGTGTGTATATGTACATATATGTGTGTGTACATATATAAATGTCAGCTGAATATGAGAAATGAGTGAAAGAAAGTAGACGCTATGATTGCAGTTGGCTTGTTCTGGAAATCTGGTTGGAAAAGACAGGGGGAGGGATACAAAAGACAGAGGGCATGAAAGCATCTAGGATTTTTAAGAATGGGAGATACTTGAGTATGTTTGTAGACAGCAGGGAAGGAACCAATAGGTGGGAAAAGATTCAAAATCCACACTGGGCCTTTAGTGCCGTGTTGGTCTTTTCCCTAAAACCCCATTTCACTAAATGTTAACCCTGTCTCCCAGATTCTCATACTTAAAACTACGTAAGAAATGACAAAAAGAGTCAGTTGGGGGAAAACTGAGGAAGACTTATATGAACTAATCATGTTTATATATCTGTCCTCTGTAATCATGGTTGTTCAATTGATCAGAGCTCTTAGTAAGTCTTTCAAAATTACTTTTCTTTACAATGCTTTTGTTACTGTACAAATTGTTCTCTTTGGTGGACTACTTCTTTCTTCCTTAGTTCATAAAAGTATTCTCAGGTTTCCCTGAAACCATTGCTTTTCATTACAGTTCAAGAAAATTCCATTATATTAAGAGAACACAATTTGATCAGCCATTACCATTTTTGTTTCAAGGACTTTGCTACAATAAAAAGAACTATTATAAACATTTTTGTACACATAAGTATTTGTCCTCTTCCTTTCATCTCTTTTTGGTATAGCCCTAGTAATGACATTAGTAAGTCACTAGTATAAACAACAGTTTCATTGCTTTCTGGGCATAGATTCAAATTATTGTACAGAATGGTTGGACCATTTTTATCTCAACCAACGGTTCACTAGCATGCCTGTCTTTTTGCCGTTCTTCCAACAACTGTCAGTTACTTTTCTATCCTTATCTTTTCTAATGCTATAGGTATCAGGTAGAATCTCTGAGTTTTAATTTACATTTCTCTAGTTATTAATAATTCATAATATTTTATGTAGCTATTGATAACTTGGATTTCTTCCTTTAGAACTGCTCGGTCATATCCTTTGACCATTTATATATAGGGGGATGGCTAATATCCTTAATATTTGAATCAGTTCAATATATATGTATATACACATAGGCACATATATAAACATAACTGTATCATCTATGAGAAATTTTTTCAGAATTAGTAAGAGCGCAAATATTTTACCAATTAACTATGTTCCTATTAATTTTAACTTCACTGATTTTACTTGGGCAAATATTTTCAATTTAATATAATCAAAATTATGCATCTTATACATTCTATGCATCCTCTCTATCCCTTGCCTGGTCAGGAATTTTCCCCATGTAAATCTAAATAAAGTATTTTCTTCCTGAGGTAAAAAAAGCTAGGGTTAAAACCAAGATTCACCTACCCAGCAAAACTGAGTATAATCCTTCAGGAGAAAAATGTGCATTCAATGAAATAGAGAACTTTTAAGCATTCTTAATGAATAGATCAGAGCTGAATAGAAAATTTTGCTTTCAAATACAAGACTCAAGAGAAGAATGAAAAGGTATGCAGGAAAGAAAAATCATAAGGGACTTATTAAAGTTGAACTGTTTATATCACTACATTGAAAGGTGAGAGAAGATTGTATTGAGATAAAGAGAAAGGGAGAAGTAGAATGGGGTAAATTATCTCACATAAAAGAGGCAAGAAAAAGCTTTTACAGTGGAGAGGAAGAGGGGGAAGGTGAGAAGGAATACGTGAATCTTACTCTCATCAGATTTGGCTTAAGGAGGAAATAACATACACACTCAGTTGGGTATGGAAATCTATCTTACCCTACAGGAAAATGGGGGGGAGGGGATAAGAGAGGGGGGGAATGATAGATGGGAGGGCAGATTGGAGTAGTGCCAGTCGTGCTGTGCACTCTCCTTCTATAAGGAGCAGGCTGCCAAGGTCATACTTATCAGTCTTCGGAGCCCTCCCGGATAAACACAGAGACGAGCCGATCAGGAGGTGCAAACACTCGAACTTTATTCAGAGGCCATCACAGCAAGGCCAAGCAGGAAAGCAAGAGCAAGAGAGCAGGAGCAAGAGAGAGAGAGCTCCGACCCCTACCGTCCCTATATACCTTCCTAGCCCCTCCTCCTCAGCCCACCTACCAGTGAATGATTGTAGGATCAGACACTGGAAGGAGATGTCTGGGGTTAGTGCTGCACCAAGGGAGAGGACGTGACACAGAAGGCTAGGCCCGGATACAGGAAGGAGATGTCTGGGGTTAGCGCTGCACCTAGGGAGAGGGCTTGACGACGGAAGCTAGGCCCGGATTCAGGAAGATGTCTGGGGTTAGCGCTGCACCTAGGGAGAGGACTAGACAAAGGGAGCTCGTTCTCTGCCGTCCCACTCCCATGTGGCACAGCCCCCTGCCTCAGGAGCACATGCTCCGGCTACTTCCCCGTGTCCTATTCCTACCCCAGTTCACCACAACTCCACATGGCACAGCCCCCTGCCTCGGGAGCGTGAGCTCTGGTTACTTCCCCGTATCTTGTCCCTGCCCCATCTTGCCACAACCCCCACGTGGCACTTAGCCAACATCAGACAATCCCTCACCGAGTAGGGGGTAATCAGAAGCAAATACTTTTGAGGAAGGACAGGGTCAAAGAAGAGAATAGAATAAATGTGGGGTGGGATAGGATGGAGGGAAATTAGTCTTTCACAACGTGACTACTATGGAGGTATTTTATATGACTACCCTTGTATAACCTATATCAAATTGCTTATCTTCTCAATGAGGGTGGGTCAGGATGGAGGAAGGGAGAGAATTTGGAACTCAAAGTTTTAAAAAATGAATGTTAAAAATTGTTTTCACATGCAACTGGGAAAAAAAAAGATATATGGGCACTGGGGTATAGGAATCTATCTTGCCTTACAGGAAAATAGAAAGGGAAGGGGATAAGGGAAGGGAGTGGTGAAAGAAGGGAGGGCAGATTGGGGGAAGAGGTATTCAGAATGCACAATGGCTTGGGGTGGGGGGGCGGGGAGAGAAGGGGAGAAAATTTGGAACTCAAAATCTTGTGGAAGTGAATGTTGAAAATGAGAAATAAATTAATTATTAAAAAAAGAAATGAGATGGAGTGTCTTATTCGTAAAAGCCAGCATTACTGGATTGAAGAGTACATAGCAAGGGGTAAGGTATAAGAGTACTGGAAAGGTAGGAAGGGACTACTTTATATAGGGTTTGAATGTCAAATAGAAGCATTTGTATTTTATTTTCATAAGGACAATTCGAGTTTGTTGAATAGTGGGTAGACATACTCAGATCTACATTTTAGGAAAATCACTCATTGCTAAATGGAGGATAGATTGGAGTAAGGAGAGAGTTGAAGCAGAAAGAACTACAAGGAGATTGCAATAGTCCAGGCTTGAGGTGATGAAGACCTGCTCCAAAGTGGTAGCAGTGTTAGGGGAGAGAAAGGGGCATATTTGGGAGATGTCACAAAAGTGAAATTAACAGGCCTTGGGGACTGAGGATGACATCTAGGTTTTGAACCTGAGATATTACAATGATGGTGTTGTCCTGTAGAGTAATAGGAAAGATAGGTGTGAAGGGCTTAAAGGGAAACAAAAAAAGAGTTTTGTGGCTCAGATTCCCAAAATCTAGCCACTGCTTAGATTCTTAAAATCTTGCTACTGCTCTGATTCTTATAATCTAGCCACTGTTCAGATTCTTATAATCAAGCTCATGCTTACCCATGTTCAGACTCCTTAAAGTCTGCCTAATATGATAGATGTTCTAATAAACCTTGTCTTTGGCTGAAAGAAGGCTTGGGTCAAATTCTTTCGGGCAGGATCCGCATGTTGTGATTTTGGGGTCCCAGGACCCCTGAACCCCTAAACTGCATTATTTTGGTGGCCCATATGGGGAAACTGTCTAACCCCAGCTTCTTCTACAGCCAAGACTGGAAGGTATGTGAGACTCCCCTCCTTTCTTGCTCTGCAGTTGGGGTCGCTCTCCAAGCACCAAGGCTTGGAGGTGCTTTTCTGGTAGACAGTTATGAGGCTGTCTAGCACTGGGCCTGATGCTCTCAGCTCTCAGTCCACTGGGTTGGTTCAAGGCCATGGACCTGGGTATACCTTCCGCAGCATAGAGGACAAGGACGGACACCATATCCGGAAGTGTATGAATTCCCTCAGTGTTAGGGAATTGGGGAAAACTGCAGTTGCTTTTTGGTTCCCTGGGGCTTATTTACTCTCTTCCCTCTGCACCTCTGAATCCTCCTTCATGGAGGTTACAGGGAAAGTTAGAACAGCTAAAAATGTCTTGGCAGATTCTGGAGGTTTTGTGATTGACAACCCTGGTCACTCCTTTCTCCCTCTCCCTTCCCTCGAGTCAAGAGGGTATCCCTCCCCCACCTGCGAATGGAAGGAGGGAGGAGGGGCAGCATGGGTCCCCCTGGCAATGGCCTTGGGCCCTGGCACAACCTTTGCCTGGAAGCATCAGCCAGGTTCAGCACATCCTGCTCAAAGTAAAGAAGCTGGCCTCTAAACTTGGGTAAGCATGCTCTTTTAAATTTGTAGTTTTAACTGTTAAGATGAGACGTTGATTCTCTGTGTAAAGTAATTTGGAAGTGCATTTAACAAAACTGAAGTCACCTGATTGGTAATGAGTTTGTTTCAAGTTTCAAATTGGCAAACTTTTTGTATCAGTTGTGTCAAGCAACTTTTCATAATTTGGTTACCACTAAAATAATTTGGCTATTGTTGATTATTGTTTTAATGTGTAAACTAGCCAAAAAGCTAGTTTGGGTTATGTATGACTTGCTGAGAATTTGCAAGTGTATAGAAATCTCTAATGATTGGCTTTTTATAGGACACATAAGTTTGAGATATAAATCCTGGAAAAGTTTTTCCTAAGCTGTGATTAGTAAAACTTGCTGTTTGAAGTAAAAGCTCATAGGATTTTATTTTGAGTTGTCTGATGGATCATAATGCATTGATAATCAATAATACACCATCTGAGAGAAATGCCACAAGCTACTCAGAGAATGTAATACTGGTGGGAAGTCAGCATTGGGAAAAGCTGAGAGGATAATTTTAGCCTCAGTCTAAGATAGGATCCTCCTGGCTTCCCCATTATGTTCCTTTGAAAGGGAATGTTTCCCACCTGGCTATTCCTGAGTCTGGCTATGAGGTGGGTTTGATACTACATGGTTGGAAAATTGAATTATCTGGATCCAAACAGAGCTAAGAATGTTTTATCCTCTCAAAGTTGGGCCCTAAATCCAGTTCCTGCTTTACATCTGGGCCCTGCAGTCTTTTCGGTCAGATTTGTGTTTTCCAGACTGTAGGCCATTCACCTACAGTTGGTAACAGCGAGTGCCAGCCAATGTCCCCTCATCATTCCCTGGATGCAGCCTGTGCTTGGTTCCAGTCAACCTCCTCTTTGGGACCTCATTGAGGCAGGGACAGCTATATGCCTCTTGCTAGCAGGAAGCAGTTTCAGAAGCTGAGATCTTTGTCCCTTACCCCAAAAGAATTTGACTTTCTATTTGTTTGAAGGGGTAATGATGGGGTTCAGATCTGGGCTCCTGAAAGGAAAAACCCTGGACTTTCCCACATGGCCAAATCTGGTGTTCCCCTGAGACTATAATCCCATCAACTGGCCTTTCATTGTGGACCTTCCTATGGCCCCAGGCCACTTCTCCATTCTCCCTTGGCCATGTGGTCCAGGTCCCTGGAATCCTATTACCTCATAGACTACTTGGCCACTCCAAGATCCCTCTCACAGTCTTTCTGTATATAAGGTCCATCTTGTCTCCATTAAGATGCTCAGATTCCTAAAATCTAGCCACTGCTTAGATTCTTAAAATCTAGCCACTGTTCTGATTCTTATAATCTAGCCACTGCTCTGATTCTTATAATCTAGCCACCGGCCAGATTCTTATAATCTAGCCACTACTTACCCATGTTCAGACTGCTTAAGAGTCTGCCCAATATGATGGATGTTCTGATAAACCTTGTCTTTGGCTGAAAAAAAAAAGAGTTTTGTTTTGGAACTGTTGAGTTTAATATGTCTATTAGACATCTAGCTGGAGAACTATGAAAAGCAGTTGGAAATGTGAGATTGAGGTCAGCAGAGAGGTTAGGCCAGTATCTCACATAAATTCATTTGAGAATTGTAAAAATAGAGATGGTAATTGAATCCATTGGATCTGATGAGATTACTAAGTTAAGGTAGTAAAGACTTGGGAGGAGATAAGAGGTCTCAGAACAGAACTCTATGGGGACTCCTGTAGTTAGAGGGCATGATCTACACGAGGTTCCAGCAAGAAGACTGAGAAGGAGTGGTCTGTTAGGTAGGAGGAAAACCAGGAGAGAGTAGTATCCCAAAACACTAAAGAGAAGAGACTATCTAGGAGGGGAGCTTCATCATAGTGTTGAAGGCTGCAGGAAGATTGAGAATGAGGATTGAGTTTGTGTCAATTGGATTTATACAATTATATATATAATACGTATCAAATTAGAACTTTTGAGATATGGTATAAGTTCTTGATCTAAATCTAGGTTTTTTTTTAAAACTACTTTCAATTTTCCCATTTTTTTTTTTTTATAATGGGTCCTTACCATAGAAATTGAGGTCTTTTGTTTTATCAAATGCTGTATTACTACAGTGATTTGCTCCTCTATGCTGTATGCCTAATCTGTTCCACTGATTGACTTTTTAAAATTTTTAACCAGTAGAAAACATTTTTGGCAATTCCTGCTTTGTAGTATACTTTGGAGATCTAACACTACTCATGTCTCTTCTTTCAATATTTTTTTTCATTATTTCCCTTGATATCTTGAAATTTTGTTTCTCCAGTTGAATTTTGTTATTATCCTTTCTTATTCACTAAAATATTTCTTTGAAAGTTTGATTTATATAGCATTGAGTGAGTTGTTTTAGGAAATATTGTCATTTTTATTATATTAACATGGCTCAATGACTAGTAATTGATGGCTCTCCACTTATTAATGTTTGTCTTTATTTGTGTAAAAAGTGTCTTGTAGTTGTATTCATATAATTTCTGTATATCCTTTGGTAGGTAGACTCCTAAATACTATTTTAAATGGAATTTCTATTTCTATCACTCCATACTAGGATTTATTGGTACTGTGTAGAAAAGCTGATGATTTATGTGGTCTTTTTTTATATTTTACTGATTATTAATTACTTGAATTAATTTTTAATTAACATTCAGGGGTTTTTATGAAGACCTTTATGTCATTTTAGTTACTTTAAATGTAATAATCCTTGCATAGTAAATGGTACATATGTATTATTTTCTCTGTATACACACACACACACACACACACACATATATATATATACACATATATACATATACCTTTGGATATAAATATTTACATATGTGTTTCCATATACATTACCACACACATATGTATATCAATATACAGTTGGATACAATATATAACATCATGCATGGATTATTAAATTTAAAGTTATTAATGATGAAAAATGCACTTAAAACTATCTGTTCTTACCATTATATGTCTTTGATGATTCTGAAGTTGATTCCTGTCCTATTGTTCCTGATCACATATTTGAACATTAACTTGTAATGGATTAGATTGATTGATGTAGTCATACGTTAGAAGATATTTAAAGGTAAATGTTTATAAAGTCTTATTTACTTTTATTTTCAACATTCTCATAGAAAGGAAAGTGGGAAAATGCCCTGAAAGTGGTACCTTTTTGTTGTCTGTATTACAAATAAAACTGTATTCCATAAAAGCTTTTTATCAGATTTCTAAGGAGATTTATAGGAGTAAAGTAAGGAGTCTCATTCTCTCTGCTGCCAGTGATATAGTTCTAGAGATTCTAGCAACAGCAATAAATCAATAGAATGAAATTAAAGGTGCAAAGATAGCAAAGAGGAAATAAAACTATCCCTATGTGATTATAATAGGATAGGTTCCTTAAAAAGTTCTGTGGAAAGCAACAAAGATATTAATTGAGACAATTCATAACTTCAGCAAATTTGTGATCTATAAAATACACCCACAAAACATTTCTACATAATAATAATAATATTCAAAAGGCAATTATAAAAAGGGAAATTACATTCAAAATAACTAAAAAACTGTATGAAATATTTGGGATTAATCTATACAAATAAAAATACTTGTACAGATTTTATTACAAAATAATACCTTAAGAGATACAGAATAACTTCAATAGCTAGACATATGTGTGCTTATATTTTATATAATATACTTATATGTATATATTTGTATGCATATACATTCATATATACATATATGTACATATACATACACACACATATATACTTTTTCAGTGCTCATGGCTGAGCTATGCAAGTGTAAAAAAATACAATATCAAAGCTAATTTTAAATTTTAATGCTATAACTATCAAACTATCAAAGTGATAATATATAGAACTAAACAAAATAATAACAAAATTCAATGGGAGAAACAAAAGATCAAGAATATCATGAGAAATAACCATGAAGCATAAAGCTAAAGAGGGAGATAATACTTCCAGATCTCAAAATGTCATATAAACAAGAGTTTTATCAAAACCACTCCATATTAGTTTAAAAATAAAGGAGTTCAGGAGAACAGATTAGATAAAGGAGAAACAGAAACAATGGGAGCATCACAGGGTGAAATATTGCATATATTCTCACACTTTTCTGATGTATTGATCATTTTGCTGATTTTTTTCTTTTTCTGTTTATTTTTTTAAAGATTCATTAATTTATTTTTAGTTTTCAACATTCACTTCCACAAGATTTTGAGTTCCAAATTTTCTCCTTATCTTGTTCCTACCCCCACCCCAAGACAGTGTGAATTCTGAGTACCCTTTCCCCTAATCTGCCCTCTCTCTTATTCCTCCTGCCCCTTCTCTTATCCCCTTCCTTTTCTATTTTCTGGTAGGGCAAGATAGATTTCTATAACTCATTGCCTGTATATCTTATTTTCCAGTTGCATGTGAAAACAATTTTAAACATTTGTTTTTAAAACTTTGGGTTCCAAATTTTTTCCCTTCCTCCCTCCCCACCCACCCTTATTGAGAAGGCAAGCAACTCAACACAGGTTATACTTGTGTAGTCATGCAAAATACTTCCATAGTAGTCACGTTGTGGAAAACTAACTATATTTCCCTTCATCCTATCCTGCCCCCCATTTATTCTATTTTCTCTTTTGACCCTGTGCCTCCTCAGAAGTGTTTGCTTCTGATTAACCCCTCCCCCAATCTGCCCTCCCCTCTATCATCTCCCTGCTCTCTTGTCCCCTTCCCCCACTATTTTCCTGTAAGGTAAGATAGATTTCCATACCCAATTGAATGTGTATGTTTTTCCTTCCTCAAGACAAATCCAATGAGAAAAAGATTCACTCATCCCTTCTCACCTAATCCCACTTCCCCTCCACTGTAAAAGCCTTTCTCTTTTATGTGAGATAATTTACCACATTCTACCTCTCCCTTTCTCCTTCTCCCAGTATAATCCTCTCTCACCCCTTAATTTTATTCCCCAGATATCACCCACTCATCTTCAACTCACCCTGTGCCCTCTATCTATCAATCTACTCCAACTACCTCCAATTACCCTAATACTGACAAAGGTCTCAAGAGTTACAAATATCATCTTTCCACGTAGGAATATAAAACAGTTCAACCTTGATAAGTCCCTTATGATTTCTCTTTCCTGCTTACCTCTTCATGCTTCTCTTGAGTCTTGTATTTGAAAGTGAATTTTCTATTCAGCTCTGGTCTTTTCATCAAGAATGCTTGAAAATCCTCTATTTCACTGAATGTCATTTTTTTCCTCTGAAGGATTACACTCAGTTTTGCTGGGTGGGTGATTCTTAGTTATAATCCTATCTCCTTTGCCCTCCAGAATATTATATTCCATGCCTTCCAGTCCCTTAATGTAGAAGCTGCTAAATCTTATGTTATCCTGATTGTGTTTCCACAATACTTGAATTGTTTCTTTCTGGGTGCTTGCAATATTTTCTCCTTGACCTGGAAACTCTGGAATTACGCTACAATATTCCTAAGAGATTTCCTTTGGGGAACCTTTTTCCAGGGGTGATTGCTGGATTCTTTCAATTTCCAGTTTACCCTCTCATTCTAGAATATCAAGGCAGATTTCCTTGACAATTTCTTGAAAGATGGTGTCTAGGCGATTTTTTTAATCATGGCTTTCAGATAATCCAGTAATTTTTAAATTATCTCTCCTGGATCTATTATTAGATCAGTTGTTTTTCCAATGAGATATTTCACATTGTTTTCTATTTTTTCATTCTTTTGGTTTTGTTTTACAATGTCTTGATTTCTCATGAAGTCATTAGCTTCCAATTGCTCCATTCTAATTTTTAAGGAAGTATTTTTTTCAGTAAGTGTTTGGACTTCCTTTTGCTTTTGCCCAATTCTACTTTTTAAGGTATTCTTCTCCTTATAGGCTTTTTGCACCTCTTTTGCCATTTGGGTTAAGCTATTTTTTAGGTGTTTTTAGGTGTTATTTTCTTCAGTATTTTTTTGGGTCTCCTTTAGCAAGCTGTTGACTTGTTTTTCATGATTTTCTTGCATCACTCTCATTTCTCTTCCCAGTTTTCCCTCTACTTCTCTTATTTGCTTCTCAAAATCCTTTTTGAGCTCTTCCATGGCCTGAGACTGATTCATATTTTTTCTTGGGGGCTTTGGATATAGGAGCTTTGACTGTGTTGTCTTCTTCTGGTTGTATGTTTTGATCTTCTTTGTCACCAAAGAGAGATTCTACGGTCTGACTTTTTTGCACAGTTTGCTCATGATCACCACCAATTACTTGAGTTTTATACTCTTTTTTTTTTTAGGCAATTGGGGTTAAGTGACTTACCCAGGTTCACACAGCTAGTAAGTGTCAAGTGTTTGGTCTGAGGCCAGATTTGAACTCAGGTCCTCCTGATTTCAGGGTTGGTGCTTTATCAATGCACCACCTAGCTGCCCCTATACTCTTTTTTAAGGTAGGGGTCTGCTTCTAGTGTGGAGAATGTATTGTCCCAAGCTTCAGGGGTTTTGTACACCTGTTTTCAGAGACACTTCTAGGGACCTGTAAATTTTCAGTTCTTCTAAGGTGATATGATCACAGGAGAGGTGTTTACTCCTTTCCTGGCCTATGCTCTGATCTATGAGTGACCAAAAGCAGTCTTTTCTGCATTGGAACTGTGATGTGGATTACCTCTCTAACACCACTATAAGTTCTACCACACCAGTGCTCCCCCTTTCCCCAGGATCACCACCCAGGACTGTGACTCATCTCCAAGCATAGGCAAAGCAAGAGAATCTTGCCTCAGCACCAGCAAAGAGATCCCTGCAATCCCACTCTGATCAGCCACTTGATTGCCCCTCAGTCCCTCAGTATATGGGCTGGAAGCTCCAGAAGCAGCCACCACCCCAAGGTCGTGCCTGAACTGGGTCTGGGTCCTAGCTTCTCTCTTACTGTGGTCACAGACTTTTCCTACTGACCTTCTAAGTTGTCTTTGGCATTTGTGGGTTGAGAAGTCTGGAAACTGCCACAGTGGCCCATGATTCAGTCCCTGGAGGTCTGCTCCAGGTTCGCTGAGGCCTGGTTTTTTGCCTGAGAACCCACGCTGAACTGCATTTCTCTCCCAGCCCTGTGTGATAGAACTTTCTAATCAATCATCCAGGCTGGGATGGAAATTTGTTTCACTCTGTCTTTTTGTGGGTTCTGCTGCTCTAGAATTTGTTTAGAGCCATTTTTATAGGTATTTAGAAGGATTTGGGGGAGAGCTCAAGCAAGTTACTGCTTTTACTCTACCATCTTGGTTCTACCCTTTTCCCATTTCTTTATCTTGCTCTTTAGGAACAAGGATGGAGCAGAATTGATAATGAGAGAAATGTAGGTGATGTAAAAACAAAAAAAAATAAATAAATTTAATTTGTAACTGTCATTTTCTAACATTTGTTCATGAAGTAAAAAAAGTGCTATCCTTTATACCTTTATACCTTTAAAATAATATAAATATGGTTGTGGAATCATAAAAGATACATACTATGAAGAACATTTTAGTATTCAATGCATTTTATTGTGATGCCTTTAAATTTAATAATCCATCTATGAAAATGATATATGTGTAAATACATTAAGCATACAAAACTGCATATATGTATTAGTATGTACATATATATGCATATAGTATGTACATAGTATGCATATAGGCATACACACACTAATCTAAGCTTGTATATACATAGAACACTTAATATAGATTGGGAAAGAGAGACTAGAGTACTAAGAATCATCAGAAAAGCTTCTATTCTGGCCTGGGTGAGAAATAATGAGAGTCTGAAGTAAGAAAGTAAACAAGGGGACAGGTATAGGAAATGTTCTTAAGATCTTGAAGTAATCATTTTCTATATTTATATGTGTGCATTATGGTTTTATATTTATTTTTACATATACATATATGCCATTGCTATCTATTCTATTAGAATGTGGTGATCTTATTGGTAAGGATTCTTACATTCTTTGTATGTATTCACAGTACCTAGAAGGGTGCCTAGCACTGAATGAATGAATGATTAACTGATTATTCATTAATGAGTGTCTTGAATGGGTACAAGTTCAGGGGAACTAGAGGCTAGATTCACATTTTTTCAGAAATGTTGTTTATAGCATTCCTACTTTCAGTAAAGTTGGGCTAGGTGACCTCTAAATTCTACTGTGTGTAGGCCTGCAGGGGTCATGGCTAGAATGTCTCCTTAGGGGAAAAAACAAACAAACAACAAACAGAGTTCTCAGGCAAAAAAAAATGCAAGAGACAAATTATCATTTTGCCATTACATATTGATACTACTGCTATTGACTTTTCCTTGCTTTATTCCATGCTGATCTTTCCCCCCGTTTCTGGTGTTGGACCACTGCAATGACATATTCTAGACCTGTGGCCTAGCTCTTTGGATTTGTTTGTCCAACAAACTCTGATCTGACCCAATAGCATTAATTTCATCTTTGGACCAGTACTTTTACCTAGCTATAAACTCAGCTATGGGCCCAACTGTTGCCTTCCCCCTCAACACTATGGTTCTTTCCTTCAGCTCATGTTAATTGGCCATAATCACTAGCTCACAGTGAAATTGGAGAAGGAAGAAACCTATGAAACTTTGATTTTAATTCAATAGAACTTTCTATTCCCTAAATATTCTATCCAAAAGGGGTAAATAAAAAAGGCATACTGGACAGTGATACTAAAATTAAAGACTCCATCAACTAAGTCATGACACTTAAGTGAGAAATCATCACTTTTAACAAAATGGAACAAGTCCAAAAATCAATACCCCTATTCCATGGAGAATGAGAAAAGGAACAATAAATTGCAATCATGGAAGTTCAAAGTCTACTTTTCCTTATATTTATCCAATAGTTGGCAGCTTAATTTCATGAATCAATTAAATTTGGGAGGAAAAAATCCTGACATTTAGCCTGGAAAATGATCATCTATCTTCATTACTTAGGAAGTTCTGCCTATAGGGATACTAATTTGGAACCTTGCCTTGGAACCTGGTCACCCATTTAATTTCATCCTTCCTTAATTGTTTCTTGGGATTTTTTTTTAATGTATAGTTTGTTCTGTATGAATTATGGTGGATTTTTTTTTTTGCTACTCTAGTAACTAAGTTTGGTTATTCCTTATAAACTTAAAAAAGACTAAATGCATCATTTTATAGGATAAAAAGCTTGCTGTACCTGTTAATTCACAGAATAATTAGAAGCATTTGTAGAAAGTACAAAATATTTGTTTTCTAAATTCCCATAAAAATAATATGGATAAGTGTTTTGATATTAGAGCATAAATGTTTCAGTACAGTATTTTCAGTGGTCTGATAATTCCAATAGAGGAAAAAAATATATAGTCATAGTCAATAAAGAGACAATATGATAAGACTCCTTGTTTGTGATGATTTTTATCACTAAAAGATGCTATCAATTAATTTGGTAAGAAGAAGTTTGATTTTAGGAATTATAAATTGTTGTGCTCATCATTTTTTCCATTAACTGGAAGAAATGTCAATATTAGGGAATCCTAATGAGTCCAAAATAGACTGGATGTTTGGAAGCAGAGAGTTTTATGAAGTAGGAAAGAAGATTAGTTGAAGCAATATGTTTACCTAGCTTTGTCTAAATAGGAAGTAGAGTTATTTAACATGCAAAATACAATTAAGAAGGTAAAGTACAAAGCAGCTTAATATACTTTATTTTAATAAAGGGAAAGTGAAGTGGTAATAATTGATTTTGAAAAATAATTACAGATATTTGGAAAATATGAGTTTAATGCAATTGTTAATTATAGCCTGTTTTAAGTACAAAAAGCAATTGTGGTAGAAAGAACATTCAACTTGGATTCAAATCTTCTCTCCACTACTAGGATGTAACTTTGGAAAAATCACTTTATGACTTTAATTTCTTCATCTGTAAAATTGGAATGATAATTCTTATAAGTGCATCACAAAGCTGTTTTGTGGATTGAATGAAATAACATATGTAAAATCCTTTGTAAATTCCAAAGCACTATTTAAATAATAACTTTTGTTATAAATTCCACCCCTCCATTTCCAGGCCCCTGCCACGCCCCAATAAAAAAAAAAAGACTAAAGTGATTGGTTTGGATTGAGAGGGCAATTTGGAACTGTAATGTCCAAATTGGATCTTGCATCTCTGTGAAATGCTGGTATTCTAGAACCTTTGGATGACAGCATAATGATGATAAAGGCATTATTAAGATGGGTGCAGTTTTAACAGAAGCCACACAAAATGAAATAAAGCTCAAATGAGATATGATCATTCTTTAAAACCATTTTAAGGATGTCTAGGGTAGAACAATATTTCTTTGATAAGTTGAAAATCCAATTGACACACAAAAAACTTTATAGGCTCAGGTTTAATCAGAAAGTTACTAGGACATATATAACTTTTTCAGATGCTTAAGTAAGAGAAAAGTAGAAGGGAATTCAGTGGCAGTTAAAATGAATTTGTTACTTATGATGCCAATTAACAGGCACCTATTGCCTGCCAATGATTCATTCTTTAATGAAATCATTACTATTTCCCGAGAGCAAAGCTCCTCCTCTCCCCAGAGGGCAGCATCAGACACATGAGATAGTTCTTGGAGTGAAGCCATGGCCTACCTGGATCAGTGGGCTCTGGACTTTGAGCTGCACTCTGTGTAGGCTATGGTAGGGACATGCAGGGACATCTGGCTAAACATCAGATATGATATACATCTGGAGCAATTGCAGTCCCATAATTCATACTAAGATATAGCCTTTGGCTACATTTAGGTGTGATAGTTTGCAGAATGGAAGTTGGCTCCATTTCATTTTCCCCTAGGACTGATGATTGAGTAACAATCAAATTCACTTCAGCAAACATTTTGTTTTTCAATGCATTAATATGTAAGGTATTGCACTAGCCACTAGAGATACAAAGATTGAAATGAAATTATTAAGAACAACAATAACAACAATGATGACAGAAAACAATAAAGACAGTATGTTATAATAGGAGCACATTAGCTCTGGAGACAGAATGCAAGAGTTAAAATTCGGGCTCTGATACCTATTAGTGATATCCGCCGTAATTTGAAGAGGCAGAAAATGTTGACTGTATGCTCCTTTCTGATTTGAAATCTTTTGGATCTATGTAGAAAAGTGAAAGGAGCTTATGCCATGAAGTCTGAGGGCTTGGTTTCAGATCCTGCTTCTAACATGAACTCCCTAATGACCTTGAGTAAGTCATTTAACCTCTGTCAATCTGAATTTCCTTATCTGAAAAATGAAGGGATTGGACTCTAAGTTGCCTTTGACCTCAAGATCTATTAACCTATTTTTCAACTCTCTTTGTAACTGATTTAGGGGTGTGATTTCATCTGCACAGAAATGCTCCAGGGATAAACTTCTTTTGCTAATGCCCATCAACACCTCTGCACCTTAGTGTTAGAGAGCTGATTGGGCATTAAGAAGTCAAATGGCTTGCCCAGGGACCCTAAATAGCATGTTAGCACAGGCCTTTCTGATTCAGCGAGCAGCTTTCTACACACTACACCATCTTATTCATCAGCACGTATAGTAGAGATCACAATTGATAAGGTTTCTTTACAAGGTGGTACAGTGCACATGAAACAGCAGTGAATTTGGAATCAAATTATCTCAGTTCCATCTTCTGCTTTGCCACTTATTACCATTGTTACCTCAAGAAGTCATCCTTTCAATTCTTAGTTTTCTTATTCTATGAAGGGATCAGATCTCTGAGGTCTCTTTTAGTTCTAAAGATGCTATCCTATTAGTAATAATTCCCATTTATATTGCTACTTAAGTTTACCAGTGTGCTTTCCTTGCAATAGCCTTGTGATATAGTAATAAAAATATTTTACACATTTTACAGTTGGGAAAATGGAGGCTTTGAAATGTTAGATGATTTACCATAGATGTATAAGAAATTGAGATGAGTGCTGAGAAAAGGTCTTTACAAAATGCTAGGAGAAATTTGAAGAGGGAGAGGTCCATTTAAGCTAAAGGAGTCAGTTAAGGGTTTGTGAAGGAGATAGCAGACCAGGTGAGGTGGGTCTCAAAAGAATCAGGGACCAACAGCAGATAATATAGATGAGGAGACAGTCTGCCCCAGTCAAGAGGGACGAATGAAGACAGGAGTAGATAAGTAACAAAAGAAAACAGAATAGGGGACAGAAAGTAGCCCTGTTTGGAAGGTAAGTGTGAAGGGAATTATGAGACTAAATTGAGAAATTAATTTGGAATAATATTGTGGGGGGGGTGGGGCTTGAATATCAGTATTGAATTGTTACTTAAATTAGAAGACCATGGGGAGTCAGGTAATTAACTGAAATCCCTCTTCCAAATTTTCAAGTCCAAAGGAACTAAATGTAAATCAAAATTGACTTCAAGATGAAGTATTCAGGAACCTATAGGCAAGATTTATCAAAGGAAGAAGAATCAAAGGAAAACAGATTTCAGCAAGCTATGGGTACTTCACAGAATCTCAAGAAATTAGGAGAGATGAAAGGAACTCAAATACCTCCTATACCATCTATATAAAAAAGCAACTTCTTTTATAACATATCCAACAAGTTGTGGACCATATTTTGCTTGAAGAACTCCAAGGAGGGGGGAACCCATTACCACTTGAGGAAACCTATTCAACTTTAAGATAGCTATAATTTAAAAAAAAAAGGTAACTATAATTGTCATCAAAATCTTCCTGAGCCTACATTTACCTTTTTATAATTTCCTTACTTTGCTCCTTGTTCTGCCTTCTGAGGTCAAATAGAACCAGGCTGTTCCATTCTCCATGTGATACATATTTAACTCTTAACTTTTCACATATACTTACCAGTAGAAAGAATGAGACAGAAGGAATGTCTGAGAAAAGTCAAAAGCTAACTGCCTTAAATGGAAAATAGTCCCTGCATACAGGGACATTATTGTTATAATATTTTTCCTCACACCCCTATCTCTATCCTTTTGGAGGTAATGTTTTCTATTTAAAGTTTGAATTTTGCTTTAATTCTTCAATGAATCTGTGATCTCATCTATTGGGGTACTTTCTAAAGGTATATTCCTACAGACTGCATTGTATTCATGCCATTTCTTCTTGTGTAATTTTTATCCATTCCACTTCCACATCTTTAATAAAGTATTTACCCACCATCCTGACAACATTCCTTTATATCTTTTAACTTTTAGTGGGAATAAATGTAATATTCAGGTTATATGCTTGTTATTTCCCATTGGGGATATGCAAACAGCATGGGTTATGTATCTTACGTGGTTCTGATCAGACCTTCCTTGGTTGATGTTTTTTTTTTAATTACTTCTTTCACACAAGTCATAATCCTTAAACTATTTCAACTTACTTAAGCCTCCACTTGTCTCTCCATCACTCTTTGGGTCATGTACAATTTTGGTTCTTCAGAGATTGTGGTATTTTGTGATTTACAGTTCTTTGGTTAAAAATAATATTAATAAGTTTTGGGTTGTTTTTTGCATACAAGGGGACAACCTAGGGCCATTGAAAGCCTTGAAAATTGTCTCAAGTGTGATCCATCCTGTTTTCATCTCTGTTTTTCTGAATTCTGTACCCAGCTCTTTGTCTGTTTTCAAAACTTGAAAATGATATAGGAATATATATATATATATATACACATATATATACACACATATATACATATATATGTAAAACACACACACACACACACATATATATATAAATCCCTATCTATACATATCTATCTATTCATCTATTTATCTATCTATAGATTAACTCAATAAACTGTTCATCTAACTACATTTTATATATTCTGGGCAATAGGCATCTAAAAATACATTTAGTTTTCCCCATATGAATTCTTCCCAGGCCAAGCTCTTTTGGTTGCCAGTGAATGTTACTAAGATTCTATGGCATTCTAGGGCTTGATTCAATGAAAACAATATCATTTGCAAATGAGGGAATTTTGAGGATTTCACAATCTACTGAGGAATCTTCTTCATCTGAGCTCTATATATACTCCATCAGTTGTGACTTTGGTGAATATCTTTGATGACCTTTTCTTTAACTTTAATAGAGATGCAATTACTTATTTAAAAAAAAGGTATTTGAAAAACGTTCATTTTCTTCAGAGCTATCTCTTTCAATCATTACTTTTCTTCTTCACTAAAAACATGTTAAAGTCTCTTTTCTACTCAAGTTAAATATCAGATAACATTCTAAAAAATTCAGCAACATCAAAAAATTGTGATTCTGCTCCTTCAGAATCATATAGAATCTCAAATAAAAAGAATGAATTTTAGAATCCAAAGGGGTTTTAGAAGTCACCTCATCCAAAATCCTACTATAGTCTGTAGAAGAGATGATTATTCAATTCTTTGTACATACATTTCTAGTAATAGTGAACTCAGTACCTCATAACATAGTTTATTCCACTGGTGAATAACTCTAATTGCTATAAAGTTCATACTTGTATTTAGGCAAAGTAAGAGAATCACAGACTCTTATAGTTGGAAGAGATGTTGGGCAGACCCTAACTCAGTACAACCGAATATATGAATAAGAATTCTATCCATAATAAACCCAAGAAGTATTAATTCAGACTTCTACCAAGGTAGAACCCACTCCCTTACAAAACAATTGATTCAACTTCAGAGTATAACTGTTAAAATTTGGCCCTTATCATGAGCCTACATTTCCCTCTTTGAAACTTTTACCCATTCTTCCTAGTTCTTTAGGTTCAGAAATTAAAAAAAAGTTTAATCTCTCTTCTGTAATATTTAATTACCTTTCAAATACTTGAAGACTACTATCAGGTTTAGTCTGTCTTCCCCAGGCTATCTCTATTCACTTAAGCCATTCATCATATGGTATGAATTCAGGAACTTCACTATGACAGTCACTGTCATTTGGACATTCTCCAGTTTAAAAATGTTTTTCCTAAAATGAGGGGATTAGAACTCACTAAAATGTGATCTTCAGGGCAGAATTCAGAATGATTTTCACCTTCTTGGGCCTCTGTGTTATATCTCTTTTTATAAGGCTTTAGATCTCATTCATTTTCTTGGCTGCCATATTTCAGTATCAAACTTGCATTCCACTAAACTCAACAGAAGCCTTTCATATAAATTCCTATTTAGCCAACCATATCCAGCTTACGCTTGTGAAGCTTTTTTTTTTGCCCTGAGAGTAAGTCTTTACCTTTATGTATATTAAATTTTATCTTGCCCCAGGATTATTATTAACTCAATTCCATTGGGGAAAAAAAGAAAAAAAAAGGAAGAAAAAAGACAATAAGGAGATAAAACAAAACAACAACAAAGAAAACAATAGCAACAATGTGTAGCTAGTAGAGGGTTGTATTTCGAGTCAAAATGTCCTTGATTCAACACTTGTCTCTGACATATATTATTTGTGTGCCCATTACCAAGTACGTCATTTAAACTTTTAGTAACCCATTCAACTCTCTAAGAATCTAATTTGTAGGAGAATTACTACAGATAACAGTAGACATTTCAATGGCCATTTAACATTTACAAAGTACTTTACATAAATTATCTTATTTGTCTTCCATTGATGGAATTCATATATATATATGCAGGACCCTAAATGAGATTAATTCACTTTACAGAAAGAATAGGGATAGGGATTAGACTTGAAATATCAGCACCTTTGCATTGACGGGTTAAGTGACTTGCCTAGGGTCACACAGCCTATATGTGTCAGAAGAGAAGCTTGAACTCAGATTTCCCTGCCATCAAAGCTAACTGTTTGCTATACCAGTGGAGTTAACTCATACAGAAATGGGGCCACTAAACTGTTTAGAAGGATCTGTATGGGTCATATATTGACTTGGAAAACCATATATTAATCTTTTCTATGTTTTCTTTTCCACTTTTATTTTGTTAGATGTTTCCCAATTATATTTTAATCTGGTTTGGGCCACACTTGGGAGTGTTGTGGGCTGCACGTGGGCCATGGGCCACGTTTGACACTTCTGCTCTATATCATGCTGCCTCTCATTTTAAGGAAACAAAAACTAACCTCAAAATACAAAAAAAAATAATGTAGAATAATGACTTAGTGGTTCCAGTTAAAATCAGAAATCTTAGATTCTGTTCGTGGTCCCTTCCCTCTCTTCTGTGAAACTGTTGCACGTCTCAGTGTATTCATTTCTCTCATTTATAAAAAGGCTATTCTAGTCCTTGCCACCTACCTACCTTGCAGGGATGCTGTGAGGATTAATGAGATCATTCCTATAAAGCATTTGAGTTCCTAGGAGATAGGTGATATAAAAATATGAGGCATTATTATTCTGTCATTCATATATTAGCTTTCTCACTCTTGAAAGACCTCAAGGTAAAATAAAAAAGAAACAAACCCAGACCCACTGTGAGAAATATCTAATGAGATCTGTTTTTTCAATAATTTTTCCATATTTAATTCTTGCAGTTCCAAGGGTTTAATATATTAAGAAGTTCATTTCAAATAATTTTAGAAGTCTTAACATAGAGACCTCCTGGCATTCCAATTGAATGTTTTTTTAACCTATCCAATGGGGATGTTTCAGGTTAGGTTGTGAGTGAACTGAGATGTATGAACATTCATTGAATCTGTTTGAAGTACAAGATCTGCTTTTTTGTTATATTAATAGATTGTCAAATTACAAAGGAGGTAGTATAATTGTGCAAGACTTATCACAGAGGGTCATTTAGAGGTACATACCTCAATTAAAATGAGGAAAGATTTCTTTCTTTTCTGTAACAAGTATTGACCCTAAATAACTGTGACAGTTGGGTCTATGCCTTTTGTCTGTACAATGATAGTATTTCATAGAGAAATTTCCTCCTCTGTTCTCTCAGAGCACCTTGTTGGATCTCTTGCACTTATCTTCTGTTATAGATCTCTGTAAGAAAGCCTTATCTCCCCTACTGGAGGATAAGCTATGTGAGAGCAGGGGTCATACCTTATCTTTGTATAATTCCTGGGGCCTAGCATATAGGCAGTGTTGAATAAATATTTGTTGAATCAATAAATGAAGGTTTTAATAGCTTTCTTTATTAGAATATGATTCTGGAAGGGGTGAAGACATGTGAAAGAATTATGAAATTCATTTATATTGCAGTTATATTATACTTAAAGTTAAATTCTAAGTAAAAAAAAATTGATTTTATATTTGTTATCTCTTGAGATATTTCACCTTTAATATAAGGTTCTCCAAATATGAAGTTCTCCAAACTTTACCTGTTTTCCTCAAATTAATTCACAAAGTTGTGCATATAGTAATGAGGAAGGGGAGCATACTGAATAGGGAGGTGTTCCAAATCACTTGGATCAATACTAAGGACATATAAATCAGGCCTGTATTGTAGGGATCCTTGAATGATGTTGGGTTTAAAAAAAAAGATCTCTAACGTCCCCTTTTAACTTTAATATTCTATGATTTGTTGGTTCTTTTTCTGGAATTGGGGTGTTAATATTAAAACAAAATAAACAAACAGAAAACCCTCTATCAAAAACCAGAAAATGCACAAGGATGTTATTTAGGAAAGGAGTGAGGTTCAAGTAACCTGACTACAGAAGATCCAGCTGTTGTGGAGCTGAGAAACAGCCCTCTTCCTGGAAAGTGGCTTTGGGATTATGCAGGGGGAAATGCAAGATGTTGTGCTCTGAAAGGACTACATGTTTTAAACACAGACTTCATGCAAAACTTCTATTTCTTAGCCATAAGGAGTATATATCCCTTCATATCCGCCCCTTATGGCAGATTGTAGTCTTTTTTCAAACAACCTATGTGTGAGAACCATAGTATAGTGGAAATAACTCACAGAGACAACATTTTGAGTGTGAGTTTGTAAAGGAGAATATTTTCCCATTTTTAGAGGTTCTTTATAGAACTGTAGGAAAAAAAATGACTCTAACTTATGTAGTATAGGGTAGGAGCACCAGAATAGGGTATGGGAATTCATTTTTAAATTTTGGACTGGCATGTTCCAAAGATTGAGGCAGGTCTGTAATGATTCTCTTCTGACAAAGTAATATAACCCCAAATTTTTTTTATGAAGACCTTAATTTCTTGGTGTCTCTTAGAATTGCTTTAGCTTTCATAGTCTTCTCTAGATTGGTTGTGACCATTGGCCCAGCAATAATGAGAAAGAGTACACTGATTAAGTTTGCTGTATCTAAATCTAAATCCCCTCCATAAGACTTACAAAGTGTTTTTTTTTCTAAAGACCATATCTGACCATGTTAAAACTGTATTTAAACAATAATACTAATGATAAAAATAACAATATTACATAATAAGTATGAAGTAATAATTATCTCATTACTCTATTAAGTCCAATTGCCTTTATGTTTTATTAGTCGTATTATTGTTTATTATGTCCTTAATAGGCCTTATTGCCTTTATGTCAAATAAAAGCTCTTCTTCTTGTCTTTTAAAGCCTTTAGCAACCTGGCCCTAACTTACCTTTCCAACCTTGTTATACATTACTTTGCTTCTTACATGCTGAAGTTCAGCCAAACTGGCCTTTTTGATGTTTCTCACACACGACACTTCATCTTCCAACACCTTCCCTTTGCCATGGTAGTCAATCATGCCTAGAATGCATCACGACATGTGCATTGCCATTCAGTATCAGTTGTATCCTTCAAAATTCAGCTCCAAAGCCACCTTCTCTATAAAGCTTTTCCCAATATCTTTTTATCTCCCCATAATTGTCTAATATTTGTATACTCATGCATCTACAAGTTGTCTTTCCCCTTTTCTACCCCTCATAGTATAATTTCCTTGACAGAAGGAATGGTTTCATTTTTCTCTTTTTATTCCATGTGCCTAGAACAGTGTCCAGAGAGTAGGCAATTAAAATAATTATTGATTGATTTTTAAAATTTTTATTTATTTTTATAATTGATTTATTGATTGAGAAGATGTTGGCGAAAAAATTCACCAACGTATTTTACTCATGATATAAAGCATCATGTAGTACTTATGGACATTTAAGAAAGCAAATAACAAACAGTTTAATCCAATGTCAGTTTTTTTTCCCAATTTTTCTTCTCAGTTGGAACTTACCTTCTATAGACTACAGCCTGGCATACTTCTTTCTCGTGCCTTCTTCTCTTTCTTCTTGGCCTTTCAATGGAATTCAATGTATTACAAGTAGCAAAATGAGTCTCAGAAGATGAAAAATAAATAAATATCTTAAAAGAAATAATCTTCAGCATTTCTAGGTAAAATTTTTTTTCTGGAAAGCAAATATCAAATGATGGTAACTTTAGGCTCATTTAAGTTTCCAACTGCTGTAAAGAAAACTGTAAAAATCAAAATGAAGAAATCAGATATTCAGATTTTCTGACTGTAGTAATTTCTCACCTTTCACTTACTCAAAAAGCTTCCTGTAATTTTAAGTTTTTGCCAAGTACATGTCTTTCAACTACCAACTTTCACACCTACAATATAATCCAGATGGAGAATTTATGCTTCTTGAATCCTGAAGGAGATCTAGGCTATGTTACACAGTGAAGATATTCAGGGCTGCACTTAGCCTGATATGAAGCTTAAAAAGTATAACAAAGTCCTTTTACTCTACATATTTAGTTCTTGTATCAAAATTGGCAGAGACCATGGTGTTTTCATTCGCTCTTCTGAGGAATTTGCCACCCTCCATTTTTCTCAACATCTAAATCCCACCCGACCCCCAAAGATGTATCCTTTGATCATGGGGAGTCCCCATAGGACACAACTATAAGAATGAAAGAATGTGAAAGTTGAACAGACTCAGCAGCATAAACATATGGAAGCTTTCTCCAGAGAGAGATTTTTCTTACTTCTAAGAATATGATTTTAAAGTCACCTGCATCTAAAACATCCCTTTAAAATGTTTTCTTTTCTATTCTTCTGATAGCTTTAAATTTAGGCACTTGTAGTATGTTTTCACATAAGGAAGAAAGGATGAAAGAAAGGGTGAAAAATCCATCAGGTGATATCATCATTATCAGCAGCAACAGCATCTCTATACTACTTTAAGATTTGCAGAGTACTTAATTTACCTAAATTCATTTAATTCTCACAATAACTTTTTGAATCAAATGCTATTTTTTCCCCATTTCAAAGATGGAGAAACTGAGGCAGAGAGAGGTTATGTTTCTTGTTCAGGGTAACATAATGAGAAAGTATCTCTCATTCTATCCTCATTCTATGAGGAAGGATTTGAACGCAAGTATTCCTGATTCCAAATCCTATATTATCTACTGTCTTGCTTTGCTGCCTAATTATGATCATTGATGTTGCTATATGTTACTGCTATTAATACTGACAAAGTTAGTTTTAACCAAAATTGTTATTATACTGTTATAGAAATGCTTGTTTTATTCCATAAATTAAAAATAAAAGAAATAAAAATAATTTAGAAATTGTTATAGTTCCTTTAAGTTGAGAAAATGCTTTCAAATACATTTTTTTTCATTTGAGTTAAGCCTTATTGTGTTGAATGTTTTGATTTCCACATTGATTTCAAAAAAGGATTTGAAAGAAGTGAAGTTTGCTTTAGGTTGCCATGAAAACTATGCTTGAGGGGATTGGGATAATTAATGGAGGGCCTTGTACCTAAACCATACTGAAGATTTCAGACTTCACATCATGGGAAATAGGGGAGCACTAAATATTATGGAGTAAGAGAAAACCACCATGAAAATGATGTTGGAAGAAATTTATCTTATTTGTGGAGCATGATTTGAAGTAGGGAGAGGGCAGAGGCAAGAGGACCAGTTGGGAGATTGTTGCTATAGTTATACACTTGCATTGTTTACTTTATATCTATTTTTTAAAAAGATTTGTTCCCTCAATTTTTAAAGTAACTTTAACTCCCCCAATTTTTCCTATTACTTTTTTTTCTGATACACTCTTGTACAATTCTGTACTTTTCAGTCAATTGTCTACTCTTCCCTAATAGAAATGGTTTGTACTGGTAAATAAAAAACAGTATTTCTTTTCCTACCTGGGTACCTCGTGGGGAGTCAGTCAACTAATATTTATTGATAACCTACCATCCGCAGAACATTTAGGAAGTCCCATGATGACAAATACAAAAAAAAATTAAAAATATAGTCTTCGCATAAAGACAAAGTTAGCCTGAATAGGTGTGGGTTTTAAACACTCCTTGAGATGGACTAAAAAGTCTGAAAGGTGCATTGTGAGAATGGGCTGACCAGAAACCTTTTTCCTAATGTCCTGCCACAGTACCTGAAATTCTCATGATCAGTGGCATGTCTTAAATTTCTCTGGAGACATTTAGTTTTAAAGTGTCACTGAATTAAGGCTGTATTGTAATGTGGGGTACTGGAAGAAGCATTTGATCTAAAGTGAGAGGATCTGCATTAAAGTTCCAGATCTGTCATTTATTATCTACATCACATTGGGCAATCATTTCTTCTATTTGGGCCTTGGTTTTATCATCTATAAAATGAGAAGGTTGGACAAGGTAGCATCTGAGGTCCTTGTTAGCTCAAAATTTAAGATTCTGTTAACAACACTAAAAATACAGCAGAATAGATAAACTTAAGTAGATCATGTATCAAAGTCCACTGTTAACAACCTGAGAAGTTAGCAGTGGACCCTTAGAAAATAGGACATAGAGCAGGTACCTTTTGAAGCATGGGGAATGATGTGTAAAAGGAGGAGGTAATGACTGAACAAGAATAAAACCTACTTCCCCAAGTATAGTTGTTGTTTGTCCTTCATTCTAGAAGAGGACCAATGACATCAGCAGGGTGATGTCTTGACTTGTAAGTGAATTGGATTTAAATAGGCAGAGCTGTGCAGAGTCATCAGCCTCACTCTCTCCTCCACAGTCATCTGAGTCCAGTGGCAAAACAAAGGTCAAGATGACTAGTGATTGCTCTGGGTAAGAGACCTTGACCTTTTTAAACTAAGGTGTTTTTCTGGTCTCAATTTATCTGAGCCAATGCCCATTTGGTAATTAAAGGCTAAGTAAGAATTGAGGCAAAAGATGGTCTAGTTTGCCTTCACAGAAGAATCAACCTAGGAAAGGAAGACCATTATAGTTTCTGGCCAGAACAGAAACAATTGCTATTTACACTCACTTTGAGCCATCAAAACCCAAATAATGAGCAAGTGAGGCTTGGGCTGGGATCTATTACTGGCCAACCAGTGAGAGCCAGAGGGATTTGGGTTTAAAGGCATAGTGAAGTAGCTCTATTTGGATCATAATGGGCTTTATCAAAGACTGGTTTTCCAGGACTATTTTTCAAGAAATCATAAATGAAAACTACATGACACAAAAGAGTTAATTTCCCCGTTTAAAAAACAAACAAACCAAACAAACAAACAAAAACCTCAATGATAGTATAAATAAAAGGGAAGAAAAGAAATCTAGCTCCCAAATCCCAAGGTACCTTGTGAAGTATAAGTAATCAAAATTTATATTTTTATTCCTTTGGAGAGATCACTCACATGTAAGGGTATGACTCCTCACAGGGACAGAGGGAGAAGAGGAGGAGAAGGAGGAAGAAATAACAGTATTGCTCAAAATGCAGTAAGAAGTGCTACAATGAAGCTCTGGAATAGCAATGATAGTTATAAGGTCAGCTGCAATAAAGGTAAGAAAACATGTCATAGGGGATACATTGTTGGATATGAAATTAGGAAGTGCTTCATTCAAATTTTGCCTTTAATACTGGAGTTCGAAACCAGGCAACTCATTAAAACTCTAACCCTCAGTTTCCACATATATAAAATAGAAATAATGATAGCCTTTACCTTACTGTGTTACCAGAATAAAATAAGGTATATAAAGTATTTCACAAGACTTGAAGAGCTTTATAAATGCCAGTTATTAGTAGTATGACAGTGGGGGTTTGAAACCAAAATGGAGCACAAGAAAGATTAAAAACAAAAACAACTTGGAGATTTTTCATAGGGCTAACATTAACTCAAGGATTTTTCAATCTAGTTCAGAACTGAAAATATGCACAAATGGTTCATGTTGGCAAATATTTAGTATATAGTGGGGATATTAATTTCTACTTTGTCCCAAGACTTTCTTTTACTGAATGTAACTGAACCCTTGCTTTTTATTTCTAAGGTCTTACATTTACTTTACTATTTTGTTTATTTGTATACAATTAGAGCGCTATAGGATGCTGGCTGTCATCTTGAATCAGGCCAGGAGTTGTTAAGGAAAACCAGAATTTTTTTTTCCCTATTTCTTCATCTTTAATGTCAGAAAATGAATTCCCATGCTAGGACATAGATGACAAGTGACTATCTCCATACATTGAATGCCATGAACAAATGATCTCCTCTTACTTGAATGTTTGACTTGAAAAGATATTAGTATGCCTCTACTCTAAAAAAAACTGAAATACATACACTGAATATTACATGTCTGGGAGGTAAAATCACTGCCTAAGTGGTGTTATCCACTCTGAATTCCAATAGCATTTACTACGTGTGCCACATATTTGGGTATTTAATACCCCTCTGGCCTTATCTAGCTATTTTGACTACATTTATTCTCCCTGATGATATGAGGTCAAATCTCACACTCCATCTGTATTCCTTATAGTGCCTAGTCCAGTGTTAATATTTCATTCCATAAGTGATTGATGAATTGCACTGAATGCATCTCCTTACCTAAATCAAGCGACTCAAAAGTTTATCCCAAAAAGACATTGATTCTTTAGTAAAGATTCTAAGATATAGCTTATGCATTTGGGTACATTCATAGACTTTGTCATTCATGAGAAATTACCTAGGTGTTGAGAGATTTTTATTCGTCAGAAGGATTAACATCTTAGTCCTATACTCTTCTACAGTGTATGTCTATCATTTTTGAAAGGATGAAAAATCTTAAATCTAGCTGCAGAGACACTTTTTTCATTTTTGACATGAATATGAAGGATACATGACATTTATTATCTGCCGGCAAAAAGAAAGGTCTGAGAAGTGGCAGATGAAATTTAGTGATAAACCTAAATATCTTTCCACCAGACTTTGAGGCTGCTGCTTTTTTTTTTCAAGCTATTTTTGTCACCAATGCTGTATGCTAAGCAAAAGTATTTCTAACACCATTAAAACGTTCTTCTCGCACTTCAAGTGCAAATGTTTATTTGCTCTTAGCGTTTTTTCTGAACAGAACAATTGTCTGAAAATAATGTCTGACATGTCTTTTCAGAGAAAGGTTAACAAGGAAGATGTATGACACAAAAAAAGTCTACTTGGGGAGCTCTTCACTTTTTAGGGGTAAAAAGGGGTTTAAAGTGGTTGAACTTCTTATGAGAAGTATGTGGCAGTGACAGGCTCCTTTTAAGACATGTTGCCCTTGAAGATTTGTGTAACCAGTTGAGGAACTGGTAAATGTTCCTGGTGAGGCCCGATTCCTTCTCTTAGAACACAAAAGAGATTAGGAGCTGGGAAATAATCTTCCCGGGCACCCTACTCTCTATTTTTCAAACTTTTCTTTTTCATCCTTTGGTGGTGATTGTTATTTTTGGCCAAGGCCATATAATGTCTAGTCCACTTTAATACATCTGAAAAAGTTTGTAGATGCAGGCTGCATTCTTATGTCTGGTTTCATTCCTGTAAGAGACATTTTAGACTGAAATGATGTAAGCTCATTTGATTTTCCCATTGAAACAATGTTATAACAAAAAGAAGGTTAACTATCTGACCAAGGACCTGAATGTCCAATGTTTTATAGAAATAGCCCTAATTATATTAAATCAGCTGTGATTGATATGTCTATACATCATAAGGTTTTCTAAAGTGTATATAAACTGATTAAGTGGAATAACAAAGTAAATTATAATTTAAAATTATATTTCACCTGACAGTTCCATGGTATATTATACAGAGTTCCTTTCTTACCTCACCATAATCCCTACCTTGTTTTTACTGTGACAATGTATTAGGTGATGAAACACTTTCACTGAGTTTATATTATTCCAAGTGACTTCTTTGGGGAAATTTTTCATATCTTTAAGGAAACTTAGGCTATACATTTAGTGCTTCTAGTACACTTTTGTGGCACAAGGGATAGAGTGCTGGGCCTAGAGTCAGGAAGACTCATCTTTTTGAGTTCAAATCTGGCCTCTGTCACTAGCTGTGTGACCCTGGGCAACTCCCTTAACCCTGTTTGCCTCAGTTCTTCCTTTCCAAAATTAACTGAAGAAGGAAATGGCCAACCACTCCAGTATCTTTGCCAAGAAAACCCCAAAAGGGGTCACAAAGAGATAGACATGACTGAAAAACAACTGTTCAACAAACAACAGGTAAGCTTTTTGAGAAGCCAGACCACGGATGTCTGTTTTGCTGTCTTCTTTTTCTCTTTGCAAATTTCCCTATTGCAGTCATAGGCTACAGAAATCAAGTTATTGTGCAGTTTTCAAGCTTCAAAAAACTAAAATTCTCTGCTTTCCTGAGCAGCCATTTCATCAACATTAGAATTTTCCTATCTACCTCAGTGTTATGCAAGACACATCTTTCATTAAGATACATGAACCAATCCTGATTTGCACTCAGGTTATTATTTTTGGATCCCTCGCTGCACTGCGGCCTGACAATATCAAAAAAGCAACAACAACAACAACAACAACAACAACAACAACATCAACAACAAAAGAAAAAAAAATCTCCTCAGATTTGGCTTGATTGTGGCCAAAACCAAAGCCTGCAGACCTGCATTTGATCCTGAATACACAAATTCAGAAGCTATTCCATATCAGCCATAGCTTCTGCTGTGTCTTCTGAATGATGAACTGTAGTATTCATTGGAGTACTACCTTTCTACTTATTATTTTATTAAAAATATTTTTCATGATATAATCCCATGACTATACTTATAGAGATGAAATATATATTACTAAGAAGTGATATGTGATTTTAAGTAAATATGCCAGAATTTCTATCTCTGAATAAATTTTAACCCTTTCAATGTAGTCACTTTGAGAAGATATACACTTATTCCAATGATATTTTCATTGCTGAAAGCATCTTTGGAATATTTTTTTTTGGGCATTGCATCCATAACCACTATATCACATGAGGAAATTAGGTTTGTTGTTTTATCTTCCTCAGGTTGATCTTGACCTTGAGAGACCTGGAACTACACAGAGGCAGATAGGCACTATAGAATCAGAATACACTTGTATTTCAGAGGAAAAATTTCACAGAACTTACCAGAGGGGAGATTGATTATTTCATTTTTGTTTTCTCTTAACATGGATATTCTTATATGAATCTGGGGAATATAAATTTCTGAGGAGTAATGATTTCCTATATTTAATAATGTCTTAAAATAGCTGAATTGTCAGTGCTAAATTTCTTATGACCAGACTTGTGTATATATATGTATGGGCACACACAATTCAGACAATTGTTCTATTCAAAGAAACCCTAAGAGCAAATAATCATTTGTACTTGAAGTGTAACAAATATTTTAATGTTGTTAAAAATGATTTTGCTTTGGGGGGCAGCTAGGTGGTGCAGTGGATAGAGCACCGGCCCTATAGTCAGGAAGGCCTGAGTTCCAATCCGGCTTCAGACGCATAACACTCACTAGCCGTGTGACTCTGGGCAAGTCACTTAACCCCATTGCCTAGCGCCCCCCCCAAAAAAATTGCTTTGCATATGGTGGTGATGGCAAATATGACAGCATGGTATAGAAGAATTAACTCTCTGGGCCTCATGAAAAGCTCTAAAAGGTTAAATTACAGCAGACCTGAAACATTTTTTTCTTTTTCTTTTTTTTGCAAAATGCAGGAAATGTGTCCTCAATTTTGGGTGGTAGTGGTAGGAAATGAAGACATTGAAAGACTGTTGTGGGGTTGGGGGCAAAGTGTTCATTCCTGTATATAATCTGTTAGTTCCCAATCCAATACAATCTGATGCAATTAAATCTAATTCAACTCAATTTGATCAAATGTAGTCCAGTAAGTATTTATTAAGGATCTACTGTATGCACAGCAGGTACTAGATCCTAGAGATAGAAAGACAATATGAAAAATAATATTTGTCCTCAAGGAGTCAAGATTGCAGTGCTAGGGAACAGCATGTACATAGATAAGCATATACATAATGATCCGAGGAGGGAGGGAGTACTAATAGTTAGAGATAATACAAATAGGTACTGTAGGATATAGCACATGAACCGAGCCTCTTCTTCTCTGCCTACTGGGTTTCCTGGATTCCTTTAAGTCCAAATAAAGTCCTGTCTCCTACAGGAAAACTTTCTTTATCCCTCTTAATTCCAATGCCTTCTCTTTATTTTATTATTTCCTATCAATCCTGTATATAGTTTGTTTACATATATTTGTTTGCTTATTGTCTGCCTCATTAGATTATCAGCTCTTGGAGAGCAGGGTCTGTCTTTTGCTTCTTGTACACCTAGCACATAGTAGGAGCTTAAAGAAATGTTTATTGACTGACTGACTGATTTTTTTTAATATGGAACAGCTTCATGAATTTGTGTGTCATCTTTGTGCAGGGACCATGCTAATCTTCTCTCTATCTTTCCAATTTTAATATATTTGCTGCCAAAGTGAGCACCTGACTTAATGAAGGAAGTCAGTGATTCCAAGAGCTAAAGTTAAGGAGGAAATATAGAAGAGGAATAGTCAACAACTTTTGCAAAGCCATGGAAGTGAGAAATGGAAATGGCAAATAGTTCAATTTATCTGAAACAGACTGTGTCAAGCCTGGAAGTGTTGCTGCAATCAGTGTTTTCCATTTCAAACTGAGAATTTTCTTTTTATTCTGGAAGTAATAGGGAACCACTGCAGCTCCCTCAGCAATGAAGTAGTAGAATAACCAGACAAGTTTTAGAAATATTATTTTAGCAGCTATGGAGAGGATTGGTTGAAAAGGAGTGAGACTAAAAACTGAGAATCCAATTAGGATGTTACTATTGTAGAAGAGATAACAAGGACCTGAAATAAAATGTTGAGAATTGGACAAATGGAGATATGTGGTTCATGTAGACTTGAAATAGACCTAGCAGCTAATTAGCTATAGAGGAGGGGGTAAAGCAAAGGGACAAGGGTAACTCCAATGTTGCAGACTTAGGTCCCTAGATGAATGGTAGGAGCCTTGGCAAGAACAGGAGATTTTGAAGGAGGGATGGGCTTGGAGGCTGTTGGAGTAAGATAACAAATTCTGATCCGGTCATGTCAAATCTTCATTGATTGTGTAACATTAAGGCGGAAACAATAGGAAGACTATAGAGGGGGTTTTGGAGGGAGGGTTTGGGATGAAGTATGGGAACTCACTACTGAGTTTCAAAGGCAGTGGGAACTTACCTAATTACTTGGTCCAACCCAGGAAACTAGGTTGAGAAGCATTCTAACTCTAATCTTGAAATGAATACGTAGGGATGGAGTGAGACTAAATGGTAGAGGGAAGGGGGATCAGCAGAGGATACACTGTTTCTGAACCACCTGTTCTTTCCCTCTCCCCTACCTCAGTTTAAGTGTGGACACAAGTCCCCAGCTCTTCTGCTCTCATTAATGAAAGGGGGGATTACAGTAGCTGCCTCCAATGAAAGGCTGACCCTGAATAGTCAATAAATATTTATTAAGCACCTACTATGTGCCAGACATTTAGGGGCTTAGGACAGCTAGGGGCGCAGTGAGCACTGAGACTGGAGTCAGGAAGGTCTAAGTACAAATTTGGCCTCAGACACTTGGTAGCTGTGTGACCCTGGGCTAGTCACATACCCTCTGTTTGCCTCAGTTTCATCAGCCACAAAATGGGGATCGTAATGGCACCTATTCCCCAAGGTTATTGTGAGGATTAAGTGAGATAATAATTATAAAGCACTTAACACAGTGCTTGGCATATAGTCAGTGTTATATAAATGTCAGTTTTTATTATCATTAAGCACTGCAGATACAAATACAACAAATAAAGGTAACTTCTGCCCTCAAAGAGCTCATAATCTAATGGTGGGAAGATATACAAAAGGAAGCTGAAAAGTAGGAATTGGATGGGCACCACCGAGTAGCCAGCTCAGGGAATCTCTATGAGTTGAAACTAGGCGGAACATTAATGTAAAATGAAGTGCAACCTGCAAAGTTCTGAGTCTTACATGAAAGAAGGCTTTGGGAGAAATTTAATGTTTCACCTTCCAGGTCCCCAGTCAGAGGGGAAAGGCAAGTGACTGTGCTGAGGTGCCGAGTATCAAAGCTGAATCCTCCCAATCTATCTTTCTCTGGAGATGGAGGTCCTTGCTCCCATGGTCTTCCACTCTTGGTCTCTATTCAGTCCAGACCTCCTGGGTGCTCTAAGGCCAGGCCAGACAAGATTATTGAAGTTTTATTTTATTTAAATTTTATTGTAGTTGTTATTGAAACCCCAGATGAAGTGCAAGCCAGAAGAGAAGCAACACTGAAGGCTGCTTCCCCTCCCAACCTTACCTTCTTGCCTGAGAATGGAGCTTCTTTCTTACCCAGATATCTATCAGTTAGAGAACTTGCTATTGTCATCACTACCTCCTGCCCCCTGACTTCAGCTTACTTTGGTAGGCACCCAGGTTTTTCGATCTAAGCTGGACTTGCAAAAAGAGATGTCTGGCTCAGATTGCCCCAAATGTTACAGGTATGGGTGGATGAACCTTGTTTCCTTGAGGGATCTACAAAGCTGGAGACCCTTATTCTCCCATCTTTACCCTCCAGTGTATGGATCTGTGGGGGCCGCCCCTCCATGCCTGTGGGCCCAGGTGCTCTCTAAACTTGGCCTGGCCTGAAATTAAGCCCCACTTACTCTGCCCCACTTGTAGCTCTGAGGAATAGCTGCCAATGTTGAATAGAAGATTTCTGAGTACTGTGAGTGATCATGCCAATTGCTGATAAGAAAGCAGAAACAATAACACATTTCTTGCCCTCATTGAGCTTCAAATATAGTTGGGGAAATGAGACATACACATATGAAACATTTAAATAACAAAACAACCCAGTATGTGTTCGTGTCAAAATGACTGGCATATGCAATAAGTACTGAGGAGTTCAGAGAAGAAACAAATCAATGTGGGCTGGACTAGGTTCAGGAACACTTTATGAAGGAGGTGGAATGTAAGCTTTAATAAGAAATACAAGTCTTGATATGAGCCTCCTTGTTTCTGAAAACTTGCTAAGCACAGCTGGTACCTGATAGGGAAGAGGATGGAGTAGGAGGACTGACAGAATTGTTAGGTATAAAAGGGAAATTTCAAGAAAAAAGATTATAAATTATTTTTCATGAAGAAATATTTCCTTAAAGTTATCACTGAGATGTTGTTAAAACATTTTAAACAAAGAATGGGACATTATCTCTCATTTTTTGTACTGGGGTACAAGAGAACTGGGTTCTAGTTTGGACTCTGTGATAAAATAGATTTGAAGATATTACTATCCTCGTTTTGCCAATGGAATAACTAGGACTTGCAGTAGATAAGCAACCTACTCAGGGCCACTCAGCTTGGGAGAGGAAGGAAAAAGCATTTAAGTACTTACTACGTGTCTGGCCCTGTGCTAAGGAGGGATACAAATAAAAGCAAAAAGACAGCCCCTGCCCTTGAACAGCTCCAAATTTAATTGGGAGACAACATGAAGATAATTGTATAAACAAGCTATATACAAGATGAATTGAAAATAATCAACAAGGGGAAGGTAGTGGAACTGAAAGGAGTCAAGAAGGGCTTCCTATAGAAAGATAGATTTTTAGCTTTGACTTGAAGGAAGCCAGGAAAGCAGGGAAGTGGGAATAAGGCAGGAGAGCTTTCCATGTATGAAGGACAGCCAGTAGAGTGTCTGGGGTTGGGAGAAAGAGTGTCTTGTTCCAGGAATAGCATGGAGGTCAGTGATGCTGGTTTGCCGAGTAGAAGATGGTATTTAAGGTGTAAGAAGACTGGAAAGGCGTGGGTGCAGAGCAGGTTATGAAGTACTTCAAATGCCAAAAAGAGAATTTTATATTTGATCCTGGAGATAACAGGGAGCTGCCAGAGTTTCTTGAGGTAGGGCATTGGGTGAGGAAAGGTGATGTTATCAGACCTGTGCTTAAGGAAAATCTCTTTTATAGCTGAATGCTAGATGGATTAGGTTGGAGAGAGAATTGAGCTAGTGAGTTCAACAAGCAGCCAATTAAAATAGTAGAAGAATAAGGTGATGGGGGAGGAAGTGGCCAAGCTGAAGATTTTGTATTTTATCCCAGAGGCATTAGGGAATCAGTGAAGTTTCTTTACCTTGGTACTGCCATTTGCACCCTCTTCACACAACTTCATAGCTTTTTCAATTTTATGCAGATTTTCCATTGAACAGAGGCTTCTTCACAGCAATCCTGTGAGGTAGGCAGTGCAAGTATTATTTTTACCATATCACAAGTGACAAAATTAAGGCTTTTATGAAGGCTTGTATGGTTTATATAGAAGTTTAGAAGCTTATATGTACATGGGCACTTACTTGAAAGGGTGATTGCTACAAGGTTCCAAGTATAGGATACTAAGAGAATGGCAGTGTCATTAATAAGACTGGGACTTGAAGCCAGGTTTCATTCATCCTAGCTCAGAGTTTAAATATATATATATATATATATATATATATATAGTCTTTAATAGTTCTTGAAGATGCAAACTTTATACTGAAATTTGGAGTCCTCTGCAGTTTTCTGCCAAATAAAGTCTAGTTTAATTTATAATTCCTCTCATCGTCAGATTACTATGTGTTCCCCAAATGCTCCATATACTTTCCTGCATTTTTTCAGTCTCCCCCAACCCATGTCAATAATCATCCTCTTATGTTTGGCCTATCCTCCTCATCAACCAATTATTTGACAAGATTTATTAAATTTCTAAAGATAAAAGTGAAATACTTAAATAGTTTCTGCCTTTGTGGAGTGAGGGAGAGAAAAAGAGAGAGAGAGAGAGAGACAGTGACAGAGACAGAGACCGAGACAGAGACAGGGACAGAGAGACAGAGACAGAGAGAGACAGAGAGAGATGCACACACAGAGACACAGAGAGATGGGTATGGTTATGGAAATACATTGATATTAACATAGATATTAATATCAATATTGATATTGCCATAGAAAATGAGATAGTAGGTGGGGTTGTTTTGGGGGGTAGGAAGATGCTAAGAGATGGGGGATCAAGGCAATTCTTGAACTGAGACTTAAAAGAAGGATTCAACTGATGAGGTGAAGAGGATACATTGGGATTGAGGGTGGACTGTTGGTCAGTACAAATTCACAGAAATGGGAAATAAAGTATCGTACACAAGGAACAGTAAAAAGGCTTGTTTAACAGAATTATAATTTGTGGGAAAGGCAATAATATGTAATAGGGTTGGACAACCAGGGTAGAGCTAGGTTATAAGTATAGAACAGATTGTACTGGATCTTAGATAGGGCCACTAGATTTTATTTAGGAGGGGACTGACATGGGCAGACCTGTGCTTTGGTTTAACAAAATTACTTTGGCAGCTGTGTGGAAGATATATTGGGAAGCCTGATCATAAAATTATCTCTTCCACAAAACCTTCTTCATTCCTCCACCTGGGGGTCTTCTCTATGCCCTTGGAAACCTCCTTCCCCTTTGCTCCCAGTATGTTGTCCACTTATATTTTGTGTTCTAATTGTTTGTTTGCATAGATCATCACCTCTACAAGACAGAGTTCCATGAAAGTAGGGGCCTTGTCTTAATCTTTTTTTTTTATATTCCTCAGTGATTAGAAATGTACCTCACAATTCACTAAAAGAATTCCTTTAATGTAAATATAAGGTTCACAGAATTGTTTCCTACATGTCCTTACAGTCACAAATTAGATATTCAGCATAATATCAATACATGAGATTGAATTCTGTGGCTTCTTTCGATTTTGATTGGACATTTTATAATTCTTGAACCTAGATTTTTGAGTATATTATGGAAGATTATAAGGCTAAAAG
>NW_020954559.1:1030128-1034276 GCF_900497805.2 Vombatus ursinus
AGTATATTATGGAAGATTATAAGGCTAAAAGTGGAAAAAAAAATGCATTAAGAGAAAAGTTCTCCATGACAGGTTAGAGTTTTGTGTATGCCTTGAGCTGTTATCATGCTAATGGATTCCTTACAATCTGCATTTTTTAATAGTTTTTACACTATGACAGTAATTATAAAACTTAATAAAAACCCCTGAAGCACAAAACAGAGCTGAGTTGTGGGAGCTATTATTGGCATTCACAACCTACAAGCAGAATACTATGAATAACATTGACTGAATACAGCGAATCTATAGTACAGTATGTCCTGGGTGAGATGCTACCTCCTCTTCATCACTCTATTCATAGAGAAAGTGGGATGTTAAAAGGTTCTTAGAGTGATTCTTGTAGATTGCAATCTTCCTGAGGGCAGAGACTATTTCAATTTTTCCTTTGTATCCCCTGTGACTAGGGCTGCTCCTTACTTATAATAGGCTCTTAGTAAATGTGTGTTGAATGAGTAAATAAGATCCTTAAGCATGTTAAGAAAGGAGCAAAAATCTTCATCCTTCATTGGCACCTGACTGTAAAGTCCAAGACCAGACCCCCCAAACTGTTTTGTTAAGGAAGGATAATTTAAAGTCAAATGGAAGAAGTTACCAGTAATATTTATTATAATTTCCCAGGTTTGGAATTTTTGTGACTAACTCCATACAGACTAATGCTTTTCGGAGGATATTTCTGTGATTTTGGTATCTGCCACAAGGTGAGTGTTGGTACCTTGTGTTTGGCACTGTAAGGTTGATCTACGTAAGGGTATCTGTGAAGTCATTTAGCACAGTCATAATTCTTTTTCTACCTGATAAATATGCTAAAACTCTTAAGGCTAGTTTCTTCTGCATTCTCTGAGCAGAGAGCAAACCAGTTAACTCTCTCTTACAGGTTCTGGCTTCCCTCATAGGAAGAGCCTACTTTGTTGCACAAGAATGAATCCTTTGATTTAGCATGAACTACCTTAGGTTTTCTTGAGGACTTTGCTAAGGCAATTGTGCAGGAGACATTATCTCCCTTTTCTTGTGTATAAACAAAAAAAAATGAGTTATGTGATTTTGTTCTATGAGTCACAGGCCAAGCTCTGTGAGCACGTATTTCCCTCTTAAATTGAAAGGAATTCTCTTGATAACCAACCCATTCTCTCCCCTTTCCCAACTGATTTACTGGGCTTTGGTATAAGCAGCATTTTGATAAAATAGCTAAGAATATTCTTTAAATCCCAACAGCATTTTTGTTAACATTTGTCAGAAATTTCTCAAAGGGTTCGATGTTTTTTTCACTTAACATTCCAAGAATTGAGTGTAAATGAATAGTTTCTAAGTTAAATTATAGAGTATCTTCATTATACCATTCTGTGGGTGTCATTGGGAGTTTCAATGAGGAGAGAAGAATCTTATCAATGGTGGTGGCAGTATACAGGATTAGATAGTCCCTGACTTTTAGAGAAGAAAAGAAGAAGCAAACAAGTATGCAAAGTACATGATTTTGTCTGAAAGTCTCTTTAGAGAACATCTCAAGGTAATCATAAAAACATACATCCATATAGCAATATCATACATTTAGATCATAGATGACATAGAGAGTCATCTAGTCCTATGCCCCCCAAACTAGCATTTTGCTAGTTGTAAAACTCCGACAAAAAAAAAATGAGGACTCTTGTCTTCTCAGAGCACATGTCCAGGATGTCATGAAGAGTCTCTCCCAGACTGAAAAACTTGACAACCACTGCATACTTCTGGTTATTCTTCTGTGGACAAATGATAACACCAGAAGTTATCTAGAAAGCATTGTTAGAGTTTCTGAAGTCCTGGTAGGATAGGGATGGAGAGGGGACAAAGGGAGGATTTTAAGGGTACAGAAGATGTCTTCATGACTACTGGAGTTTGAAGATAAGATGAAAAGGTAAGATGGATTTGGAAAGGATGTAATGTCTGAGAATAGAATTTGAATTTAAAGACCCTGGTCTTAAATATGAAAATGATGAATTCCCCCGGGGAGTTCAATACACCTATGGAGGTCTGATAAAAACATTTAAAATTTTGAGACTTGGAACCAGATGGCACCTATGTTGCCAAAGTTGGTACTACACAATTCAATTCTGTTTTTACTACATTTTATGTATTTAAATCCCAGCAGCATTTTTGTTTACATGTTTGTCAGAAATTTATGTAATATTGCCTTTATTTCAAATATCTCCATTTTGCATATGAGGAAATTAATTATTTAGATGCAAAGTGAATTGTCCAAGGTAGCTTATTTGGTGGTAATTCTGGGACAAAAACCCCAGGGGCTCAGTGTATACTTCAGTAATCATTCAACTAGGTCACATTAGTTTATTTTCACATCTCAACTGTATGGATTTTTCTATCTAGTTCAAAATTTAAAAGGAAAAAAAAATCAATCCACAAGTGTTTCTTAAACACACACTTTGTTGTTAGCACTGATACAAAATCTAGACAAGGTATGGCTATGGCTCTTAAAGAACTTTCCTATCTGGGAAAAACAGGCTGACACATTTGAAACAATTAAATACTGATAAAAATATTTTATATGTATATATATATGTATATGTATACACACATGTATGTATGTATATATATACATATGCACATATACGTATGTGTGAACACACACACACACACACATATATATATAAAATGTTAAAATCCATACTATATAGATGGAAACACTAGTTCACAGAAGGGAAAATAATCAATTACCTGGATGTTTCCAAGAATTAGGAAACTGGTATGAGTTTGACATAAGTGCTACTATTTTTAATAAATGAAGAGGATAGGAGTATTTTTAATAATTTTAATTTTCTCTTATTAGGTGGATGAAAGGTGTTGTGTAAATATAAATTTAGCATCACTTACTGTTGCAGGAAACAAATAAACAGAAATCACTTTGACATCATTCAGTGTGCTATGTGTATAGGGTATTTGGAAAAGTAATACATAGTATGCAACACTTCCTCTCCCTTCTCCATTTTCTGAATTATCTTGTGTCTTAGGAATACACAGTTTATATATAACATTGCAGGATAGCAGGGAGCTTTCCACATTTCACACTTGTAAAATGAATTTCAGTAAAAAAGGAATGGAAGATTTCCAATATGACAAATTGTAAGATTCTTTTCCAGTGAGTAGAAACCAATTATTTCTCCTGAGATCTTCTTGAGCTGCTTACACATCATTTTGTGGTCTTGGACAAATAACATGCCAAATGTTTGAGAAGTTCTGCTGTCATAATACTCTTTATAGCTATTAATTCCTTTTTGTCAAAGTTGGAGGTCTTGAGAACTGCCACATCTTTACACGTTCAGTCCTCTGTCCTTTGTGGCGTTTCTAGCCCATGCCATTGCTACTCCCTAAATTTTCTAAAAAAATGTTTTAAGTACAAAATTTCTACAAAATATTAAAAGTTAAATAAATAAAGTATTAAATCAACACATTGAAAATGTATGTATGATTATGGGAGATATGAGACAGTCCAGGAGTGTCTCTAATTCTGTCTTTTGAACACATTTCAGGAGTTTGTTGCATGCTTTTGTTACATTAGTTAAACAGAATGACATATTTAACTAAGAATACAAGCAAAAAAAGTGTTTCCTTACATTTAGATTTCCCATTCATTCATGTTTTGGAGTTGATATTTTTATGGTTTATTTACATGTATGTAAAATGACTGAATTTGGTGATTACAGCAGAATCAGGAAAATATTGAAAATTATCAGATTTAACCATTTATAAATGCTGTATCCTCCCTGGTAACTAGGAGAAACAAACAAACAAACAAACACAACTCTATCAGAGCATTTGAATTGCCCTACACATGACTTTGAGACTATATGTTTACAGTTGCTGAATATTTATACATCCTGAGTGGACTAGCTACATTAAATATTACATTCCTTTATAACAAATGAGACTGAAGTACGCTTCTTTTGGGAAACATTTTGGACATTTGTCCATATTAGAGCTGGGATTCTTCTTAACCAATGGTTTTATTGGTAGTTCTTTGGCAACATTAAATAAGCTGGATTTATTTCATCAGTAGTGAGAGTTTCTGAAAGAGTGTGTGTGTGTGTGTGTGTGTGTGTGTGTGTGTGTGTGTGTGTGTG
>NW_020954559.1:1034286-1036671 GCF_900497805.2 Vombatus ursinus
TGTGTGTGTGTGTGTGTGTGTGTGTGTGTGTGTGTGTGTGTGTGTGTATGAGAGAGACAGACAGACAGAGAGAGAGAGAGAGAGAGAGTGTTTGTCTGGGTGATGTCCTTTAACCATGAGACGAAGTGGTAGTTATTGTATATCCAAGTTTTTTTTCTTTCTTTTTTGAACTGTATTCAAGGAAATGAAACATTGTTTCCTTGAAGAGGGGTGAGGATATGGGGGTATCTGAAACTCTGGGATAGATAGAGAAATGAGTGGAGAAGAGTGAGTTGCCAATTATCTCAGTTATCCTAATGATCTGGGAGCTAAGGAAGTCTCAGAAAGGAGCACTTGACCATAGGTCAACAAAGGAGGAGAGAAGTTTTGAACCTGAATAGAAACTCAGCCCGAGGGGACCTTATCATCTACAGCCTGAAGACAAAATAATCAGGAAAGAGTATGAAAGCAAATGAAGCTTCATGGTCTTGGGAAACATGGCCTCTAAAAAAAATTGAATCTAGATGCTAATCTAAGGCAGTAGGTGAAGAAGTCAATTTCATCACAAATAGTAGAGTCAAACACAGCTAGTGAATTTACTTAAGAAACATAAACCAAAACACAGAATCTAGGTCAAATATAAAGGGAATATATTGAGACAGGGGTGATTCAAATTCAATGAAGGAAGAATGATGCAAATAGTTAGAATAAGAGACTCAAAACCTAGGAAAGGAAACTCTGAAAGCTCTACAAAGGAATATTTCTAGTCCAGAGAGTCTGAGAGAACAAGATTTCAATGAATCCAAAGCAAATAAAACCAAAGGTGAAGAAGGGGACCAAAGTTAAAAACTTGAGACTCAGGGTAGGATTTGATAGACCTTTGATGGAATAATAGAAGAGGATATCTCTCACAAACCCATGGTATCTGCATCTTAAGGCAAGATTTATAGTAAAAGGTTTTAGAATAGTTTAGAAACCTTCCTAATCTGTCAAACTCAGTATTTCAAACTAAGTTTTTGTTGACTTGAAACCTACAACTGAAACAAGCATCCCTCCCAGACAATATTAGGCTGACTGACTCTGGGGGTGGAAGGTGTGCTGAGGATAAGAGAAGATTTTTATGTTTTTAATAGTTCAATCACATAGCAGAGAAATAAAAAAAACAAAAGTCTAAACTCTGGGATGAGGCATTGCTGTTAAAATTTTTCAAACTTTACTTGTGTTTGCAAGTTAGGTCAGCCCCCTAACTTGCTTGTAATATTTAGTAGGACTATAGAACTGAAAGTTTAGAGCTGGAAAAGACCTTAGAAGATTTCTAGTACAACTCCATTTCTGAGATGGAAAACTGAGGCTCAGGCGAAGCTAAATGACTTGCCCATGGTCCCACAAGTAGTAAGTAGCAGAAGCAGGATTTGAACCCATATTTTCAGATTCCAAATCTGATATTTCCATAGTATTATGCTATCTCCTTAAAGCTTTGTTTTTGCTGCTGCTGCTACTGCTGCTGCTGCTGTACAACAACAACAACAACAACAAAGCTCAATCAAAGAATTGTATGCTTTCTTTGGGGAAGACAGAACAAAGAGAGAAGAGAAAAGCCTATGTACCAATTTGTAGACAAACCTAGATCATTGGAAATGCTGTGGAAGAAAACTGGTAATGTTATAAGGAAATCAGTAGGGGGAGAGAGTTAGCTATGCCCTGGGCCTTGTTACTGAAACACGAAGAAAAAAGGTTCCTGCTTTGACACAGGGAATTGTTTTAATCTAAGTCATTATAGTTAAGTTAGGAGAATCTATCTTAATTCTTTAAAAAAAAAGATATCAGACACCTTCTTCCTATCTCCCTTACTTGTATATATTTTAAACTGTGCAGTTATTAAGACAACATTAGATACAAAAACTTCCCATTTCAGACCGCAAGATTCTATTCCTACAACTATACCACTTCCTTACTAATACTTAATTACACTTTTTAAAAAAATATTAACTTCTACTATTGTTGCCCTCCTGTTCCCTTGTTCTATTAATTCTTTAGGCTATTTGGCTTAACATAAGAAAAACAAAACAAAAGAAAATAACAACAAAAAACAAAACAAACACAAAAACACCACCACCACCAACAAAAAATTCCCTAATAGAGCTATTTAAAAATGGAATGGGCTGCCTTAAGAGGTGTTGTATTCTACTTCACTAGAGATTTTCTAATAGAAGACAGATAAGTATTTGCAACAAGTGTTGCGGAGGGAATTCCTGGTCAAGGTATATTTTGTATTAGATGGCCTTTGAGTTCACTTCCAATTCTGAAGATTTTTCTTTCTTTCTTTCTTTCTTCCTTCCTTCCTTCCTCCTTTCTTTCTTTTCTTTCTTTCTTTCTTTCTTTCTTTCTTTCTTTCTTTCTTTCTTT
>NW_020954559.1:1036681-1089218 GCF_900497805.2 Vombatus ursinus
CTTTCTTTCTTTCTTTCTTTCTTTCTTTCTTTCTTTCTTTCTTTCTTCCTTCCTTCCTTCCTTCCTTCTTTCCTTTCCTCACTCTTTTTCTATTTTTCTTCTTTCCTTCCTTTCCTTTTTTCCATCTTTCTTTTCTCCCAAACCCTCTCAGAGTTGAAAGGGACTTAGTATATGCTGTAGTGAAAATTATGATTTACTTAAATTCATTGATCCTAATCTACTTCCTTTTCTATATGATTTTTGAATGTATGAAGACAATAATCATTTCCTCAATAAGTCTTGTATTCCTAGGTTATACATAGGATTGACGATTATAGATTTAGAACCTTACAGGAATGTAAAAGTCATATAGTATAATTCCCTTTTTACAGATGAACTAAAGCAAAAAGAGTTAAATTGTCTGATCTACACACACATCTGGTAAACTGTAGAGTTGGGATTCAAACCTGAGTTGTGTGACTTCAAATCCCATGCTCTTTATACTGTACCATGCTCCCTCTGATCTACAATTACCTTAATGCATTCTCATATAGCATGACTTGTAGTCCCATCACAATGGAAGTTATCCTTCCCTGAATTTGATAGAATTTGTACTTTCTAAAGGATGACTGTGGTGTGGTTTGTCCTTTGTTCTTGAAGAGGACCATGACTTCAGGAAGATGATGCCATGACTTGCATGTGAATTGGATTTGAGTGAGGGAGGTCTGTGCAAAGTCATCAGCCCCACTTTCTCCTCCAGAGCCACCTGGGCCCAGTGGCCAGATATAGATTAGGACAACCAGAGATGGCCCAAAATTCAGTGGGAGATCTTGACCTTTTTGACCTAAGGTCTTTCTGAGTTCTCACTTTGATTGAGGTAATGCCCTTTCAGTAATTAGGGCTCTTTAAGTGAGTGAAGGGATGGCTCCTTTAATCTCAAAACAAAAGGAAACAAAACAAAACAAAACACTGAATTGGGAGGGGAAGGCCCTCAGGGTTTCTGGCCAAAAGAGAGATAATTACTATTTACGTTCACTCTGAGCCAAAAATAACCTAAAAAATAACCATTTAAGTGGTTCTTGGGCAGGGACCTATTGTTGGTCAATCAATGAGAGCCAGAGTGAATTGGGTTTAAGGCAAGGTCTTTAAGAAAGAAATCTAGCCAGTAAACCTCAAAATATCAAGGTAGGTTTCAGCCATCAAAATTTACCTCCATTTGGCCAGAGTACCCTCAGGTAAGGGTGGAGACAGGAGAAAAGGAGAAGAGCTGAGTTACCCTAATGGAACTGGCCAGTTGGATACTCTGTGGGATAGCTTGGACTACCAATTTCCCCAACCAGACAGACGTGGTTTCTCCTTCATTCTTGAAGAGAACACCATGTAAATGATGGTATATAAAATTGAATGCCATACTTCAACTGTGGTCTAACCAGGGGAGAATGCAATTGGACTATAACCGCTTGCATTCAATCTATTTATCTCATTAATGATGGGTATTTTTTCAAATTAATGAATTAACTAATTCTTTTCCACTTAGCTGCAATTTCCACTGTCTCCTGATTTTATTTATTATGAGACTTCAACAGTGATATGCTTCAATTGCCTCAGTACTATGTCTACCCATTGGTGACTCATTCACTGGAAAATTATCTCACATTCAAAGAATCATTAATTATGTAATACATTTGTGACTCTTGGATCACTTCACTGCCACCTGGATGCAGTTTTTTTTCTTTGTTTTATGAATTTCTATTACAAAATATTTCTTTTTTATTTGTTTCCATTGTTTTTATGTCATTCATATTTTTATTGTTATTTCCCCCAGCATACCTACCTCTCCCTCTTTCCAGTGAGTGCTCCCATATTAACATAGGAAAAAAATGCAACAAAAAGTCTGAAAATATATGCAAAGTTCTACACCTGTGAACCTCTTACCATTGCAAAGAAGTGGGGGGAGAAGCCTTCTTATGTCACTCCTTGGGAGGTCATGCTTGTTCTTTGTAATTCTGAAATATTTACTTTCCATTTTTCTGTAGTTATTATTCTTTCCATTCTAATTGTTACAGTCCATATGTATATTGTTTTCTTGGCTTTGCTTGTTTCACTCTGCATCATTTCCTACACATATTTCCATGGTTCTCTTCATTTTTCATGCTTGTCATGTCTTATGACACAGAAATATTGCGTTATATCTATTCATTCCATTCTCCATCTGTAGCTTTGCCTGGTTTCAAGATACCCCTCCCAGGATAAATTCACCACTTCTAATCTCATTACCATGCTTATTAACTGGAGCCTTGGATTTTACATCACTCAGTCTCCTCTCTTCTCTTATTGGAGAGCTGGAGGGTAGAGTACTAAATTCCTCCCAAAGCTTTCCCTTACAGAGGGAAGAAAGTGTGTCCAGCCTCTAGTTCTTTGTACCTGCAGCTCTACAGGCTTCAACTCCATGAAAAAAGATTCCTCTAACCACTTTCTGGGTGTTGTCTTCCACTAGTTTATTTTAAGTTCCTTGAGGGCAGGAACTATCTTTGTTTGTTTGTTTGTTTGTTTGTTTTTTTTTTTGCAACCTCAGCACTTAGCACTGGAACTGGCATACTGTAAGGAACTTAAAAAATACTTATGGATTGAATGAGTGAACCATAGTTTGTTGATTTCCCCCAAACAATGAATGTCTACTTTATTCCATTTCTTTGATATTACAAAGTGCTACTATAAATATTTTGGTATATATTCAATTCAATTTGAAAAATTATTAAATGCTTATCATGTACCAGGCACTGTGCTAAGCACTGGGGATAAAAATAAAGAGGTTAAAAAACAGTCTCTGACCTCAAGTTACTTACAATCTAATGGGGGAGACAACTTGCAAACAAATATATACAAAGCAAGCTAAATACAGGATGAATAGGAAATCATTAAAAGAGGGAAAGTACTTGAAAGGATTAGAGGAGGCTACCTATAGAAAGTGGGATCTTAGTTGGAACTTAAGAAGTCCCGGAGGTTAGTAGTCAGAGGAGATGAGAGATAGAGAGAGTTCCTAGCATGGAGGCCAGCCAGAGAAAATGGCCTGAATTAGGGATAGAGGGTCTTCTTTGTGGAACAGCCAGGAGGCCAATGCTACTGCATGGAAAAGTATGTTTTGGGGAGTAAGGTGTAAGAACTTTGGAAAGGTAGGATTGGGTTAAATTATAAAGGGTTTTTGAATACCAAACAAAGCATTTTGCATTTGCTTCTGGTGGCAATATATGAGAATTTTCTGTTTATCCATGACTTTCTTGGAGATATATATGTTAAGAAGTAAAATCTCTAGGTCAAAAGTTATAGACTTTATATTAGTCACTTTATTAGCTAATTCTAAATTGCCTTCCAAAATGGTTATGTTAATTCACAGCTCCACTAGTATGTCCATCTTCCTACAGCCATTCCAACAGCATCTATCTCTATCCTTTTTCATCTTTGCCAATTTGCTAGGTGTTTGGTAAAATCTCAGTATTGTTTTGTTCTGCATTTTTCTACTTATTAGTGATTCGCAGGATTTTTTCGTGTGATTATTAATAGTTTGTAATTCTGTTATGAACAATACCTATACTTTGACCATTTATATATTGAAGCATGGTTTTTGAAGTGACAACTTATTTAAACATGTACTGCTCATCCTACGATTAGTGAGCCTCTCTGCACTCGAGAGACAGGAAGAATTATTTATAATTTAATATCAGTCTGGATCCTGACAAAAACAAGAAAATTTCTTTTGGACCAGTAATATTTATACTAAAGTATCATTTTCTCAAAGTTTTTATTCTAACTTATGAGTTTTTCGACAACATTAGAAGTAAATTTGTGGGAATATATATATGAATATATATTTTTTTTCATTGAGAACTCAAAAGATAGCTAAATGAACAGTGTTGAACCATCACTAACACTAAGGGCTAGGAATCAGTTCACAAAGAGAACATAGGTAAATTCTATGTAGTAAAAAGCCAGGAGGAAGGACTGTCATCCATGTAGGGTGTTATGTGTAAATTGCAGTAGTTTTAGTTTATTGACTCTTGTCAGGTTCTGGTACAATTCCTTCTTGGTCATATAGGGTTTTCCTTTAATTTTAGTCATATCTGATCATGAAGATGAGATATAATTGAAGTTGCACATGACCATGACCCTTTGGAGCCATGGTATTAAGGATAGCCTTAAGTGCAGACTTGAGTCCCTTTTTTCTCCATCATTGGTTTAAGGTAGAGAATAAAATAGGTTTCTGGAATATTCAGCAATTTTACAGTTTTTCAAAAATAAAACATCAAAGCGAAGGCTTATTGAACTTTTGCGCATATACAATCCCCTCTCTGAACCCCTGCCCTCCATGCTTTAGATGGATGAGATCACTCCCCAAAATCACCTGTCTCACAAACTTGCCATTTTGCTTCCTTTCTGAAAGTAGATAATCATATTCCCTCTCTGCTGATTACAGTTGTTGCCTTCTCCCCCTCTCATTCCCCTATATTGACTTTTTAAAATGACTTAAGCATCTTACTGGTTCTGTAAGAAACTTCATATAATCTGATCAAGCAAAAGGAAAGTAAAGTTAATGAGTAGGTATTACTATCAGGGGTCTCTCCAGGAGACATTAATAAAGCAATGCCATATTTCCACAAACTCCTGCCTGTCATTCTGAATGAATCAAATCAAATTTCATATCTAATGTGTTTAGTGAAAAAATTAATTTTACCTTTAATATATTTGGCCCTTATTGAACATTTTCATCATATCTTCTATTTGCAGAGTGCTTTATAATAATTTTAGCAACTTTTTCTGGTCTGTTACCAAGGACTAGTTTGATTAAGGAAATATCACTGCAGATGGAAATAATGCTTGCAGGAAGGAAGGTATTCATGAGTTCGTATTTAAGTTATCTCAACTGAATGAATAAATGATAAAGGGGTCCTAAATGAAGATGTGGGTATAATGTGGAGTTCATCTTTGTTTTGTTGGCCTGTCAGTCAACCAATAAGTGTTTATTAAGCATTTATCTTATGCCAGATCCTGTACTAAGTGCTGAGGATACAAAGAAACATTAAAAGAAAAAAAAAACCATGGCCCTTGCACTCAAGGAGCTTGTATCCTAATGGGGAAGATAACATGAAAAAAAGTATCTACAATACATGTGCATATGTATGTATATATATGTACATTTTATATATATATATATATACACACACATACATACATGTATATAGAAGTATATATCTATAGATATCTATCTCTATCTATCTATATATCTATATCTATATCTACTTATATATCTATCTATCCATGTATCTATGTATCTATGTATCTATCTATCTATTTACTGGAAATTGATCAGTGAAATCCTGGGAATTGACTCAAAAGTGGGCAAATCCTAAACTGGTTCTCTTTACCTTGACAAGCAGACAAGCTTTGATTTTCTACTTATGTTCCTCTTTTCCTTGGATCTTATCACATATCCTCTATGTTAAACAGAGAAGTACTACTTCCCATCAGCTCCTGCTTTGTTACCTCCTTTCAGACAAACCCTACAAAGCCCAAATTGTGAGGGACTGTCTGATGTTGGCAGCTGCCAGTTGGGTGCTGTGGCATGGGTAAGGTAAGATCTGGGTATTTTGGAAGTGGAGGCAGGGACTGTGGTAGGCAGAGTCGTGTGTACTGGGATGGGCTGGATTCGGAGAAGCCATGAGGCAATTGGGCAATGCTATGAGATAAGCTGGGTGCAAGGAAGTAGCCGAGCCTGAACTCCTGAGGCAAGGGGCGGTGCCACGTGGGAGTGGGATGGCAGAGGACTAAGCTCCCTCTGCTTAGTCCCCTCCCTATATGCAACGTCATCCCCAGATGCCTCTTGTGACCTTCCTGACCTTGTGCAGCACTGACCCAGTCCCCTCCTGAGTCTGACTTCCTAGGTCACGTACTCTTGTCTATGCGTCAATCCCAGATGCCTCCTTCCTGTATCCAATCCTGGCCTCCTACGTCACTCCCTCCCCCTTGGTGTGCTAAACTCAGACAGCCCCTTCCGGTATCTGACCCTACAATCATTGGCTAGTAGCGGGCTGGGGAGGAGGGGCTAAGTAGGTACTTAGGAACAAGCGTGGTCAGAACACACACGTGCGCTCTCCCCTGGCTCCTGCCTTGTTGCTTTGGCCTTGCTGCTTGGGCTTACTATGATGGTTTGCTGTGTTGGCCTCTGAATAAAGCTCTGGTGTTGGTGCCTTCCGATGGCTTGTCTCTGTGTGGTGATCCGGCTGAGGACCGAGGACCCAGGCATGGGTAAGACTCTGGCAGTGCACTTCTTTTAAGGGAAGTGGGTACTGGCGCACGACTGCCAGAGGGCCGGCGTGCGGCCCGTATACCAAATTAGTGAAGATAATCTATTAGTAGGTAACTGTGATCCCCAGAAAAAAAAACCATTAGATCTAGCTGTGGAAGATTCCTTATTCCACTAGATGTGGTAAAACAAACTAAAAACAATAACAAGACGACCCACCACCAAAATAAAACAAAAAAAAGAAACAGCTATTCAATAATTTGCACTCAGTACCTGAGGGAAACAAGAACTGGGCAATGTTCAACTTGTTGACAGGAACCTTTATTCCACCTAGTTATCCAGAGAAAATGACCCTGTCTAATGCTGGCATTTTTGCCATTTTTCTTGCCCTCTTACTCTGACACCCCAAGAAAACTAGTGATCACCCTGAACTGGATTTCCAGAGACCATAACTCTTACCCTTGGGGAATCAGTCCATGTAGTTTAGTCAATTCACCAGTGGGGATGAACTGTCTTGAGTAGTGGGTGAGTGAAAACTCATTTAAATTACTATTTCTGGATGACCCCAGATCATGCTTCACATCTCATCCATCCATCCATCTTTCTATCCATCCATCCAACTGTGTGCCAGGCACTATGATAATAACTGAAGATGTAAAAGTAAAAATGAAATAATGCAGGCCCTCAGGTGACTTACATTTTGTCAAAATGTAAAGTTTCTCTTAGGGAATTTGGGCCAACCAGGAGGGTATCTTGCTGCTCCGGCACACTCTCTCCATTACCCTTGATTTTCTAACTCTTTCTATTACCCTTCCCCTGAGAATAAATTCCCTTTGCTAATGGTAACAAAGTAGCAATCAATTTCTCTATGGTTCTACCCACAATCTTTGTTACCCATACAGGTGAAGACTCCCTTCCCTGGCGACCAATTCTCTATGTTTACCAGTATCTTCAGGGGTATCCTGGAGCAATCACTGCAAATCTGAGCTTGATTTTTTTATTTTGTTTTGTTTTGTTGATTGTATAAACTTAAGAAAGTGTTGATAATACAGATTAAAATAAGAATGTATGCATACCTTCCTCACCACCCCACAGCCCCATAGTAAAACATTTATCAACCGTCTATTGCTCTATAAACATTGCCTGAGCTCTTCAGCAGAACAGTATAAGGATCTGGCAATGAAGTCATCATCAGGCTGAAGGCTTGCTGAATGTAAGGCCAATACCAATGATAACTACTGGCATTTAGGTAGCACTTTAAGGTTTGCAAAGGACTTTATAATTGATTATCTCATTTGAGCCTCTCAACATCCTTAGGTATCCTACTATTAGAATATAAACTTCATGAAGACAAGGGCTGTCTCATTTTTGTATACAGATCTCCAGCACCTAGCACATGTCCTAGCACGTAAGAGATCGTCTTCAAGAAGTCTGCAGCTCACCTCTGAGCACAGGCCAGTTATCTTAGATAATTCTGACTACTGTTTTAGCTAATGGGAGTGAGTGAACTCTATGGCCGGCTGCTAATTCCCAATTGATTACATGTATACTTCAACAAATATTTCTAGCCCTGTAAATCTCTTTCTTATATAGTCCTTTCTACCACCTTGCAATGAACCCACTACTGATTGCTTTCTCTGGTCAGGTTAACACACATAATCAAATAGGTTAATTATATAAGATTACTTCTGATTTTGAGCTGAGGGGAACTTTAAAGGAATTGGAGTGAAGGTGGAACCAAAGTCAAGTGCAAAGATATAGAGGTTAACATTTTCTTTTGTATAATAAAAGGGTTGAAGTAGATCATCTTCACAGCATTTTCTAGTTCTAACATTTCATGATTCTGTAAGTGCCTTTATGAGTAACACACAGGGGAAAGCAAGAAGGTTAACTTGGCTTTGTAAGTAGCAAGCAATTGAGAAAGCCTTGAGTAAAATCCTACATTTAGAGCTACAAAGGTCCTCAGAGATTGTTTAGTTTAACCCCCTTATTTTACAGAAGAATGGAATACAAGGCCCAGAGAACAGAACTATTGCCCAAATTGTAAACGCTTAGCTTGGAGTTTCAAGGGAAGAAACAAAGTGGGAGGCAGTGAGGAAACTAAATTAGGATACTGAGAATATGATTTTGAGTACTCCAGAAGAGGGCCTGGTGAAAATCAAATTGCATTAGGTGTGACAAGGATGAGTGCAGAGGCCCAAGTGCAATAAACAAACACTGGTTATAGGAGCTGAGGCATGTGAGAAGCAGTTAGGAGTCAGTCATGAAGTCTTGAGATTTATTTTTTCTATGTTAGCTGTTGATAGGGAGACTAACATTTTAATTAGCCCCTGATATACATTTATATAATCCCTGCACATGTTTCCAGGCACAGACTGATTGGCAAAGGTAGAGGTGTGACAAGTCACCAAGCGGATTCCAAAGACTGGTGGTTAACATGATTCTTCTCAGAGGCAACTCGAAAAGGAGCCTGTAATTGTCACATTATTTAGGATTCCTGGGATAATCTTGTTGGAGCAGCTTTTGAAGGACACAGGTGTAGAGACTGACCTCATTCATGGGGTCACTCTAATTGGGCAGTTCCCGAGGAAAAACGTTCTTTGAATGTTTACAAGTGTCCTCCGAAGATGGAGAAACAGCTTAGGGGATCATTAAAATGTCCCTGCAGTTTATGGTTCAAAGACACAGGTGCAGGAACAGAATATAAGAAAAAGAATTGTGAAATTGATACTATAAATTAATTAGACTACTTTTTTTTTTGTAAAAACAAAAAGAGAGGGAAAAAAAGTCCCAAAAAAATCCCACATCCAGAAAAATAACCATTCTTTTGATGAAATACATTTGCCTTACTTCAAGGTATTTTTACCTTTATAGAAAGAATGAACTGTTAGGTAGTAAATTTCCTATTTTCCATCAAATGGTTAAGGGGAAGGAATCTCAATTGTTGTGGATATTGTCTTTTGTTATCTTTTTACTTCAGGAAAGATTTAAGTCTGCACATAAATAACTACCTCTCAGGGCTGCTTTCAAAGTTGTTTTATTTTCCACGAGCTTTTGGCTTATTGGAGAGGGATTTTGTGGTATGTTGATAGACTCTGCTTGATAAATCTTGAGAAAAGTGGGAAATAAGGGGGAAAAAAAGAGAAGACAAAAGTTATTTTATAGTTAGAACTAAAAAGAATGAGTTTTTCCCATTCTTATGACTTCAAGAACTCATATCACTAATCTTATCAAATTTGATTTGGGGTAGACAATCTATAAAGTAATGGGTAATAATTACCTAACAATCCAAAGCTTCACATATAGTAGGTTGACATCAACTCATTAATCACTCTTCTTTGCATCTGATAATTCAACCAATTCAAAAGTCACCTACCTATATCATTATCCAGCTGACATAAAGCTCTCAGTTTTGTTCACAATAATGATTTGAGATATTTTGGCAAATATACAATGTTCTCCAATCTACCTAACATCTCTGCCAAAAAAGAAAAAAGAAAATGGTGATAGACAGTCATGGCTTGTTCTTCATGACCTCTGTATGTTTCTGGTTCTTAGTGATGACCAGTTATGTATAATGATTAATTTGTGCATTCAAGTAATGGTGATTGTGTTCATAAAATTCTGTAGTGAAAGGTAATGAAAGATAGTGGTAATAGGAAGTATATCAGATTAGGAGTAAGAAAATTGGGCTTCAAGCCTCATCTTGGCCACTTCCTGTTTTTGAATATAATTTCCCTTATCTGTTAGTTTGCATACATGCATACAATGCCAATGGAATAACTATTTTGTCTCCCTCACAATGTTGTTGTGAAGATTAAAGCAAACATAAGAATATATGACTCTGAAACACTATGTAAATGACCAACTATGATTCCAAAGGACTCATGATATGACATACTACCCACTTACTGAGAGAGAGGTCATTGGTTCAATATGTAGGAAAAGACACATACTTTCGGTCATGCCCATTGTAGGAATTTATTTTACTTTACTATATATAGATCTATCTATCTACCTATCCATCCATGTGTTAACAAGTAGGTTTTTTCCCCCTTTCATTTGTGGGGAGAGACAGGAAGGGGAGAGACAGGAAGGAGAGAGAATAAATGATTGTTAATTAAAAAAAATATAACTGCAGCCAAATAATAGAGATGGGATTTCTATTGACCTCTCTATTAAAGAAGATGCCTTCCAAAGATGATCTAGGATGTCAATCCATCTGGCAGGTCAGCTTAGAAATATGTTTTCCAAGTACCATACTACTACTCTTATCTATAGTGATTTTTAGAGCTCTTTATCTTAAGTAAGATAAGGTTCATGAGAGATATTTGAGAAAAAGATGAAGATTGTAAGGAAGAACAGAAAGCTTCTAACAGAAAACATTAGGAATGAATTAGAAGCAATGCCAATTGGCTTTTTAACAGTATTTCCCTTCTAACAATTCAGTCACAGTACATTCATGTGTTTAATTTGTGTGACTACCTGTGGGCATTTATAATTGGTTCTAATTGATTGTGATACAGACATCAAAGAAAACATTTGAATAGATGTATAAGTATTGTTTAATAATGTATCCCCTCCATGTTAGTATATATCAACATTACATCATATATAATAAAGATATGATATTTTAGTATATATACATATATGTGTATGTATGTATACATATATAAAGATGTGCATGGAACACATGTATATATACATATATCTGTATATGTACACATTCATAGATAGATAGACAGATAAATAGATAGATGTGGATATATCCAATAAACATTTACTAAGTACTTACTATGTGCCAGACACTGTGCTATGTACTAAATGCTGGAGCTAAAAATCAGAACAAAGACAATCTTTTCCCACAAAGGAGCTTACAATCTCATGGAAGAAGACAACACACATAAGGAAACTGAAGAGGAGGAGGAAAGGATTGAGGGAAGGTACCCCAGAGAAGTCCAAAAGTAAAGTAACTGCCAGGAAATGGGGAGGAAAATATCTTTAACTAGAGGCCCCAGAGCCCATGGATCTGTCTTCTTGTTACAGAGTGAACTCAGAGGGTCAGAGGGTACTGATGAGATGTGAGACAGATTTATTCTCTTTCTCTCTCCACATATACATACACATATGTATATATGTATATGCACATGTGTATGCATGTGTATGTAATACTTAGTATATGTGAAGCCAAAGGCATTGTTTTGAATTTTTGCAACACATTAGGTGAACAGATGTGTTGTATCTGAGCATCCTACTTTCTAAAACTTTAGTTTAATATGGACATTGACAGCTATTATGTTTCATATAGGAAAACTTCTGAGGTCCAATAAACCCATTAGGAGCCATACACATAGAATTAGGAGACAGCAGAAAAGTATTCTAGTCTTGGTTCCTTCATCTACTAAAAATTTGATAACTTTGGTCATGTCACCTAAGTTCTCTGGTACTTATATTTTTTTGGTTTGTGCCAACTCTAGAAGAGCCTCTGCATATCAATATATGTTCCAGTCATCTTTGTTGCATAATAATGTTAAGTTCTGCAGAAACGTTTTCTTTATTTTCATTCAAAAGAACCATAAAAATGTTATTTTTTTTACCAATATATTTTGTTGGAAAAATACTCAAGGAATGATTTTTATCTTGCTTAATACAAAGTATTGCCTTTCTATAGATTTGAAAATATGTCTGTATTTTTCTGCAATGTTTTAATAGTAATGCTTTCCCTGAAAACTAGATAAACTTTATTTCCAATTATATGTATTGAAATCCATACAGTAATGATTTTTCTCAAGGTCCTTGAGAATTTCTGCAGGTTATGTTCCCTATGTTTATTTCCTCCTTTAAAAAAGGCTATTGCATAAGAAAAAAAAAGTATTTTTTTTCCTGCACATCAGCAGATATGTAGTATGTAGGTATGTGGTTGTAAATAAATAAAATAAATGATTTTTTTTCTATTTTTTAAAATATATTTTAGTTATTTTGTTAAACATTTCTCAATTGCATGTAACATTTTTAATAACCATTAATTAAATTTTGAAAACATTTCCATATTAGTCATGTCATGAAAGAAAATACAGAACAAAAAATGAAACAAGCAAAATAAAATTAAAAAAAAATTCAATCTCCATTCAGAGTTCATCGGTTCTCTGTGTGGAGGCAAATAGTATTTTTTTTCCTTAGCATGGGCCCTTTGGTATTGTTTTGGATCATTGTCTTGATCAGAGTAGCTCTTTCTTGATAATCTTTATAATATTGCTGTTACTACATGCAATGTTCCCTTGATTCTGCTTCACATCAAGTTGCATGGGTTCATATAAATCTTCACAGGTTTTTCTGAAAGGATCCTGTTTATTATTTGTTATAGCACAATAATTTTCCATCACCATTATATAACACAACTTGTTTAATCATTTCTAAATTTATGGATAGGTGTGATATAGGACTCAAAATTGTTTTAATTTGTTTTTCTTTAATCAGTAGTGATTTAGAGCATTTTTTTTTCATGTGACAATTTGTAGCTTTGATTTCTTCCGAAAACTGTTCCTATCCTTTGACTATCAGTGGGGGACTGGCTCTTATTTTTTTTTCATAAACTTGACTCAATTTCCTATATCTTTGAGAAAGGAGGCAATTTTTAGAGAAATGTGCTGTAAAGTCCTCCCCCTCCCCTCATTTTCCTGTTTTCTTTCTAAGTTTGGCTGCATTAGTTTTGTTGTGCAAAAGTGTTTTTTTTTTTATTTGATGTAATCAAAATTATTTATCTTACTTCCTGTGATCCTCTTTATTTCCTGTTTGGTCATAAACTCATCCCTTTTTCATAGATTTGATACATACATTTTTCCATGCTTCCCTAATTTAGTTATAACACAGTGTTTTATGTCTAAATCATTTATCCATTTTGACCTTATCTTGGTTTGAGATTTTGGTCTATGCATAGTTTCTGCCAAACTGCTTTCTAGTTTTCCCAGAAATTTTTGTCAAATGTTAAGTTCTTATACCAAACATTTGGATCTTTGGGATTATCAAACACTTGATTAATGTGGTCATTTTTGTAAGCTATTCCATTTATCCACCGCTGTATTTCTCAGCTAGTGGAAGATTGTTTTGATTACTGCTTCATAATATAGTTTGAAATCTAGTACTGATACTCCACCTTCCTTCACATTTTTTTCATTGATTCCTTTTATTTTCTTGACCTTTGTTTTTCCAGATGAATTTTATTATTTTATTTACTCTATAAAACAATTCTTTTTTATTTTGATTGACATGACATTGAATAAGTAAATTAACTTAGGTAGAATTGTAATTTTTGTTATATTGGCCTTGCCTGGGTTGTTGTTGTTACTTGTTTCAGTTGTGTTTGACTCATTGTGACCCTGTTTTGGGGATTTCTTGGCAAGTATACTGAAATGGTTTGCTATTTCCTTCTCCAGCTCATTTTTGAGATAAGCAACTGAGTCAAAAATATTAAGTAACTTACTCAGAGTCACACAGCTAGTAAGTATCTGAGACATTTGAATTGATGCAGATGAGTCTTCCTAATTCCAAGCCCAGAGTTTTATCCACTGCACCACCTAGCTGCCCTTATTGGCCTGGCCTGCCCATGAAGAATTAATATTTCTCCAATTGTTTACATCTGTTTTTGTGTGAAAAGTGTTTGATAATTGTGTTCATACAATGCCTGGGTTTATTTTGGTAGGTAGACTCCCATGTATTTTATATTGTTTTCAGTTATTTTAAATGCAATTTCTTTTTCTATCTCTTGCTACTAGGTCTTGTTGGTAATATAAAGAAATGCTAATGATTTCTGTGAGTTGATTTTATGTCCTGCAACTTTGTTCATTGTTTCAAGTAGTTTTTTAGTTGATTCTCTAGGACTCTCTAAGATACCATTGTATCATCTACAAAGAGTGATAGTTTTGTTTCCTCATTGACTATTTTTATTCATTCATTTTCTTTTCTTGTCGTATTGCTATAACTAAGATTTCTAGTACAATATGGAATAATAGTGTTGATAATGAACATCCTTGCTTCACCCTTGATTTTATTTAGATGACTTAAAATTTATCCCTATTGTAGATAATATTTTGCTCTTGGTTTTAGATAGATACTATTTATTGTTTTATGAAAACCTTCATTTATTTGTGTTTCTAGCGTTTTCAATAGAAATTGCATTGTATTTTGTCAAAGGCTTTCTGCAACTATGGAGATAATCATATAATTTTATTGGTTTTGTTACTGATATAACTGATAGTTTTCCTAATATTGAACCAGCCATGCATTCCTGGAAAAAAATCCCACTAAGTCAGAGTGTATGATTTTTGTGATATATTGCTGTAATCTCCTTGTCAGTATTGTATTTAAAAAAAATGCACATCAGTATTCATTAGGGAAATTGGTCTATAGTTTTCTTTGGTTTTGCTCTCCCTGGTTTAAGTGTCAAAACCACATTTGTGTTACAATAGGAATCTGGTAGAACTTTTTTTTTCCTATTTTTTTTCAAATAGATCATAAAATATTGAGATTAATTGCTCTTTAAATGTTTATTAGAATTCATTGTAAATTCATCTGGTCCTAGGGATTTTTTTTTCTTGGAGTTTATTCATGGTTTTTTCAATTTTTTTCCCCTAATATAGGATTCTCTAAGTATATTTCTTCTATTAATGTGGACAGTTTATATTTTTGTAAGTATTCATCCACATCTCTTTGATTATCAATTTTACTGGCATATAATTAAGCAAAAGAACTCCTAATAATTGTGTTAATTGCCTCTTCTTTGGTGGTACAGTCACCTTTTTCATTTTTGATACAAGTAATTTGATTTCCTTCTTTCTTTTTTAATCAAATTTACCATTGGTTTATATATTTGATTAGTTTTTTTTTCATAAAATCAACTCCAAGTTTTATTTATTAGTTCAATTTTTAGTTTCAATTTTGTTAATCTCTTTTTTGATTTTCAGGATTTTCATTTGTCATTTGAGTAGGGATTTTTAATGTTTTTTTCCCCAAGTCTTAAGTTCCATGCCCAATTAGTTGATTTGCTCTTTCTCTCTTTTTTTCATGTATACATTTAGAGATAGAAATTTTCCCCTAAGTACTGATTTTTTAAAATGTTTTCTTATTGTTGTCATTTTGGAATGTTGTTTCATTGTTGTCATTCTCTATAATTAAATTGTTTTTTCTCTGATTTGTTATTCAATCCACTCATTCTTTAGGATTAGATTATTTAGTTTCCAAATAATTTTAAGTCTATGCTTCTTCTGCCTTTTATTGAATTTAATTTTTATTTCATTATTATCTGAAAAGGGTGCTATGCCATTTTGTGCATATATATTTTGTATTGATATTATTCTTTGTCTATGCTTCCTTTTAGCAAGATATAGTTTTCCTGCTTTTCCCTTCAGATCTGGTTTAGCTTTTGCTTTGTCTGGGATCATAATTTCTTCCTCTGCTTTTTAATAGATTCTGCTCCCTTATTTTAACTTCATGTTTTGTCTCTCTGTTTCAAATATGTTTCTTTTAGACAACATATTGTTGGATTCTGGTATTTAATCCATTCTTCTGTCTGCTTCCATTTTATAAGTGAGTTGATCGCATTCATACCCACATTCACAATTATGATTATTAACTTTGTATTTCCTTTTTTCTTACTTTTTTTTGTTTATCCTTCTTTTTCTTTTTTTACCTTGTATTTTCTCTAAAATTTGTTTTCCTTCTGATTACTCTGCCTTCTCTGATTATCTGCCCTCCCTTTTATTATCTCCCTCCTTTCCCTGCCTATTTCCCTGTTGGGTAGGATACGTTTCTATTACCAACTGAGTGTGTGTATATATTTTCCTTCCTTGAGACAATTTAGATGTAAGTGGGGTTCAAGCATTGCCTGCTACCTCATTTTCCCCTTGATTGTAAAAGCTCTTCCTTGGGTGCCTCCTTTATATGAGATAATTTCCCCCATTCATCTTCCTTTCACCTTCTCCCAAGGGATCCCTCTTTCTCATGTATCTTTTTTTTTTTTACTTTATCCCAGAATAATCACCCCACTTCCACACCCTCTTTCTATGCAGAATCCTTGTAATTGTCCAGAATTGGATTTTGAGGAGTTATTTTAAAATTTTTTGAAGGGGAACGTTGTGAGAGTTCAGTTGAGTACTTTCTCTACTCCTCTGTCTTGGCTCCACTCCATTAAGTCTCCAACTGATTTTTGCTACTTGTTAAATGAAACATTAATTTTTTTCCTAAAGGAAAATAACAAATGGTAAGGTTATTTCAAGTATATAAACCATGCTCCTCTTTTTCTTGTCTACAATGAGTTATATGCATAATGTTAATCTTATCTTTATTTTCTTCTTTTTTGTGGCTTCACTATCACTACCTACTCTCTTCCTATATCTCTTCTTCCCCATGATTTTTTTTTTGGGTGGGGCAATTAGGGTTAAGTGACTTGCCCAAGTTCACACAGCTAGTGAGTGTTCCTTGACTGAGACCAGATTTGAATTCAGGTGTTCCTGACTCCAGGACCAGTGCTCTATCCACTGCATCACCTAGCTGTCCCAAGAAAGCCTCTTTTTGTAATAAATATACTAAAGCAAAATAAATCAACATATGGGCAACATCTGAAAAGTTGTTGCCTCCTCTAGACTTAGCCCATCACTTCTCTTTTGAGAAATGGGAAGAACTATTAATCATCAGTATTCTAGAATCATGATTTGTCATTGTATAGATCAGAGATTTTAGCCCCTTCGAAGTTGTTTCCCTTTGCAATGTTATAGTTATTTATACATTTCTGCTTTCATTCACTCCACCCCCCCACCTGCTCAGAGTTCATATAAATCTTCATAGGTTGTGTAGAATCCATCACTTCTGTTATTTCTTATAGCACAGTAATATTTCATTATACTCATATGTACAATTTGTTTAGCTATTACTCAACTGAAGAGAATCCACTTTGTTTCCAATTCTTTCCAACACCCAAAAGTGCTATTATAAATATTTTCATGAATGTAAGTTCTTTCCCTTTTTCTTTGATCTTTTTGGAATATATTATCATTGAATCAAAGGTATGCATGCCCATTTTCTATTATTGTTGGTCCTCTTCACAGATTGAACAACAATGCATATTGAATACTCCTAGACACCCTCTAGCAATAATAATTTTTTTTTCTTTTTATCACCTTAGAAAGTCTGATAGATGTGAGATGGGACTTTAGAATTGCTATGATTTGTACTTTTACTATTCATGATTTAAACATTTTTTTTCCATTCTGTTATTGCTTCCCTTAAGAACTACCTCCTCATATTCTTTGACATTAATTTACTGATTCTTGTTCTTATATATTCCTATTTGTCTGTCTATCTAATGCATATGTATACATATATATGTATATCTCAGATAAATTTGCTCCATTTTCCCCATTTAACTGTTCTGCTTCTAATTCTAACTATTGATTTTACTTGTGCAAGACCTTTTGCAATTATATGTAATTAAAATTGTGGGGAGGGGCAGCTAGGTAGTGCAGTAGATAGAGCACCAGCCCTGGACTCAGGAGGACCTGAGTTCAGATCTGACCTCAGACACTTACTAGCTATGTGACCCTGGGCAAGTCACTTAACCCCAATTGCCTAAAAAAAAAATTGTGATTTTTTTTTTCATTTCCATTCAACTTCCTATCACTACAGATATTACTTTGTTTAGCCTCTTCTGGTTATTGATAATAATATAAACCATTTTTTGGGGGAGTATGTTTGCCACAATAATACAGGACATTCTTGACAAAGTCATCCTCAGTCTCTCTCTCCTTCCATTGGCCCCGTTTCCTCAGTTCTTCTTCCTTTTTCTTTCTCCTTACCAAACCCTTCTCCCTCGAGTTAGATTAAGAGGACAAATATTGATGAGAGTAATTCTTCTGATCAAACATGAAAATTATTCTTTGAAATATCTTCTCTTTAGAGGTAGATGATGCCAAAGTAGATAGAGTTCTGGGTCTAGAGTCATGAAGACCTGAATTTAAATTCAGCCTCAAACACTTACTAGCTATGTGGGTCTAGGCAAGTCACTTAACCTCTGTTTTCTCAGTTTCTTCAACTGTAAAATATCACCTCTCCCCTCCCTGAGTAGTTATACTATATGTCAAGCACTTAGAACAGAGTCTGGCATATAATAGATGCTTAATAAATGTTTGTTTTCTCCCTTCTTTCCTTGGTAGTCAACCTCCATTAAAGTGATGGAATATGGATATGGAAGGATAGAGAACACATTCAAAAGGAAGAGGCAATATTTGCTAAAGTATATTTCAGTGTACTGGAGCTGCACATTTGATATACAAAAAATTAATATAAATTTTACAAGACAGAATTAATTATTATTTTGTTAGGTTCCACAAGGCAGGAAATTATAAGACAAAAACACAAGATTATGAATCATTTTACAAACTTTTTTAGGGTTGTCAAATATAAGAGAACAGACTTTGAAATACATGTTCTGACATCTCAAAAGATAAAAAAAAAGTTTGGACAGAATACAAATGAAACTTCCTATGTGCATTCTTTTCAAAAGGCTATTATGTTTTTTCTCACTACCTCTCCACTAATAAAATTGGCAAGGCTATCACATCAGTAGTCAAAAAAGGTGAAAGCTTTCCCCCTTTTACTCTAATATAGTCAATGTCAGTGATTCAGACATTAGAAAAGAAGACATAAGGATTTATAATTTAACATTTCATAGCTTATCTATGAACCCAATAACTTAGATGTGTAGCTGATAGACTTTTTTTTGCATACAAGAAGTTAATCAAGTTTTAAGCAACACCACGACACCTTAGAAAATGTAAACCAAGGTAAGGGAATTCAGTTTTAAAGATAAATAGTCTGATTTGAGTATATTCATTCTTTTTTTTTTTTTGTTACATACCAAATATGTATGTGATGGGAACAATTCAGGAGCCATTCTGTGTGCTACATGGGCTCTGACTCCTTAATAAAGAACACACACAACTTCTTCTAGACCAGGGCATAGGCCTATACCTGTTCATGCTCCATTATATGCCTTATGTAAATGACATGTTAGGAGAAGAAGCATGTATCATACATTCAATATGTATACAAGGCAACATATAATTTGGTGCCAAATTAGTTTGGACAATTAATGATAAGTAATAGGTGCTCAAAGAAGAGAAAGGTCATGATAGACTGACATGGAAGACATGAGTTTTGAAGTCATGAAAGGATAGGTAATATTTGGGCATATGGAGAGGATGGAGAAAGGTATTGTAGACAGGAGAGTTATTTACACAAAGTCCCAGAAGGAACAAGGTTCAGGAGGTCAGTAGTATATCAATCTGGCTGGAGAAGAGCTTAATATAAATTTTTAAAAGTAGGTAAGGGCCAAATTATGGAGAGGTTTTTGCATGTTAGGCTAAAGTAATTGGAGGTCATCCTGAAGTTTTTCGATCCTAGGAATAACATGACCAAACAATGTTTTGGGGAGGTTAATCTAGCATATAATAAATACTTAATTTGATATGCCTTTTTTGCCTTTATCAAGGTCACAGAAGAAATAAAATCATAACATTGGGGTTAGAGAAAGAAGAGTTTCCTACCTTGGGAGCTTTTGTCAACTATATTTGAGTTTAGCAGGATTTTTAAAAGTAGTCATTTCAACATCCAACAGCATTCTTAGGACAGTGGGATAGTATCTGTACCTTTTATAATTTCAACTGGACTTTCCATTGTTCTCTGTCTACACTATGTCAAATAAAGTGATATACACATGTATAGGACTTTGCAATTGTGAACCATGGAAAGGAAATGTTAGCAATGCATTCTAATACTCTAAATTAAAATTAAGTGACACTATGCCCTTGGTCACCGAACCTTATATGTGGACATCTCTAGTGGATGAAGACTTCAGGTACACTGTCAATCATTTAACCTGTGAGGCCTAGTTCACTGTTATTGTCTGGCTTTACATGCAAACTCTATCTTTTAATGAGATCTTGGCTATTAGAAATCCTTTCAGGTTGTGCTAAGGTTTCAGTTTTTTTTTTTCGCTTTAAAGTTTTCCTTTTTCTCTTAGTTTGGCCCCTATTAGCATATTGCATTTTAGGTGTTACACAGGATAACTCACAGTTAAAAGTGAATTATGAGGACCATCCTGCGACAGCCACAAGTGAATTATGCAGGCTTCTGTGGCGTGGGATATCATACAGTCAGAGGAACTCTTCAGCAGCACACTTTCATTTGACTTTGTGAGGGAAAGGAAAGTAAAGGAACATAGTAGGTGGTAGAGACAGGAATGAAAATGAGAGAACCCCATTTATGCCTCCTGTGATTCCTACAGTATGGAAATAAAATTGGTCACATATTTTCATCATATATTCCTTTTCTATGTAAGGAATTGAGTTTACCATTCTGACAGTATAAGATGTGAAGGACAGAAATGAGCCATAAGAATCAAGTCTGTATAGAGAAATTACTATGAAGTATTATTTCAGCAATAATCTTGGGTCCACATTTTCTATTTCCTAATTAGTATGTTATTATGCTTAGAACTATAATGTGTGTGATGAATGTTAAAAATGCTCAGTCCTTACTTTCTGAGGATTTGCAAGCCAAAATAGACCGAATAGGTATAGTTCAATGAATCGGTGACCTTATTAATTCAGGCATTCTTTTCTTCATTGCAGATCATAGTCCATGATCACAGTTAAGTATTTTTATTTCCTTCAAACACTCTAGAACAGTACTGTCAAACTCAAATAGAAACAAGGGTCACTAATTCATATATAAGGATCCCCACACACCATATTTGACTTAGTTTTGAAATATAATATTATCTATGTTTCCTTGGTTTTTATTTAATTTGCTAAATATTTCCCAAATACATTTTATTCTGGTTTAGTCCTCACTCGAGAGTGTTGCAGACAGCATGTGGTTGTGCACATGATACCTATGCTCTGTTAAGCAGTCAGACTGGCCTTCTTCCCATTCCTCACAAATTGCCAATGTCCATAGCTTTGTACTGGTTGCCACCTACTCTGGAATGCAATGCATCCCTTCCTCACCTCTGCTTCTTGAAATCTCTAGCTTATTTCAAAACTCAATGGCCACATTCTATATGAAGTTTTTGCAGATACACACTCTTCCCACTAACAGCAGCTAGTACCTTCCCCTCTTCCAAAAATTAACTTTTTTTTTTACTGTGTTCATTCATGTGTGTGTGTGTGTGTGTGTGTGTGTGTGTGTGTGTGTATGTGTGTGTGTATGATTGTCTCATCTTATAGAAGGTAGGCTCCTTCAGGACATGAATGATTTCATTTTTGTTTTTGATCTCTGCCGGCCACATTATACGTGCTAAATTGATACTTGTTGATTGATTGAAGCAAGAAGAGACACTTATAGCTTAAACCAGATAAGAAAACCTGGAAAGCAGATACTTAGAATAATCATGACATAGAGAGTTGAAGTGAAAGAGTATTAAAGTAAGAGCCAGAAGGCAGTCTGTTGTGAGAGTCTTATTAACCGTGTAATCTTAGGCCGGTTACTCACTAAAAAATCTGTGACCCTCAGTTTCCTAATCTGAATATGAATCAAGTAAACACAAAATTAGCATTATAAAGGGACCTCTATGGCCTGCAATTCCAACCTATAAGTGAAAAATAATTTACTCTCAAAAATAAATGTATGAAACTATTACCCATCTTCACTGTATCTTCTTCACTGTATACAAATTTAACAAGAAAACTTATTCCAAGTCACTGATAAAAATGTTAAATTACAAATGGTCAAGCATAGCTCCTTGAGGTATTACTCTAGAAATCAATTTCTAATTGTATCTCAAATAAGTATGATCTTTGAGCGTAGCCTTTCAGCCAGTTCCAAATCCATTGAGTTGTAGTATCAGCTAAACCACATTTTGCCATCTTGTCCAGAAGAATAGACAAATATAAGGCTTTGCATAAGTTTAGATAATCTGTCACTATGACATTCACCTCACCTCCGATTTAGTGACTTTGTCAAAAAAAGGAATTGAGATTTGTCTGCCATTGCCTGTTCTTGATGAAATTATGCTTGTTCTTTGGTACAATTGCTTCCATTTCTTCCATTATCTTGTTCCATTAATAATATATTCTTGAATTAAGTGAGAAATCAGGAAAAAGTTTACTAGCTTATACTTATAGACTGAATTCTCTTCCCATTAAAAAAACAAACAAAAAACAAAAAGCAAAACAAACTTCAGGCAATATTTGTTCTTCTCCTTCAGTGTAGTGGATCAGTTATTCTCTGCTATTATTCAAAAATAACTTACAGGGGCTAATCAAATATATAAACACACATAAATACATATGCACATAATATACATCTACACAATACATATATACAGACACAAACATACATCATATATGTATATACATATATATATATATATATGCATTCATTAAATAAACATTTATTAAGTGGTCTACTATGTGCCAGGCACTGTGCTGAGTGCTGAGGATATAAAAAAGGCAAAAGACAGAGCCCTCATGGAGCTTAAAATTTAATTGCGGAGACAACATGCAAATAAATAGAGAAAGTTATATACAGGGTAAATAGGAAAGGATTAAAAGCAGGAGAGCAGCGAAATTAAGGTTAGGGGAGACAGTGTAGAAGATGGAATTTTATGTATGTATGTGCACATATATACACATACATGCAGGTATATATGTGTACCACACACATGTGCAATACACATATGTGCACACATATATCCATATTTTATATATATATATATACACACACACACATTGTATATGTATATGCATATGTTTGGTACATATTCATAATACACTTTACTATCCTTTCCTTGATCCTCCTTTTTTCCCCAACAAAACAAATAAACAATCTCAATTTGTTTTCTTCACTTTCCACAGTAACTTCAGTTTATGTTGAGTTTTAGTGTCCCCTCCATTATTCTTACTAGATTGTGCTGCACTCCTCTTTTTATTCCCTATTACCTGACCTTATCCCATATTTTGTATCAGTCTTTTACAAATCTAAATTTTTTTGGGTGAATTCCCTATGTATCTATAACTGTATTGTTAAAATATTTACTTTTATACTCATTGGAATTATTTTTCTTTGTGTCTTCAGAACGACAGTCAGTCAATCAACAAGCATTCATTAAGCTATATTATTAGCACTTATTTGTTGATGAGTCATTTTTCAGTAATGTCTGACTCTTTGTGACTCCATTTGGGGTTTTCTTGGCAAAGATATTGAAATGGTTTGCCATTTCTTTCTCCAGCTCATTTTACATAAGAGGAAACTGAGGCAAACCAGGCTCACACAGTTAGTAAATGTCTGAGGCTGGATTTAAACTCATGTCTTACTGACTCCAGGCCTAGCACTATAACCATTGTGTTACCTCACTGCCCATTTTACTTACTACAGGAGATAAAAAGAAAAACAAAATCATGGTCTTTGACCTCAAGGAGCTTATATTCTAATGGAAGAGACAACATGCTAAAAAAAAAAGGCCCATGTAAGATATGTACTGTATAAATGGAAGGTAATTTCAGAAGCCAGACACTTACTTGCAGTGGGAGGTTAGGGATATTGTGAGAGGCTTCCTTCAGAATGTAAAATATGTGCATTTTGAAAGAAGCCCAGTCATGAAGGGGAAGTGAACAGGGAGAACATTCTAGAACTGATGGATGGACAGCCAATGAAAAGGCCATCAGTCAGGAGATGGAGTGTAGTATGTGAGGTATAACAAGAATAGCCAATTTTGCTGAATTATAGGGTATATGGAGGAGATCAGATTTTGAAAAGACTGGAGAGGTAGTAAGAAGGAGACTGTAATAGGACTTTAATGTGAAACAAAGAATTTCATATTTTATATTTATTCCTTATGATGACAGGGAGCCACTGAAGTTTATTGAGTAGGACAGTAATGTGCTTAGAACTACACTTTATGAAAGCCATTTTGGTAGGTGAGTAGAGGATAGATCAGAATAGGGAGAAACTGGATGCAGGGAGACCAACCAGAAGGCTATTAGAATAGTTCAGGCATGAGGAGTTCTCCCCCAGAGTGGGGTGTCTGTGAATAAAGGGAATGCAACATATATTAGAAGTGTTAGGAAGGTGTAGAAGTGCCCTTGACAATAATAGGAAAATTGGGAAAATGGGACAATTCCAAGAGAAAGATAATGAGTTCCATTATGGAGTTGTTAAATTTGAGGTTTCTGTGGAACTTCTAGTTTTAGATGTTTAAGAAGCAATTGGGAATTCAAGAATGGAATACAGGAGAGAGTTTAGGGATTGATATATAAATTTGAGAATCATCTGTCCAGCTCCCATGGAAGCTGAGGAAGTCATGAAGACAAGAGAAGAAAAGAGGTCCCAGGATTGAATTCTGTAGGATACCCACAGTTAGTAAGTATGATATGGATGAAGATTCAGCAAAGGAGATGAAGGAATAGCCAGACATATAGGAGAAAGCATTATCATGAAAAACAAGGAGAGAATATCTAGGAGAAAAGGGTAATGTATAGTGTTAAAGACTGCAGAGAGGCCAACAAATATGAAGGCTAAGAACAGGCCAATAGGTTTGGCAATTATGGGGTCACTGCCAAGAGCAAGGCTGAAGTGTGCATTTGCCAGAACAAGGTTCCTCTTTTGCTGAGACTGCTGTGAAGGAGGAAATAGTTCTGAAAGTTGATAGATATGCGATGGGGAGGGAGAGAAAAAGAGTGCTCTCAGCAAATAATTTTGTTTATTCATTTATTCAATTATATATGCATGTATGTATGTTAAATATGAGGTAACAGCCTTACCAGAGAGTGTCTGCCATGAGAGAAGCTTGAGGAGTGATGAGAAGATATGGGGCAGTAGATATGTTAAGACCAAATTGATTAAGACTGTGCTAATGAATGTTAAACTACTGACTTTCTGGAGGGGGAGGAGAGACAAAAAACATGCTGGATGAACTTTTTAAGTTTAATCTGCATTACTGACACTTTCCCTATCACTTTCTTTAGTACAGACAATCATCAACATAATACATCAACTCATGGTTTATAGCATTGGTCAATTTCCAAGGTATAAGTGCTTTCACTCAAAAGGACAATCACCTCTCCCTATCCCATATGAGTTGGCTCTAGCACACGTGTGCAAAAGGCTCATTCTTCAGAGTTTCCTAGTCTTCCTGGGTTGACGTTTTACTCCATAAGCTCCTCCCTACTCTTCTTCTGTCCAGGGGTGGGGAACCTGTGGTCGTGAGGCCGTGTGTGACTTTCTATGTCCTCAAGTGGACTGAGCCAAAAACTTCACAGAATGAATCTGAACCCAAACTTCACAGAATTCATTCTGTGAAATTTGGGTTCAATCACAGGGCCACACTTGAGGACCCAGAGGGCCACATGTGGCCTTGATGCTGTAGGTTCCCTACCCCTGCCTGTACTTTTAGAAATTTGCTTTACCCATATTTAGGATGCATGATTATTCTTCCCAGTTTTCCTACATAGAAAAAATTTTCTATAAGAAATTTGAAGTCACTTCTCTCTGTGGTGTGCAAAATTTCTATCTCCAGACACCATTTCTCCCTGTTGGGTAAAATACCATCAAGAAGAGAATTTTCCTGTTTCTTTACTTTTCAAAGGAAAGAATTATTTGTCATTGAGGAAGGACAAGAATTTTTGAAGCAAACTACTCTTCACAGTTTTGTCTGAAGCCCCCTATCATCATATCATTCCATTTTCACCAACTTTGTGATCTGTTTGCTAATTAACTTATCTATTTCCCCTTCCTGTCTAAGCAGTTTGTACACTGATGATAACTGTATTCTCTTTCTGCCTCTGATTTTTAATCCAATTCTCTGCACAATGACCTTCCGCGTTCCCCCACCCCCACCCAGTTCCTTGATATCCTCATAGGTGTACATTTCTTAATGCATAAGGATCCCCAACACTTTATTACCTATCTTGCTACTTTTAAATAGTATATATTCATGTGGGCCCAAATTCCAATTATAAGTCTCATCTCATCAAGTCTCAGTTGTATCTTTGAGGTCAAAATTACCTCCTTGTGTTGTGATTTGTTGTTCACCTTGCTTATTATGGAAATATTCTGCAAAATAGGGATAACCAAATTCATTACCAAGGAGGCAATATCCAGAAAGCATGCTAGATGGGAGGGAAAAAAATGGCTGGGTTAGGTTTTAAAAGAGGTACCCCATTTAAATTGTAAGGCAAGTAGGTATAAATGAAAGCATATACATCTTTCCAATAAGGGGAACAGTCAAAAAGTAGGGATTTTTTAACAAAAGCATTAGCAACCACAAAACAGAGCTATTTCCCCAACTTTTAAAACAAATCATCTTGAGACCATTTAATTCTAATGGTTGTGAACATCTATGGATAGGGCAAAAAGCAGAGTTGACATACAATTCATTAAAAAAAAACTACATTATGTATTCCCTTTTTGCAATCTTAGAAAACATCTAATTATAATGGATAAGTAATATTTCAGCATAGTCAGGGCATCTAACCATTTTTGGAATCATTTTTAAAATTCTTTTTCTAGTGATATCTAATTCCCTATAACTTTCACATGACATATGTTAATTAATATTCATCTTAACATTATTTCCGGAGACATATTTTCTAAATCCCCCTATATTAACATGGAAAAACTGACTACTACAGTCTGTAGAATTTCACAAATACCTGAACTGCATACACAAGCCCTTAAAACAGGGGTTCTTACAAGGACTCCATGAACTTTTTTTTTTAAAAATGCTTTGATTAGCAGCAGCCCTAGTAATTATTAGTAGTCTGACACTGGTCAATCTTATAAACATTTTGATGATGCCATTTTACATTTGGTCATATGTGGACACAATCCTTAATTCAGATTACTTCTGTATGACCTCTGAATCCAAAAAGTTTGAAAGTTTGTACAGGTCAAAATGGTTTCCACTCAAGGAAAGATGAAGAATTTGAAGAAATTGTGAATAAATTACCTCCAGTTTACTAATTTCAGTGCTGTAGGTAATACATGAAAAGAAGGAAAAATGGAAATATTCCAGTTCATTATTTAAATCAAATTAGCTGAAAATACATATTCTCCCTCTGACTATATGTTACAAAGATCCCTATGGCCCTCCAGTAATAAACAGAACACTAGCAGGATCAGTGCTGCCTTTTTATGTTTTGATGGTGTTGACATTCACATAGCTGTAAGACGACTCAGAGCCCGAGCTAGTTGTGAGTTTAGGATCATTTTTCATGTGGGGGATATTTTTTCTTCTTCTTACATAAACTTGAATATGAATTTGATTTTTATTAAAATCTCATATCATGCCATTGGAAGAAAAAATATTTTATGTAAGAGGAAGCCAAAAGGAATCATGCCAGATGCCATTATTTTTGCAAACTTTCAGTACCTACCTAGTCTTCACTTAGAAGAGCTCAGATGTGAACTAGGCTTAGCAATGCCAATGAAAATCTTTGTGTGTAGCCTTTCCCTGGTGCTGATTGTTATGTGACGTCAGACTTCTTTAGGATTATTGGAAGCTTCTAGGGCTGTGCCAACTTTGCAAACTAGTCCATGATGTATTTGTTACACATCTTTCAGGCTACTTCCAGAGCATGGTCATTGCCATAACAAAAGGTCCCAATAGTCTCTCAGAACCTAGAGGGTTAGAAAAGTTTACCAAAATACTAGGACCAAAGCTTTGGACTGATTTGCAAGATCCTTACCATGTCCTTAAGCATAAATGAAGGAGGCAGCATTGTTTAGTGGAAAGAATGCTAAACACAGAGTCATCAAACCTGAATACAGATCCTGGCTCTGTCACTTGCTAGCTTAATGACCTTGAGCTAATAATCACTTAACCTCTCTGGATCTCAGTTTCTTTCTCTGTAAAATGAGAGGTTGGACTAACTGACTTCTAATAATTCTAATAATCCTATAATTAAAACTAGACTAATTTTCTCCAATCTATCTCACCCTATAAACTGTTGTTGACTTCCACATGACCACAGATATCTGTAGCTTTGACTGACAATTATGTTGATAATAGTATCCATCTTGAGTTAAAGTACCAAAAATTACTTGGTAGATGCCAAAGGTCAAATTTGCCAGTGGTGTCAAACTATGTATAAAAGTGATTAATCCAGTAGGGAGATAAGATATTATTCCTACATTAATCCTGCATCTCTTACACTGTCAAATCATCTTCCCTATCACAAGTAGTAGCCTAAAGGTAAATTACGATTCAGTGTTCCAGAATGTGCTCATAGGCTAAGTAAAAACTGAATCAAAGAGCAGAGTGTGTCTTTTGGGAGAATGGCATGCAGACTTTATTAATGTGGAAGCAAACCCTAGACCCAGTTAACAATTCAGAAAGCAGTGTTTGTTTCTTACTTTTTATGACTTGGAGACTTGTATTAGCTATCCATGGCACAATCAACTTGTTGAACAGTCTCATCAGCATCACTAAACAGCTACACTTGAAATTAAAGGGCAAGACAGACTATTTTCTCCCTTCTCCCTAACCCCCACTCCCATAAGATCCACAAATGTAGTCAGGTCAAAAGAAGTTGTTTGTTACAATACAACCCTTCGGCGGGGGAAGGGAGGAGCAACCGCAGAATGCAAAAGTGGCTTTTGTAGAATAAATCAAACCTGGGTGATCATAAAAAAAAAAAACAAAAAAGGATGGGAAGGAGAAGCATTATTAAGGACACCCAGAAGAAAAAACAAGCAAACAAAACATACTTCAAGCAGGAAAGTGTCTCTGTGGTATCACAGGGCACAATAAAAGCTGCATGTAAGAAAAGAAGTCCCTTTGAAGAGTTGTAGCAGTGGCAGCAGCCTGGGAGGTGTTGAGGTGAAGCTACAAACAATGTTGGGTTCCACACCAGCTGTTCCATCTGCTGAATGAAAGCCAGTCTCCCCATTCATACATCCCAGTCAACAATTGGTCCTTTCAGCCTCACCCAGTCTTGGAAAGAGACAATGTCTTGAAATGGAAAGAGCAACTCATGCATGTTTACTTCTACTCTCAACACTCAATCATCTCGCTGAGGATTGTCTGCTTTGTAGCTCTCTGCATATGTTTAGCTTCTCAGGCCCGGGGTTGGTGGAGAGTACACGGAGGTGTTGCTTCCCTTTTAACTTCATTGTTGACATCAGTTTCTCTGTTTACTTTTCCTTTTTGCATGTAGGCTTCAGCTCAGCAGGAAGCAGAAAGGAAGGGCTTTGAGGTTCCATCCTCTAATTCAGCCTCAGTTAAGAGCAAAGGTTATAACAAAACCCTTATTCACTTCTATTCCCTAGGGAAGGCCTGAGCTAGACAGAAACAAAGATTAGATCAAATTAGAAAGGAAAATTGAATACAGTGGTTTATACTTCTGGCAGAAATCACATGTAGACACACACACACATGCATACACATACACATACACATGTATATATATTATACATATATACACATATACATACATGTATATATGTATGTGTGTATAGGCAGACAGACACACAAACACACACACACACACACACATATATATATATATAATTTTGCATAATCCATGTGCAAATGTCAAAATAACTAAGCATAGGCAGCCCAACTGACTGGATGCAAATGAGTCTACCTATTCACTTAGATAATTGGGCAAAACTAGATGTAGTTTGTAAAGACAGAGATCAACCCATCTCAGGCTGATTCAGGGTAGCAAGGAAAATGATGTAATCCATGAGATGGATTGGAGATATTGGGGATGGAGTAGGGCACTGAATAAGATGGGAAAGCTAGAGAGCTTTAGAGCTAGGTTTTGAATTTGGTTTCCATGGTTTTATGTCTATGTTTTTATTGCTGAGGATAAATATTCTGCTGGTATGAGAAATTCTATTTTTTCATAGTTGTAAGCCTGCATCATCCCCCAAGAAGGGCAGGATGAGACATGGGCTACACACTGATAGCAGAAAAGTGATTGGGGTGTATGATGAGCTAAGAAAGGTGTTTGAGGGGTACATCTATAATTTCAGTTTCTACAAATATATAGGGTCAGGCCACCAGGGTAGAAGTGAAAACTGGAGTAAGAGTCCCTGACGAGAATTTGGATTTGGGTGAGGAGGGAAGAAAAAGGAAACTAAGCATATAGTGGATAATCAGTCACCTATCAAAGAGGGTTAATCTTTTGATCCTGGGACATAGGCTTCATAAAGAAGGCTGGATCAAAACTAGTCTACTTGAGTAGCATAGTCTATATGAATAGTAAGATGAGAAGCTTGCTGGCTTAGATATCAAATGGGTTAATCTTTGAATAATTGCTGCTGTGTCAGAATTGAATGATCTCAGCAAAGGAAGCAATTCTGGGCAAGGAGAATGAATTGAAGCAGGGTCTTTGTTCATCTTCTCTGAATCTTGTATAAGCAAACCAACTTGGAATGCAGTTAGACATTGTAGTTCTCCCATCTTCCTATGCTCCTGACCTTATCCTCAGAAGGGAGAAATCAGAGGACATCACAATAGAGAGTAGCTGACTCAGATTTCTCATAAACTGTGTTGTTATTGTTGTGGTTGTTATTATCGTTGTTGTTGAATATTAAAACTGGAAGCCCCTGCCCCCCAAAGCATTTAGTCTAAAATCCTCCTATTATAGATAAAATCACTGAGGCCCAGAGAAGCAAGGGAATTTGCATGTTTTCTCACAGTTGGTGATAAAGCTAGCCTGGAAAGAGCACTGGTTTTAGAGCTTGATGACCTGGATTCAAATTGTATTTTTGATGCTTTCTTCCTGTGTGACCTTGCAACACCTTTCTGGGTCTCATTTTCCCTATCTGTAAAATTACACCTCTAGACTATATGACCTTTAAAATGTTTTATGAATCTCAATCTGTGATTCCATAATTCAAATCTTTGGTTTCCAAATTCAGTGCTCTGTTCACTACACTCTTTAACACTGGACTTTGCATCTATCTAACATAGCTAGCTAGAAGCTTACAGGGAGAAAGGTGCAATAAGACGGGGCGGACAGGAGGAGGTATTGGGGGGAAGAAGAGGATAATGAGCTTGGACTCATTTTGAATTCAAATTGAATATTTCCTTTTCACAAGGTCATGACCATTTCATGCATATGTAAAAAAAAAAAAAAAAGACTTGGCATCTCTTCCTTTGGGTGCCAGACTGAAGAGTGGATGGCAGGGTTTCACTTTGTGATTTCTTTTCCACAGGGTTACAGTGTACAGTGGCCTCATGGTATTATCTGTAGTTTCATTGTTCAATGCATGATCTTAGAATGGGACATACAAAAGGGCATTAAGGAAACCAACTATACTTAAATGTAGTTATCAAAATATTGAACACACTCCCACAAGTTCATAGACGTAAAGTTAAGAACCTCTCTTCTAGTATTAGAAAGTTTCTCCTTATATCAAGCCTCAATCTGCTTCTCTGCCACTCACACCTGTTGTTCCTATTTCTGCCCTCTGGATATAGGGATACATTCCATGTGATGACCTTTCAAACATTTGAAAGTAGATATCATGTCCTACCTATATTTTCTCTTCTTCAAGCTAAACATTTCCAGATGTCCAAGAAATTTGTATTTGGAATGAACTTGAAGCACTTCAACCTGATTACCCTCCTTTCCACACTCCAATCTATCAATAGCCTTCCAAAATTTTAATGCCCAGAACTGATACAATATTCAAGATGTGATCTAACCAGGAGAAACTCTTAATGACCCATCAATTCTCTAGACCTGGACATTATATCTCTCTGAGTGTAGCATAAGCCTATTTTAGCTTTAATCACTGCCATATTGCACAGTTCTTTCATATTGAACTTGAATCCCACATTAGAATGCTGAGAAGAGTAAGAATATCAATGATATTTACAGTCTAAGGATGTATTCCATATCCACATAGAGATGAAAACCATAAGCATAATCATTAATCTAAAAATTTGCATCTTTGTATCCAGGTATATTCTTAGATAAATTTATGAGGTTGGTTACATTTTTCTTTGCCATTCTACACTCAGGTTTCTAAAAACATCATCTCTAACTAATATCAAAATATCTACATATTTAACCAAATATGAAGATCTGCCACTGATATATAGTTTTACTTTAAGGTTTGCAAATCACTATGAATAAAATAGTGCAGTCACAATAACTCTGTGAGGTATATACAAATTATTATAATCCTCATTTCATGGAAGAGAAAAATGAGGATCAGAAAGTTTGTGACACCCACAGTCATTCAACTAGTGTTGACTATGGAGTTTGAACATGTACTGTCCCGACTGCAGGTCAAGCACTTTACTCAAATACCACACAGAAGGAAACAAATGTGATACCTTATGTTGAAAGCAAATCATTTCTCTTCCTCCTCCTCCTCCTCCTCCCCCTCTACTTCCTCTTTATCTTCTTTCTCCTCCTCTTTGTTCTCCTCATATTCCCAGAAATAGGAGTTCCTGTTTCCTTGGGGACGTATTGGTGAGTTTTCACTTTATATCGTTTTTTTCCTTATACTCTAACTCTACTTTCCAATTGATTCCATGCCAAGCCCATGTGAGTTCCTCTTCTTCCTTATTTCCCAACTTTATTCAGAATTTTGAGTATTACCCTTATAATTCTTAAGTCTGATTAATCAGTTTTATCTTTATTTGGTCCTGAAACTAGATGTCTCTGAGTGTGTGTGTGTGTGTGTGTAACAGGTCTGTGAGTTCATTGGTGTTAGAAACTCTCTCTGTAAAGTGTCTTTAACCAATGAAGGTTGGTACCTACTCCACAGCATATGATCTCAGAGAATTGTCTGATAGGTTAATTGAACTGCATAGGATCTCAAAACCTGTGAGTGTTCAAGGTTAAGACTTGAGCCAATGTCTTTCTGACTCCAAGGCTATCTCTCTACCCACAATACCACACTACCTCTATATAAAGTATACACACAGTAGATACACATTCCCATGTGTATCCCTGTGATGCCCATGTAGCTCTGTGATGCCCAGGAGGCATCTAGGTGATTCAGTAGTAAATAGAATATAAGATCTCACACCATCTTTCAACCATTTAACAACTATATGATGCGGGAAAGTTATTTAACCTCCAACAGTCTCAGTTTTCTCATCTGTAAAAACAGGAATAATAATAAAACATGTACCTTACAGGGTTATTCTTAACATCAAATAAGACAATACATGTATGTGCATGTATTTCTGTTATTGTTATTGTTTGTCCTTTATCCTCAAGGAGGGTCAAAATAACATCACAATATCGGGGTATGACCATTTGGGAGAGAGATATCTCTAAATTTGTGCATCTCGTGTTTCTTTTGAGCTACCACAATTCTGCTTTGCTCACAGAACATAGCACCTTTTTTTTTTAAGGTGGCCATGTCATAGTGGATGATCTTATGCAAATGTCTCCCATGTCTCACAATCAATACCAAAGTTCTTCAGAGACACCTTGAAAGGGTTCTTGTATTACTTCTTCTGTCCAACATGTGAGCACCTGCCTCATTTGACTTTTCAATAAAATTGTCTTTTAGGCAAACACACATTTGTCATTGGAATGATGTGCCCATTGGAGTGACCTTGCATAAGTTGTAACATCTTTCTGAAGTAGAATTTGAATGCTTTAGTACCTTATCTTTCCAGGTGATCTTCAGAATTTTCCTAAGACAATTCAAATGGAAGTAATTCAATTTCCTTCCATGAATTAGGTAGAGTGTCCAGATTTCATAGGCATACAACAATGAAATCAGAACAAAGGCTCTGTAGATCTTTAGTTTAATAGGCAACCTTATATCTCTTCTCTCCCACATATTCTTTCAGAGCCTTCCAAACACTTAGCGAGATTAGAAATGTACGTGTCAACTTCATCATCTATGGGTAGATCCCTGGAAAGTATACCACCAAGATAAATGAATTTATCCACAGCATTCAAAATTTGTTGTAACCAGTGATTCCACATATGGATGGTGGGGTGTTAGGTGGTGGAGAACCTCTATTTTCTTGGTATTAGTTGTCAGACCAAAATTAGCAAAAGCGATAGAAAATCAATTCACATTCTGTTGCATTTTAGTCTCTAAGGGCGCATTGAGCATACAATCATCTGCAAACAGAAAATCACAAACCAACTCTCTCTTAACTTTAGTCTTGGCTTGTAGCCTTTTCAAGTTAAATAATTTATTGTCATTGCAGTAACTGACCTTGCTACCATTTTTGTCCTTGTTTAAGTCATCTGACAACATTGATGAAAACATCCTGCTAAAAAGCATGGGAGCAAGCACACAGTCCTGCTTCATTCCAATGGTGCCTGGAAAAGCGTGAGAGCATCATCCAGTATCCAAAATCCAAGCAAGCATGCCATCATAAATTTGGTGTACAATACTGTTGAACTTCTTTGGGCAACCAAATTTCACCATGATCTTTCACAGGCTGTGTGACTGACAGTATAAAAAAGCATAGTTTGGATCAATTAATGTTGTGTACAGATCTCTATTTTGTTTCTGGTGTTTCTCCTGAAGTTGTTGGGCAGCAAACACCATGTCCACCATTCCTAAGCCCTTTCTGAAGCCACACTGACTCTTGGGTAGATGACCATTTTTCAAGTGAAGGATAATCCTGTTAAGGAAGATGCTAGCAAGAATCTTTCAGGCAACAATTAAGAGAGAGACACCCTACCCCCATTCCCATGGTTGTCATAGGACAACTTATTTCCTTTATATAGATGGACAATGAAGGAATTTTTAATCTTCTGGGGGGTAACCTCTTCTTACCATATAACCCAGAAAATTTTAGCCAGATTTTGTATAAGCAGTGGACTCCCTGCCTTGTAAATCTCCATTGGAATGGAATCAGCACCAGTCACTTTGCCATTTGAGAGGAGCCTAATGACATTCACAACTTCTTCTTCAGTTGGAAGTTCAGCCAGTGAAGGACTGACTTCAACCAGAGGTAAATGGTGAATGGCTTCAGCATTGGTTGATGATGGTCTATTGAGAACACTTTGGAAATGTTTATCTCACTTTTCCAGGATCATGTCCTTATTGCTCAGTGTGGTTCCATCAGCAGTGACTAGTTGAGATGCACCAAAGTTCTTTGGCCCATAAATACCCTTCAGGGTATCATAAAAATATTTTGGATTGTAATTATCAGTATAAAACTGAATTTCATTTGCCTTCTTACTTAGCCAAAAATCCTACATCTCTAATCTTTGCTTGCACTTCACATTTGATGAAGTTAAATGCTGCCTTTTTAAAGACAGATGAGCTATTCTGCTAGTAGACCCTCTAGAGTTCTCATTTTTCATTTAGTAGCTTTTGAATTTCCCCGACATTCTCATCAAAATCCTGATGTTTTTGAGTGTTCTGGCTCCAATGGGCCAATGATGTGCTAGACACCAAATCTCTGCAAGCTGCCCATTCCTTTACTGCTCCACTGTTACCAAAAGTGTGTTTGCTTAGTTTTCTCTCCAAGTCAATAACAAACTGTTCAACCCCAGAGAAGCACTCTAATATGTTGACATTAAGTTTTCTGGTAGTTATCATGCCTTGGGGCTGCCACTTTTATTGAATGCAAATGTTTAGTTTGGAGAGGATAAGTCTATGGACCAACACTCTTGGTCATATATTTTTCTCATTTTCATATGCTATCTCTACTGCTTACAATGACAGTCTATTAAATACAAATTTTGTAGCAAGGGAACATACATTAAGTTCTGTTACTTTTAGGTATACTGAAGACACTGATAAGAAGGTCATGGGATGTGCAAGTCTTCAATATAAAGTGACCATTGCTATTGCTGTTTCTGACTCCATTCCTCCCAAGGACTGCCTGCCTTGTGTGATAGTCTGTGCCTACTCTGACATTAAATTCACCCAGAATTATAAGCTTATCCTCTTTCAGCACATTGATTATGAAGGTCTTTATAAAATTTTTCTTTGACTTCATCAGAATTCATCATGTGGAAGAATACACACTGATGATGGTGTTGTGGTGCTTTCCTACAGGTGGCACATTATCATGAGACCATTGTTCATTCCTTTTGGAAGGCATACAAACTTTTGACTAGATTATATTTCATTGCAAAACAGCAGCTCTATGGTGCTCCTCATCCCTGCATCCACTCAAAAAAAAGTGTATCCAGCTCTGACTTTGGCAAGCTGTCCTTCATTTGCCAGTCTTATTTCACACAGGGCTACTATTTCGACCTGCTGAGTTCTCTCTTAACAAGAGCTGCTCATCTTTCAGGTGTACTCTATTTCTTGCGGTCCTCACACATTCCCTTTACCAATGGTGAGTGGAATCATCATCACAAAAGTTTTAGTACATGTTTTTGTGTTTTTACCATAGGGTGGGATCTCTACCTGCTGTCGTAAGTGGGCCAGGATTAGATGAAACAAATAATTTTGGGGCACCTTTTCTAGCTCCTTCCTCATAAGGAGGTAAGCAGTGCTGTCCTTAAGAAGGCTGCTCAGACATGCAGGGGGTGGCCAAATCCCACTACTTCTTCATTCCAGTAGGAAGATGATACTATTGCTTGAGGCACCAGAGTAGCTCCCCACCTGTTGCTTCATGACTAGCACATCACCAGAAGACTTTGAGGTAGTTAAAATAAACCTATGTCTTGCCACTGGACTCTAATGTCTCTGGAGAAGACAGTGAGACTGATGACTTTGCACAGCTCTGCCTCACTTAAATCCAATTAACTTACAAGTGAAGACATCACCCTTCTCATGTCATTTGAGAAGGAAGGATGAACAACCACAAAAATAATAAAAAGAATAACACAGTAAAATAATGAATAATAAAATAATTGAATAAAAATAATAGAATGAAAAAATTATAAAATTTTTAAATAGTAAAATAATGAAATAGTAAAATCATAGGGGTGATGCCTTTTGACTTGCATGTAAATTGGATTTAAGTGAAGCAGAATTGCACAAAATCATCAGCCTCACTCTCTCTTGCAGAATCATTGGACCCCAGTGGCAAGACAAAATCAAGATAACTAGTGATGGCTCCAGACGCAGTGAATAACTTTGGTGTCTTTGATGTCTGGTCAAGTTCTAAGTGTTCCACAATGCCTGCTTCCACTACCTTCATGGCCTGTTGAAACAAAATGTTCACATTTGCCTGTTCTTTTGGGGACATTTTCACATGCTTGGGGAAAATATCCCCCTAGTTTGTTGATGACTTTGAGGTCTGTTAATTATCCTCAACCTGGTTTAGCCCATCTGTTGAGATGGTTTAACTGAGATCTGGTCACTGCACATTCTGCTGCTTCTTGGAGCCACAAGTGAGAGCTGAGTGGCATGTGGACACCACAGGTGGATGCATGTAAATACATATATGTATTTATTTATCTATATGTACATTCTTTCATGTCCATGTGTGCATGAATGTATGTATATGTATGTATGTATGTATGTATGTATATTTAGCTTTATACACAAATGAGCTATTCTATACTTGAGAATTAACTTATTTTATTGTATGTAAGGAAATTAAATGGTCAATTATTTTCTTAAATATTTAAATTTAAATATATGTACGTGGCCACTCTAAGGGGGGTGGAGCCAAGATGGTGGAGGGAAAGCAGGTACTTGCTAGAGCTCTCCCCCAAACCCCTCCAAACACCTACAAAAAATGGCTCTAAACAAATTCTAAAACAGCAGAACCCACAAAAAAACAGAGTAAAACAAATTTCCAGCCCAAGACAGCCTGGATGACTAATCAGAAAGGTATATCGCACGGGTGGGGAGAGGAGCGCAGTGGGCGCGCAGGCTGCAGCCACCCTGAAGCAAGCCTCAGAGGACTGAATCGCAGGCAGCTGTGACAGTTTCCAGACTTCTCAACCCATGAACACCAAAGACAACTTAGAAGGTCAGTGGGAAAAGTCTATTACTGCGTGAGAGAAGAAGCTAGATCTCAGCCACCCCGAGGGCAGCGGCTGGCTTCTGAGCTTGCGGCCCACAGTGAAGGGGAATCAAGTGGCTGATCAAAGGGGGATTACAAGGATCTCTTCGCCAGGGCTGAGGCAGGAATCTCTTGCTTTGCCCGTGCTTGGATCTGGGTCACAGTTCTGAGGGGTGGTCCTGAGGCAGGTAGGAGCACTGGTGTGGTGGAGCTTGTTGTGGTGGAGGAGAGGAAAACATCTCGCCCCTTATCATAGCACCTTGGAAGAACTGACACTTTTCAGGCCCCTAGAAGTATCTCTGAAAACAGCTGTACAAACCCCCAAAGCTTGGGACAGTACATTCTTCACATTGGAAACAGACTCTTACCTTAACATAGAGTTTAAAACTCAAGTAATTGGTTGGGATCATGAGCAAGCAGCGCAAAAAGAGTCAGACTATATTATCTTACTTTGGTGACAAAGAAGATCAAAACATACAACCAGAAGAAGAAAACAAAGTCAAAGCTCCTACATCCAAAACTTCCAAGAAAAATATGAATCAGTCCCAGGCCTTGGAAGAGCTCAAAAGGGATTTTGAGAAGCAAGTAAGAGAAGTAGAGGAAAAACTGGGAAGAGAAATGAGAGTGATGGAAGAAAATCATGAAAAGCAAGTTAACAGCTTGCTAAAGGAGACCCAGAAAAATACTGAAGAAAATAACACCTTAAAAAATAGCCTAACCCAAATGGCAAAAGAGGTCCAAAAAGCCAATGAAGAAAAGAATGCCCTAAAGAGCAAAATTGGAGAAATAGAAAAGGAAGTCCAAAAGCTTACTGAAGAAAATACTTCCTTAAAAATTAGAATAGAGCAATTGGTAGCTAGTGACTTTATGAGAAATCAAGACACTGTAAAACAAATCCAAAAGAATGAAAAATTAGAAAACAATGTGAAATATCTCATTGGAAAAACAACTGACCTGGAAAATAGATCCAGGAGAGAAAATCTAAAAATTATTGGACTATCTGAAATCCATGATCAAAAAAAGAGCCTAGACATCATCTTTCAAGAAATTATCAAGGAAAACTGCCCTGATATTTTAGAACCAGAGGGCAAAATAGAAATGGAAAGAATCCACTGATCTCCTCCTGAAAGAGATCCCCAAAGCAAAACTCCTAGGAATATTGTAGCCAAATTCCAGAGTTCCCAGGTCAAGAAGAAAATATTACAAGCATCCAGAAAGAAACAATTCAAGTATTGTGGAAACGCAATCAGGATAACACAAGATTTAGCTGCTTTTACATTAAGGGACTGCAGGGCATGGAGTATTATTTTGGGATTGATAAGGACACTGATAAAGTTTCTCATTTAGATGGGAAGAGATTTCAGACTGAATATTGTCCTAATATTATTTTGTAATATGTAGCCAGGCAACTAGGTAGTGTACTGGGCTTGGAATCAGGAAGACCTGAGTGTAAATCTGGCCTCAGACACTTAGTAGCTGTGTGGCCTTGGGCAAGTCATTTAACCTTGTTTGCCTCAGTTTCCTCACCTGTAAAATGAGCTGGAGAAGGAAATGGCAAACCACTCCAATATCTTTGCCAACAAAACCTCTAATGGGGTCATGAAAAGTTGGACACAACTAAAATGACTGGACAACAACAATATGCAGCCAAAAAGAAGGAATGGGATACAAGGGGAGAATAGAAGAGAAGGGTTTCAGTGTGTTTCCACACTTGGAACATCATTCTACATTTTAAATGGCAACAAACATTTATAGTTTAAAAAAAAAAGATAGGAATTAGGTTTTGGAGGGTGGATGCTAATGTCTTTGCCTTCTTTGCTTACCTCTATTCTTGCCTTCCCTCTTTTACCATTTGAATGGGGAAAATCTTTAGGTGGAAGGTGTTGAGGGATATGTCAAAGTACACTTGAAAGATCTATCTAGTGTGCCTTTTACTAGAAGGATTATGTAATGGAGTAGAGCAAACCTCGGTGTGGAAGGGATGAATTGTACCCTGTCTCCCATGCTTCCTTTGTGTGTGCCTCTTCATGAACGTCAGCCCTCAGTATGGCTGCTCTTCCTACATTTGATTATACATATTTGTGGGAGTATGTGTTCCAGATTTATGCTTCTGTTCTAGTATAAATTATTAAATGCCTGTATTTAAAAAAAATTCCAAAAAATAAATAAATATATGTACATGATTAAAATTAGAAAAAAAATTACCATTGTGACAAATAATATATTAGTTTTTTGGGTTATTTTTTGTAAATCTTATGTAAGTAGTTAATAGAAGTCAAGTTATGGAAGTTAAATGATGAAATTACATGGCCTATGTGTTGGGAAATGCAGGTTATAGTTTCATAGATATTCTAGGGTATGTCACTAATGAAGCAATTTGCTCTGCGTCCAGTCCCATTTCACTTTCTGCCATCAACAATTAAAGAATGCCACAGTGGGGTCACTCTGGATTAGAATCCTGTCATTGCAGAGTTCCTTATTTAAATGAGCAGAATACTAATTTCCCATCTGGGTGATGCTACAGGTGAAAATAATTCAATAGAAAAAAAAAAAACCTCCGGTAAATGCTTTTATTAGAATGTTTTCATTCTGATAGAAACACAGAGATTTCCCTAGTTGAAATAACCCATTTTTATGGTTTAGAAACTGACCTACTAGATTATAAAACATGTGTTTAAATAAAAAAAAACCTGGGCTAGGAGCAAAGGGGGAAAATTCCATAGGAAGTCCTAAAACAGTAATGTTTAAAGTACATACATATACACCATTATTTATTTAGAATATCCTGACTTCCTTTACTGTAGAGCGCCAAAGACTCCTAAAGTTTAGTATTGTTATATCCTCCTGCAAACTAAATTACATCATTTCTGTTAATAGATAAACATTCACTGATTATATTTTCTCAATTCTGAGACTATCTTGGATATCTATATGGAGATCACATATATACATCTGAGGAGTAGGAATATATTATTATCTATCAGTAGTGGTAAGGACTTTTCTGAGAGGCATTATTTTGGATGAACTGAGAGAATGGAGGTCTGGGATGTGGAATTCACAAATTCCACATGATGTATTATAGATGTCATGGTAAGGGGGCAGTCCTCATGAGACTCATCAAGCAGTGATGCCAAGTTGGGACCTGAAAACTTATCTGAGTCCATTTGCTTTCTCTTTAGAGAACTAAAAAGTTTAGAGGAGTGTGTGTCTCCATCATGTTTTCATTTTTATTCTTGCTATATCTCTGAGTTAGCTACTCCTTAGTAAAAACTGATTGATGTCAATTTGTCAAATGAAAATGAGGCACTGGTCACTGGCAGCAAATGATGGGCAGGGGGGATACACCAACAATGAGAACTGTAACCAGGAACATTAGAGAAGAGATAGCCTAATCCCTCAGGGATACTTCTAGACTCCTGAGGAGTTGATGTAGCTAGTCTCACTTGGGGAAATAAGACTAGATTATTGACACCATAGAAAAAAACAGAGAAAATAGATTTTGTCCAGCTACAAGTTTCCATTGTTAGAGCTGGAACAAAGGAATCCACTTGTCTAATTTTCACTAATCAGTCAATCATGCAACTTCGTACTTTGTAAATAATAAATTAAAGTAAAGGCCATTTAATTCCCTAGCCTGGGTGATTAAGTAAAGGAACTAGAACTGGAATTTCATTGCTGTAGGAAACCCTTAATGAGGAAGCTTTTTCTACCAAAGCAGATCAAGATCTTCTCTGTGAAGTATAATCTTAGAGAGCTGCCTAGAGTACTGCAAGGTTAAGGGACTAGTACGGTGCCACACAACCCCTATGTGCTGGATATAGGATTTGAAAGTGGGTATTGCTGAATCTATGCTTTCTATCTATTAGGTCATCCTGCTTCTTAATATCTACATCTACATTCAGAAAATGTAATGCACTCTGCAGACCTAATAGTTAATTAATAGATCTCAAGAAAAAAATAATAAATTCAATCCTACTTCTAAATTTTTATCTTCCCAAATAAATGTAAGGACTCTTTGCAAGGAGCCATCTGGACTTGAAGGAAGCAATGAATAAGTTCAAAATACTAATTTGGTTTCCCTGTTTCCATCCTACAACCCCAATAATTGAGCAGTTGTTTTGGGGTTTTACAGGTATCTGCAGTCATTAAAAAGCAGAATTAAATTAAAATACATTTTCCCTTAGTTCATGATAAAGCAAAGAAAGTACATTATTAATGATATTATTAGAGAATGAAAACTTGCTTGGGAACATAAACCCCTTAGATATTTTATATAAAAATAATTTAAAAAACTTCTATTTGTAGAGGATATCAAAGTTTGCAAAACACTCTACAAATACTATTTCATTTGATTCTCACAAAACCCTGGGAGGTAGGTGCTCTCACCTCCATGTTACAGATGAGAAAACCAAGGCAGACAGATTTTAAGTGACCCAGGGTGGTACAGTTAGTATCTGTGGCCAGATTTGAGCTCAGGTCTTCTTGATGTCAGTACTTTAATCTCTGCTCTGCTATCTGCCTCTTTATAATACCTAACTTATCTAACTTGCAATAAAATGTTAAAACACACTTTCTATTTGTTTGGGGCAACAATAGTAAAGATGATTGTATTTTCTCCTAAATTTCTGGAAAATAATGTCTTTTTATATAACTTCATTTTTTTCCCCTTTTCCATTAGGCTTTAAAAGAGGAACTTTTTTATCATGAAAATAAATTATTGATAAATGGATCAAATACTTCCTACCTATACTATACTATCAGACAAGCTGAGAACTGAATCAAGAAAGCAAGCACATCCTTTGGGAAACTGACAGTCCATGGTTTCAGCATGACACCAAGTTCCAGGGCAAAATAACAGCCTATGAAGTTGTAGTGATCTCTAATCTCTTAGCTGGTTATGAGACCTGTATTGGTGGGGAAGGTACACCAAACTTAAAAGATTCACTTGAAGCAGTCTCAAAAAATGTGGCATGACCATAGATGACTGAGTCAGAGGTAGCCCACACTTGAACTTGAAGTGCAACTGTACAAAATGGAGTTGCTCTTTTTGAGAAGTAGCTTAGTCCTGACCTTGAGGCTAAGAGGCAGAGCAGCAGGGCTCTTTGGACAGCAGCTGCAGTCACTAATCAAAAGCCAGCATTCGTATACACAGAGTGAAAAGGATAATGGGACTTACCTGCTTTTTGCCCACATCTGCACCTACAGACCTCAACATCATTAGTGTTGACTTCAAAAATGGAGGGTGATAGAGAGATGAGGCTGTGTTATAGTGTATTTTCTAACTTCCCTCCTAAATTTCTAAATGTAAAAGGAATTTAAACCTGAAGTGAGCTAAACTTACTACGTGAAGTTGCTGTTTTCTTTAATTGAATGAGTCTTGAAATATAGATAGCTTTATTTTCAATTATTTTAGAGTTCATTTTAAAAGAATTAGCAAATGCATTGTTATTCAAGATTATACCTAACCCATTTATCTGTATAGGAATGTGAGTAGTTTTAGACTGATGAAATGTTAAATAATCAATGGGATATTAGGGCTTCTCATGTCTGGCCATATATTTCTCAGTTACCTCTCACAACACTTTTTATGCACTCAAATATCATAAAATCTGATGTATAGAATGAGATAGATTCTTCCCTTGCCTCTTTTCAGGGAAATCATACAATAGAATTGAATAAAGGAAAGTAGAGAAATAACAGAAAAAAAAGAGATTAGATTTGTTTCTGTTTGAGTTCATCCATATCCATTGCTTCTCATGAAACATAAAGATTTGTGATTTCATCCATGTGTTTCCACTGATGAAGACTGCATTTCATCCCTACTTCCCATCTTCAGTGACTTATAACTATATCCTTCCGTAAGTATACCACAAACCATCCTGTGCTGGAATTTTCCTTTACATCACAAGGATACCAAAAAGAAACACAAGTACTATTTAGCAGAAATCCTGTGTTCTTTCTATGTTGCAAAAACATTTTTTTACCCTTCTTTTATTTTCTGAAATAGTTTATATTTATCCTCACACATTATTCCATTTGGTACACATTGAAATTTATACACCTGCAACTTATTCATTTAGGTAATATTCATTTTGACAAAGGCAAGTTAAAGTCACAGACTAGTATGGTTTTACTGTTCATTTCCTGTAAAAACTCTTATACCCCTCTTTTATGTGAGATAATTTATCTGATTCTACCTCTCCCCACTTCTCCCAGTACATCCCACTTTCTTATCCATTAATTTTTTTCTTTGATATCATCTCATCGTAGTCAACTTACACTTGTGCCCTCTGTGTATGTATCCTCTTACTTGACCTGATAATGACATAGTTCTTATCTTCCCTTGTATCATCTTCCTTTGTAGGAATTTAAACAGTTTAAACTTAGTGAATTCCTTATGGTTTCTCTTTCCTGTTTATCTTTTTATACTTCTCTCTAATTGTTCCTCTTCAGTTTCAGTATTTTCTTCAGGAATATGTGAAAGTTCTCTATTTCATTTAATAACTACATTTTCCCTGAAGCATTATGCTTAGTTTTACTGGGCAGATTATTTTTGGTTACAATCCCAACTCCTTTGCCCTCTAGAATATCATTTTTCAAGCCTTTTAATTCTTTAATGTGGAAATTGCTAAATCCTGTGTTATCTGTGGCTCCATGATATTTGAATTGTTTCTTTTTGGTGGCTTGTAGTATTTTCTTCCTGACATGGGAGCTTGGAAATTTGGCTTTAATATTTATAGGAGGTTTCATTTTAGGATTTCTTTCAGGCGGTAAGTGGCAGATCCTTTGAATTTCTCTTATATCCTCTGTTTTTACTATATCAGGACAGTTTTCTTTGATAATTTTTTTTTTGGCTAGGCAATGGGGTTAAGTGACTTGCCCAGGGTCACACAGCTAGTGTTATTTGTCCGAGGCAGGATTTGAACTCAGGTACTCCTGACTCCAGGGCCAGTGCTGTATCCACTGTTCCACCTAGCTGCCCTGATAATTTCTTGAAATACGTTGTCTAGACACTTAAAAAAAATATGGCTTTCAGGTAGTACCACAATTCTTAAATTATCTCTGCTTCAACTATTTTCCAAGTCAATTTTTTTCCAATGATATATTTCACATTTTCTTCTATTTTTTTCACTCTTTTATTTTGGTTTTATTGTTTCTTGTTGCCTCGTGGAGCCATTAGCTTCACTTGCTCAATCCTAATTTTTAAGGAATTATTTTCTTCAGTGAGCTTTTGTGCCTCTTTTTTCCCCACTTGCCCAATTCTACTATTTTTCCTTGTTTTTTTTCTCTTTTTTTATTAATTTATTTTGATTTATCAATAATCACTTCTATATGCTTTTGAGTTTAAAATTTTTCTCCCCCTTCCTCCCCACCACCCTCCCCAAGAGAGCACACAATCTGATATAGGCTATACAATTACATTCATATTAAACATATTTTCACATTAGTGATGTTGTAAGTAGAAATTAAAACCAATTGGAGGAACCATCAGAAAGGTGAAACAAAACTCAACAGAAGAGAAAAAAAGTAACAATTCGGCTTCCATAGTTCTTTCTTTGGGTGTGGATAGTATTTTCCATCACAAGGCCTCTGGAGATGTCCTAGATCCTTGTATTGCCAGGAAGGGTTAAGTTTATCAGTATTAGTCATCACACAACATGGCTGTTATTGTGTACGACGTTCTCGTGGTTCTGCTCACTTCACTCAGCATCAGACCATACAACTCTTTTCAGGTTTTTCTGAAGTCAAACTGTTCATCATTTCTTATAGCACAACAGTATTCCATCACATTCATATACCACAACTTGCTCAGTCATTCCCCAATTGATGGGCATCCTCTCAATTTACAATTCTTTGCCACCACAAAAAGAGCTGATATTAATATTTTTGTACATGTATCCCATTTGCGTGATCTCTTTGGGATATAGCCCTAGAAGTGCTATTGCTGGATCAAAGGGTATGCATGTTTTTATAGCCCTTTGGGCATAGTTCCAAATTGCTCTCCAAAATGGTTGGATCATTTCACAACTCCACCAACAATGCATTAGTGTTCCAATTTTCCCACATCTTCTCCAACATTTAGCATTTTCCTTTTTTGTCATGTTGGCCATTCTGATAGGTGTGATGTGGTACCTCAGCGTTGTTTTGATTTGCATTTCTCTAATAAATAGTGATTTAAAGCATTTTTTCATATGACTATAGATGGCTTTAATTTCTTCATCTGAGAACTGTCTGATCATATCCATTGACCACTTATCAATTGGAGAATGGCTTATATTCTTATATATTTGACTTAATTTTCTACATATTTTAGAAATGAGGCCCTTATTAGAGAGACTGGTTGTAAAAGTTCTTTCCCAGTTTTCTACCTTCCTTCTAATCTTATTTGCATTGGCTTTGTTTGTTCAAAAACTTTTCAATTTAATGTAATCAAAATTATTTATTTTGTTTTTTGTAATGTTCTCTATCTCCTGTTTGGTCATGAATTCTTCTATTCTCCATAGATCTGACAGGTAAACTATTCCTTGCTCTCTCATTTTGCTTATAGTATCAGCCTTTATATCTAAATCATGTACCCATTTTGACTTTATTTTGTTATATGGTGTGAGATTTTGGTCTATGCCTAGTTTCTGCCATACTCTTTTCCAGTTTTCCCAGCAGTTTTTTTCAAAGAGTGGGTTCTTATCTCATAAGCTGGAGTCTTTGGGTATATCAAATTATAGATTACTATAGTCATTGAGTACTGTGTCTTGCTTACTTACCCTATTCCACTGATCCACCACTCTATTTCTTAGCCAGTACCAAGCGATTTTGATGATTGCTGCTTTATAATACAATTTAAGATCTGGAATGGCTAGGCCACTTTCCCCTGCATTTCTTTTTATTAGTTCTCTTGATATTCTGGATCTTTTGTTCTTCCAAATGAATCTTGTTATTATTTTTTCTAACTCTGTAAAATAATTTTTGGTAGATTGATTGTTACGGCACTGAATAAGTAAATTAGCTTAGGTAGAATTGTCATTTTTATTATATTAGCTCAACCTACCCATGAGCAACTGATGTTTTTCCAATTATTTAGATCTGATTTTATTTGCATGAAAAGTGTTTTGTAATTGTATTCATAAAGTTCCTGAGTTTGTTTTGGGAGGTAGACTCCTAAATATTTGATAAGGTCTACAGTAAGTTTAAATGGAATTTCTCTTTCTATCTCTTGCTGTTGGGCTTTGTTGGTAATATATAGAAATTCCGATGATTTTTGTGGGTTTATTTTATAGCCTGCAACTTTGCTAAAGTTGTTCATTATTTCAAGTAGTTTTTTAATTGATTCTCTGGGATTCTCTAAGTATAACATCATGTCATCTGCAAAGAGTGATAGCTTTGTTTCTTCTTTGCTTATTCTAATGCCTTCAATGTCTTTTTCCTCTCTTATTGCTAAAGCTAACATTTCCAGTACGATGTTAAATTACAGTAGTGATAATGGACATCCTTGTTTCACCCCCAATCTTATTGGAAATGCTTCTAGCTTGTCCCCAATGCATATTATGCTTGCTGAAGGTTTTAGATAGATATTATTTATTATTTTAAGGAAGACTCCATTCATACCTATGCTCTCTAATGTTTTTAATAGGAATGGGTGTTGTATTTTGTCAAAAGCTTTTTCTGCATCTATTGAGATGATCATGTGTTTTCTGTTAGTTTTGGTGTTGATATGATGGATTATGCTGATAGTTTTTCTTATATTAAACCAGCCCTGCATTCCTGGTATAAATCTTACCTGGTCATAGTGTGTTATTCGTGTGATAAGTTGCTGTAATCTATTTGCTAATATTTTGTTTAAAATTTTTGCATCTATATTCATTAGAGAAATTGGTCTATAATTTTCTTCTCTGTTTTGACTCTTCCTGGTTTAGGTATCAGCACCATATTTGTATCATAAAAAGAACTTGGTAAGATGCCTTCTTCACCTATTTTACCAAATAGTCTATATAGTATTGGAATTAATTGTTCTTTAAATGTTTGATAGAATTTGCACGTAAATCATCTGGCCCTGGGGATTTTTTCCTAGGGAGTTCATCAATGACTTGTTCAATTTCTTTTTCTGAGACGGGGTTATTTAAGTATTTTACTTCCTCTTCTGTTAATCTGGGTAATTTATATTTTTGTAAATATATATCCATTTCACTAAGATTGTCAAATTTGTTGGCATATAGTTGGGCAAAATAATTCCTAATTGTTGTTTTAATTTCCTCTTCCTTGGTGGTAGTTTCACCCTTTTCATTCTTTATACTAGTAATTTGGTTTCTTTCTTTCTTTTTTTAATTAGATTAACCAAAGGTTTATCTATTTTATTGGTTTTTTCATAAAACCAGCTTTTAGTTTTATTTATTAGTTCGATAGTTTTCTTGATTTCAATTTTATTAATTTTTCCTTTTGTTTTCAGTATTTCTAATTTGGTGTTTAATTGAGGATTTTTAATTTTTTCTTTTTCTAGTTTTTTTAGTTGTATGCACAATTCATTGATCTCCACTTTTTCTATTTTATTTATGTAAGCATTTAGAGATAAAAAACTTCCCCTAAGAACTGCTTTTACTGCATCCCATAAGTTTTGGTATGTTGTCTCATTATTTTCATTCTCTTGAATGAAATTATGGATTGTTTCTATGATTTGTTCTTTGACCCAATCATTTTTTAGGATTAGATTATTTAGTTTCCAATTATTTTTTAGTCTATTTTTCCATGGCCCTTTATGACATATAATTTTTATTGCATCATGATCTGAAAAGGATGCATCTAATATTTCTGCCTTTCTGCATTGGATTGTGAGGTTTTTATGCCCAATACACAGTCAATTTGTTAAAGGAGTATACATAAAGGGGGTGGATATAAGTTGACTTTGATGTAATGATAAAAAAAATTTAATCAAGTGGGTTAAATGGATCCAAGTAAGTGGATTAGTCTGAGATAAGAAAATGTACTAAGAAAGGAGGAGGCAGACAAAGGTAAATTACATTACAGGAAAAGACACAAAAACCTATTAGAGCAGAGGTAAAGAAGGGAGGGAGATGAACATTGTTTGAACCTTGCTGTCATCAGATTTGTCTCAAGAAGGGAATAATATAATCAGTTAGGTATAGAAATCTAACTTGCACTATAGGTAGTAGGAGTGGAAAGGGGAAAGAAAAGGGAGGGGGGCTAGAATGGAGGGAAGAAGCAGTAAGGGTAAAGGGGAAGAGGGAAAGGGATAATAGAAGGGAGATGGGACCAAAGGAGGCACTGGTCAAAAGCAAAACACTAGTGGGGGGGGGAAGGAGAGAGGAGAAAGAAAAACATAAACAGGGGGAAAAAGATGAAGAAAAAGACACAGATAGTAATCATAACTGTAAATGTGAATGGGATGAACTCTCCCATAAAACTGAAGCTTATAGCAGATTGGATTAAAAACCATAATCCTACAATATGTTGTTTACAGGAAACACATTTGAAAAAGGGTGACACATACAGGGTAAAGGTAAAAGGCTGGAGCAAAATATATTATGCTTCAGGTGAAGTAAAAAAGCGGGGGTAGTAATCCTGATCTCAGACAAAGCAAAAGCAAAAATAGATCTTATCAAAAGAGATAAAGAAGGAAACTACATCCTGCTAAAAGGCACCATAGACAATGAAGTAATATCATTACTAAACATATATGCATCAAATGGTATAGCATCCAGATTCTTAAATGAGAAGTTCAGGGAGTTACAGGAAGAAATAGACAGCAAAACTATACTAGTGGGGGACCTCAATCTCCCCCTCTCTGAACTAGATAAATCTAACCACAAAATAAACAAGAAAGAAGTTAAGGAAGTGAATAAAACATTAGAAAAGTTAGGTATGATAGATCTGTGGAGAAAACTGAATGGGGATAGAAAGGAATATACATTTTTCTCAGTGGCACATGGCACATACACAAAAATTGACCAATTCTACTTTTTAAAGAGTTTGTTCTCCTCAGTGAATTTTTCTTTACCAATCTAGTGACATTTTTTTCAAAATTCTGCTGCATCATTGTCATTTCTTTTCTCAAATTTTCCTCTATCTTTCTTATTTAATTTTTTAATTAATTAATTAATTTTTAGCTTTCAACATTCACTTCCATAAGGTTTTGCAGTTTAAATTTTCTCCCCTGTTCCTTCCCTCCTCCTTCCCCATGATGGCATGCAATCTTATATAGGCTCTACATATACATTCCTATTAAATATATTTTCACATTAGTCATATTATAAAGAAGAACCATAAGAGCTTTGATCTGCATTCAGACTCCATAGTTCTTTTTCTGGATGTGGACAGCATTTAAAAATATATATATATTTATTTTTAGTTTTCAACATTCCTTCCATGAGATTTTGATTTCCAATTTTTCTACACCTCTTGTCCCTCCCACCATCTCAAGATGGTGTGCATTCTGAATACCCCTTCCCCTTATCTGCCCTCCCTTCTATGTCCTCCCCAGTTCTCTTATCCCCTTCCCTTTCTATTTCCTTTAGGGCAGGATAGATTTCTATAACCCATTGCCATTTTGATGCCCCAGTTGGATGTGAAAACAATTTTTAACATTTGTTTTTAAAACTTTGGGCTCCAAATTTTCTCCCCTCCTCTCTCCCCACCAACCCTCATTGAGAAGGCAAGCAACTCGATACAGGTGTAATCATGCAAAACACTTCTATAATACTCATGTTGTGAAAAAACTAAGTATATCTCCTTTCATCCTATTTTACCCCCCATTTATTCTATTCTCTCTTTTGACCCTGTCCCTCCTCAGAAGTGTTTGCTTCTGATTTCTCCCTCCACCAATATGACCTCCCCTCTCTCATCTCCCTGTTCTCTTATCCCTTTCCCCCCCTATTTTCTTGTAGGGTAAGAGAGATTTCCATAACCAATTGAGTGTGTATATTATTCTCTCCTTAAGCCAAATCCAATGAGAATAAGATTCACTCATTCCCTCTCACTTTCCCCCACTTCCCCTCCACTGTAAAAGTATTTTTTTTTTCAGATCTATTGGTGCTATTTATTTTTAGGAGTTTATTCCCTTTGCATTTTATGTATTATTTAATGAGTGAGGAAAAAAAAGCACAATATCTATAATATACAGTTATTGTAGATGATTTGAAAAAAAATAAATTGTTTGGGGGTATCTTCTCTTTAGCATTCTCTCATTTCACAAGAATAAACCAAGAGATAGATTTAAAATAACATAATTTGAGTGTGTAAATTGAAAAAAGAAATTTTATAAAACATAATTACAGATCAGTCACTTGAACTACCATATGGCCTCTCATCTAAAAATATGTCTCACTGAAGGCCTTTTTATTCCTACTCACTCTTCTTTTTTTTCTTGATTTTAGAGGTCAGTCACTGTGATATGGGGGGAATAGTACTGACTGGATTGAGAGTCAAGAGATAACATTTTTTTTCTTTTTAATTTATTTATTTTTAGTTTTCAACATTCCCTTCCACAAGATTTTGAGCTCCAAATTTTCTCCCCATCTCATTCCTACCCCTACCCCAAGATGGCATGCATTCTGTATACCCCTTACTCTAATCTGCCCTCCCTTCTAACTCTCCCTACCTTCCCTTGTCCCCTACCCCTTCTATTTTCCTGTAGGGCAGGATATATGTTAATATCCCATTTCTTATATTTCTTATTTCCCAGTTGCATGTGAAAACAGTTTTTTTTAATATGTGTTTTTAAAACTTTGGGTTACAAATTTTTTCCCCTCCTATCTCCCCACCCACCCTCATTGAAAAGGCAAGCAATTCAATGCAGGTTATACATGTGTAGTCATGCAAAACACTTCCATAGTAGTCATGTTGTGAAAAACTAAGTATATTTCCCTTCATCCTATGCCACCCCCCCCATTTATTCTATTCTCTCTTTTGACCCTGTCTCTCCTTAGAAGTGTTTGCTTCTGATTATCCCCTCCCCCAATCTTCCCTCCCCTCTATCATCCCCCTGCTCTCTTGTCCCCTTCCCCCCTTATTTTCCTGTAGGGTAAGATAGATTTCCATACCCAATTGTGTATGTTATTCCCTCCTTAAACCAAATCCTATGAGAATAAGATTCACTCATTCTCTCTCACCTTCCCCCATTTCCACTCCACTGTAAAAGCCTTTCCTTGTCTGTTTCATGTGACATAATTTATCCCATTCTACCTCTCCCTTTCTCCTTCTCCCTGTACAATCCTCTCTCAACCCTTGATTTTATTTTCCAGATATCACCCTTTCATCTTCAACTCACCCTGTGCCATCTATCTATCTATCTATCTATCTATCTATCTATCTATCTATCTATCTATCTATCTATCTAT
>NW_020954559.1:1089228-1190141 GCF_900497805.2 Vombatus ursinus
TATCTATCTATCTATCTATCTATCTATCTATCTATCTATCTATCTATTTATACATACATATAAGTTTTTCCCTCCAACTACCCTAATACTGACAAAGGTTTCATGAGTTACAAATATCAACTTTCCATGCAGGAAAATAAACAGTTCAATCTTAATAAGTCCCTTATGATTTCTCTTCCCTGTTTACCTCTTCATGCTTCACTTGAGTCTTGTATTTGAAAGTCAAATTTTCTATTCAGCTCTGGTCTTTTCATCAAAAATGCTTGAAAGTCCCCTATTTCACTAAATGACCATTTTTTACCCTGAAGTATTATACTCAGTTTTGCTAGGTAACTGATTCTTGGTTGTAATACTATCTCTTTTGCCCATGGAACCCTTTTCTTGTCTGTTTTATATGAGATAACTTATCCCCTTCTACCTCTCCCTTTCTCCTTCTCTCAGTATAATCTTCTCTCACCCCTTAATTTTATTCTCCAGATATCACCCCTTCATCTTCAACTCATCCTGTACCATCCATCCATCCATCTATCTATCTATCTATCTATCTATCTATCTATCTATCTATCTATCTATCTATCTATACATACAGATAATTTTTCCCTCCAACTACTCTAATACTGACAAAGGTTTCATGAGTTACAAATATCAACTTTCCATGCAGGAAAGTAAACAGTTCAACCTTAATAAGTCCCTTATGATTTCTCTTCCCTGTTTACCTCTTCATGCTTCTCTTGTGTCTTGTATTTGAAAGTTGAATTTTCTATTCAGCTCTGGTCTTTTCATCAAGAATGCTTGAAAGTCCTTTATTTCACTGAATGTCCATTTTCCCCCCAAAGAATTAAACTCATTTTTGCTGGGTAGATGATTCTTTGCTGTAATCTCATCTCCTTTGACCTGCAGAATATTACATTCCAAGCCTTCCAGACCCTTAATGTAGAAGCGGCTAAATCTTGTGTTATCCTGATTATGTTTCCACAATACTTGAATTGTTTCTTTCTTGCTGCTTGCAATATTTTCTTTTTTTTTTTAACTTTTATTTTTAAAACTTTGGGTTCCAAATATTCTCTCTTCCTCCCTCCCCACCCACCCTAATTGAGAAGGCAAGCAACTCAATACAGGTTATATGTGTGTAGTCTTGCAAAACACTTCCATAGTAGTCATGTTGTGAAAAACTAAGTATATTTCCCTTCATCCTATCCCGCCCCCCACTTATTCTATTCTCTCTTTTGACCCTGTCCTTCCTTAGAAGTGTTTGCTTCTGATTATCCCCTCCCCAATCTGCCCTCCCCTCTATCATCCCCCTGCTCTCTTGTCCCCTTCCCCTCCTATTTTCCTGTAGGGTAAGATAGATTTCCATATCCAATTGAGTGTGTATGTTATTCTTTCCCTAAGTCAAATCCAAAGGGATCAAGATTCACTCATTCCCTCTCACCTTCCCCCGTTTCCCTTCCACTGTAAAAACCTTTTCTTGTCTGTTTTATGTGAGATAATTTACCCCATTCTACCTCTCCCTTTCTCCTTCTCCCTGTATAATCCTCTCCCACCCCTTAATTTTATTCTCCACATGTCACCTCTTCATCTTCAACTCACCCTGTGCCCTCTATCTATCTATCTATCTATCTATCTATCTATCCATATATATAATTTTTCCCTCCAATTACTCTAATACTGACAAAGGACTCATGAGTTACAAATATCATCTTTCCATGCAGAATGTAAACAGTTCAACCTTAATAAGTCTCATGATTTCTCTTTCTTGTTTACCTCTTCATGTTCCACTTGAGTCTTGTATTTGAAAGTCAAATTTTCTATTCAGCTCTGGTCTTTTCATCAAGAATGTTTGAAAGTCCTCTATTTCATTGAATGTGTCTATTTTCCCCCTCAAGGATTATGCTCAGTTTTTCTGGGTAGGTGATTCTTGGTTGTAATCCTGTCTCTTTTGCCCTCCAGAATATTATATTCCAAGTCCTGCAGTCTCTTAATGTAGAAGCTGCTAAATCCTGTGTTATCCTGATTGTGTTTCCACAACACTTGAATTGCTTCTTTCTGGTTGCTTGCAATATTTTCTCCTTGACCTGGGAACTCTGGAATTTGTCTACAATATTCATAGGAGTTTTCCTTTGGGGATCTCTTTCAGTAGGTGATCAGTGGGTTCTTTCAATTTCTGTTTTACCCTCTGGGTTGAGAATATCAAGGCAGTTTTCCTTGATAATTTCTTGAAAGATAATGTCTACATTCTTTTTTTGATCATGGCTTTCAGATAGTCCAAGAATTTTTAAATTATCTCTCCTGGATTTATTTTCCAGGTCAGTTATTTTTCCAGTGAGATATTTCACATTGTCTCCTATTTTTTCATTCTTATTGGTTTTATTTTACATCTTAATTTCTCATGAAGTCACTTGTTTCCATTTGCTCCATTCTAATTTTTAAGGAAGTATTTTCTTCACTGAGCTTTAGGACTTCCTTTTCCCTTTGGCCAATTCTGCTTTTTAAGGTATTCTTCTCCTCATTGAATTTTGGGAGCCAATCTACCTCTTCTTCCATTTGGGTTAGTGTTTTTTTTTTTTTTTATGGTGTTTATTTTCTTCTGTATTTTTTGGGGTCTTCTTTAGCAAGCTTTTGACTTGTTTTTCATGATTTTCTTGCATTAGTCTCATTTCTCTTCCCAGTTTCTCCTCTACTTCTCTTACTTGCTTCTCAAAATTCTTTTGGGGCTATTCCATGGCCAGAGACCATTTCATGTTGCTCTTGAAGGCTTTGGATGTAGGAGTTTTGATTTTGTTCTCTTCTTCTGGTTGTATGTTTTGATCTTCTTTGTCACCAAAGAAGGATTCTGTGGTGTGATTTTTTTTTTTTTTGGTATGGTTTGCTTACAATCCCAGCCAATTACTTGAGTTTTAAACTTTATTAAGTAGTGGTCTGCTTCCAGTGTGGAGAATGTACTGGGTTTTGTGCAGCTGTTTTCCAAGGTACTTTTAGGGACCTGTAAATTTTCAGGCCTTCCAAGGTGGTATGATCAAAGAAGAGGTGTTTACTTCTTTCTTGATTCTGGTCTATGAGTGACCACAAGCAGTCTTTTCTGTGTTGAAATTGTGAGAATGGTTCCTTCTCCACTGCCACTACAAGTGGCACCACCATGCCAGTGCTCCTCCTCTCCCTAAGATCGCCACCTAGAATTGTGACCCAGATCCAAGCACAGGGAAAGCAAGAGAATCCTGCCTCAGCACCAGCAAAGAGATCCCTGCAATCCCTTTCTGATCACTCACTTGATTGCCCCTTCATCTGTGGGCCTAGAACTCTGGAAGCAGCTGCCACTCTAAGGCTGTGCTGGGACTCAGGCTGGGACCAAACTTCTGATTCACTGTGGTCACAGACCTTTATTACTGACTCTTAGTTGTCTTTGGCATTTGTGGGTGGAGAAGTCTGGAAACTACCACAGCTTCCTGTGATTTAGTCCCCTGAAGCCTCCTCCAGATTCACTGAGTTCCTATATAAATTTTGAGGTCTTTGCCTGCATGCCCACACTAAACTTTGCTCCCTTCCCAGCCCAGCACAATAGACCTTTCCAATCAACCATCCAGGTTGTGTTGAGCTGGAAATTTGTTTTACTGTCTTTTTGTGGGTTCTGCTGCCCTAGAATTTGTTTAGAACCATTTTTTACAGGTATCTAGAGGGGTATGAGGGAGAACTCAAGCAAGTCACTGCTTTTACCCTGCCATCTTGTTGCTGCCCCCTGCATAGCATCTTCCATCATGAGAGTTTTGGAGATATCTTAGATCCTTGCATTGCTGAGAAGAGCTAAGTTTATCCAAGTTGGTAATCATACAATGTGACTTTACTGTGTACAATGTTGTCCTGGTTCTGCTTCCTTCACTCAGCATCTTTCCATACAAGTCTTTCTAGGTTTTTCTGAAGTCCACCAGCTCATCATTTCTTTTTTTTCATACCAGAAAAAAACATCATTTAAATTTATTTCAGATGTAACAAGAATGTCATGTTAAAATTGACAGATTTAATCCTTAACTGCATTAAGTAAACTCAGCCATTTAAATATTTTTAAAGAGTTATTCCCTCCCCACAAATGAGGGAACTTTTCTTTCCCACTGCCTTGAAGCATAGTTTCCTGTTATTTCCATGTATGGAAAACATATTCTTCATTGTTTCAACTGGTGACCATGCTGCTGGGAAAATTTGGAAACAATTTTCTCCACAGACAACCTCTATCTGGATGAATGTTATTATTTTGCATAGATTTTCTTTGCATGTGTTTTCCCCTGGAAACTGTGTTGATTAAGATCCTATATAAATTTTTAGATGTTAAAGTGGTAATGGATATTTTCTCTTGTGGTCTTCCAATTAATGGAATTGCTTTTTTTCCCCTAAAATACGAGAGGTAATGAAATTTTACAACAGACCCAAATAATTGTTCCATACTGGATGCTGTATTTCTGTCTCCTTTTGACCTCACTGAGACCTAAGAATCATTCTTCACTTTCTTTTCTCTTACATTTCCCTCTTCCTCAGTGAACAAATTTAGTATCAATACCAGTCCCATGACCATTACTGTCCTTTACTTTCCCTCAAAACTTTCTATTATGAAAGCTTTCAGATTAAACCTTGGGGGGGAGGGAGAAGGGGAGAAGAGACAAACCACAACAGTGTATCCCTACAAAAGGTTACCCATATACTAAACTTAGTTTCTTTTCTTCTCCCTTATATAATACATACTTGTGGTTCACAAAGACATAGCTACACTTTGATATAGTTTTTCAATAACCGCTTTTAAGGACACATTCATAAACAGCATAATGAAAATACTGTGGTAGAAAAGCTAATAATGATGGTTCACTGTAAATTGTTTTAGAAAAGGGAAGTAAAGTGATCTCAGATTGGTCATATACATATTACAACCTCTACTCAGTTCTGGAAGCTTACAAAAAACCTAAAGTTCTACTATTTGTATATGTTTTTGTTTTTCTTTTAACTCAAACACAGTCAGTTTTCTTAATAACCATTATCTGAATTTCATCTACATATGAAAATTAGGGCCTCTTTTATGCATAGCTTAGCTTTAAGTCCCTGTAGATAGTGGATCAGGAACTCATTTGTAGATGTACAATGTGGTTAATGACTTGAATCATTACACTCATTAAGGACCTCCCTTTTTGGTAGCACTTAATTATGTTCATCATTTCTTACAATGCAATAGTATTTCATTACATTTATATACCACAATTTGTTCAGCCATTCCCCAATTAATGGTCATACTCTCAATTTCCAGTTCTTTGCCACCACAGAATGAGCTGCTATAAATGTTTTTGTACATGTGTGTCCTTTTCCCATTTTTATGATCTCTTTGGGATACAGCTTTAGAAGTGGTATTGGTGGGTCCAAAGGTATGCACATTTTTATAGCCCTTTGGGCATAATTCCAAATTGCTCTCTAGAATGATTGGATTAGTTCACAGATCCACCAATAATGCATTAATATTCCAATTTTCCCACATCTTCTCCAATATTTATCATTTTCCTGTTTTGTCATGTTAACCAATCTGATAGCTGTGATGTGGTACCTCAGAGTTGCTGTGATGTGCCTTTCTCTAATCAACAGTGATTTAAAGCATTTTTTTATATGACTATAGATAGCTTTAATTTCTTCATCTGAAAACTGCCTGTTCATATCCTTTGACTATTTATCAATTGAGGAATGACTTGTATTCTTATAAATTTGAATTAATTCTCTACATATTTTAGAAATGAGACCCTTATCAGAGAAACTAGTTGCAAAAATTCTTTCCCAGTTTTCTACTTTCCTTCTAATCTTGGTTGCATTGGCTTTGTTTGTGCAAAAACTTTTCAATTTAATGTAATCAAAGTTATCTATGTTGATTTCCATAGTGTTCTCTATTCCTGTTTGGTCATGAATTCTTCTGTTCTCCATAAATCTGATAGGTAAACTATTCCTTGCTCTCTCAGTTTGCTTATAGTATCAGCCTTTATATCTAAATCATGAACCCATTTTGACTTTATTTTGGTATATGGTGTGAGATTTTGGTCTATGCCTAGTTTCTGCCATACTCTTTTCCAGTTTTCCCAGTAGTTTCTGTCAAATAGTGAGTTCTTATTTCAGAAGCTGGAGTCTTTGGGTTTATCAAACAGTAGATTGCTATAGTCATTGACTACTGTGTCTTGTGTACCTAACCTATTCTACTGATTCACTGCTCTATTTCTCAACCAGTACCAAGTAGTTTTGATGATTGCTAATTTATATTACAATTTAAGATCTGGAACAGCTAGGCCACCTTCCCTAGCATTTCTTTTCATTAGTTCCCTTGACATTCTGGACCTTTTGTTCTTCCAAATAAATCTTGTTAATTTTTTTTTCTAGTTCTATAAAATAATTTTTTTGGTAGTTTGATTGGTATGGCACTGAATAAGTAAACTGAAAATAGTTGCAAACTGTATTCTCTCTTCCCACTACTGTAAAGGAGTGTAACTCATTATTTATTTATTTGTTTATTTCTTCATTTATTTGTTTATTTATTTGAGGCAATTAGGGTTAAATGACTTGCCTCGGGTCACACAGCTAGTAAGTAGCATGTGTCTGAAGCAGGATTTGAACTTCGGTCATCCTGACTCCAGGGCTGGTGCTCTATTTACTGAGCCACCTGGCTGCCACACAATCACTCATTAATTATTAAGGACCAACTCTGTCAATTGAATATATATTTCCCAATTTGTATGTATAAATTTTTAGTATTCTACTTATTTTTCCATGTAATTCAGTTTAATTAGGCAAATATTACTTATGCCCAACATCAGTCTAGATACTGTGAAGAATACAAAAATGATTGAAAAATATTAGCCTTTTCCTTAAGAAGCTTACAAACTAGCAATAGACAATAATACAAATACCTAAATAACTAAGGTAGAAAATAATATTAGAAATTTTAGGGGAGGTAAAACAGAGAGGTCACATTCAATAGGAAGAATCAAAGAAAATTTCATGTAGATAATAGTATTTCTGATGGACTTTGAAAGATAGCACAGTTTCTACCAGTAAATATGTCAGTGAAAGAACAGCATAATGAAAATACTGTGGTAGAAAAGCTAAGGGTGTTTTCAGAGACCATCAAGTGGGCCACTTTGATTAGTAAGTAGGGAAATTGTAGGGGAATAGCAGATGAGGCTAAAAAAATAGTCTTCCTTTGAAGTGGTGTAGAGTAGTACAGTGAAATCATGGAGATATGTAAGGGGGGAAATGTTCTGTCAGTCTTTGATGATCTGAAGTCCTCTTGAGGTGGGACTTCTTGGAGTGTTAAAACATCTTTGATCTGTAATCTGTGGAAATGTATGTCCTCAACATATTTAAATATATATGTATAGAGCATGAATAACATTTTCTATGTTTAAAACATGCTCAAAATAGACCATGTATTTTGTCATTACTGTTCGATCATTTCAATTGTGTCCAACTCTTCAAAACCTCTTTTGGGGTTTTCTTGGCAAAGATACCGGAGTTGTTTGCTGTTTCATCTCCAGCTCATTTTATAGATGTGGAGCTGAGGGTAACTGGGTTAAATGACATGCCCAGGATCACACAGCTAGTATATGTCTGAGGCCAGATTTGAACTTAGGAAGGTGAGTCTTTCTGATTCCAAGCATAGTATTCTACCCACTGTACCACCTAGCTCCCCAGACTATGTGTAATGACCACTAGATGTCAAAGTCTATGAGAATGTAAGGCCTTAATAAGGGTGTAGGTATCTTTAACCATAAGGACAGCAAAATATCTTGGGGACTGACTAGTTCAGAATCTCTTATTAGAACAAACAGATTATGATGTTAAAAAATATGGATTGCTTTCACCTGTTAAAATATTCAGGTTCCACACCATCTCAAGCAAGGAACCACATGAACTAGATTATCAGATGCTATCAAGTAGCCTTCACAAGCTTTCCAGACTTTTCCATCCTTGTTTTTTGTTCTTGCTTACCATTTGTAAAGTGTTACTCTGTTCTGACTTTTGTCATGCAATAATACAAAGACTGACAAAATATAAGAGCACATTTCCTTTAAAATCAGCTCATTTATAGAAAGCAATAGAGTCTTCTGGCTAGCCACTGTAACTTTTCATGAAAAGAACTTTTCATTAATATTTTTTCCTTTCAAATTAAAATTTGGGTACTTTCTTATCACATTTGTATAATAAATTTTCATTTTGTCTAGAGTGTGAAAGCAAAGGCGATGAAAAAAGCACCAGGGTTCAGATTAATAGGAGGTGACAACTTGACCAAACAGGAAGTGGCAGCACAGCAGGCACCATGGCTCAGTGCTTGTGACAGGCAATTAGTGATCAGAGCAGAACAGATGTAATGGGAGGCAGTAACAATTTACTGAAGGATTTTCTTGCTCATTCTGCGGCTCAGTTCATTGAGATTGTTTGCAAAGATAAATAGATACTAATACAACCTTTTTTTTCCAGCAGGGGTGGGGAGACCAAGTAGTTATGTTCCAAGAAGTGGCCAGGGCATGTGAGCTCAGACCTTCTCTCACCCTACCCCCATTGCAATGAAAAATGAGGAAGAATTCTCTTTTCTCTGGAGCATAATAAAGAAACATAATGTGAAATAAACTGTTTTGCTGTAGCTTTCATAGTATCACATAACTCATGGGGACCTCAAAAAACACCTCGGTCCAACTTCTGCCTTCAGGCATATCCAGGACATAGGAGGATTGATTCTCTTTTCTAAGATCTCCAGGGAGATAATAATCAAAACTTTTTCTCCACATTCCACTTATTGTTTCTTTACTCAGGTAGTCAAGACATTTTTCTTTACTTTCTGCTGCATGCTTGAATAGAGTCATAAAATATTAGCACTGGAAAACACCTAAGAGTCCATCTCAGCTGACATAAGCATGAGGCCTATGAAACAAGGCCTTCAGGAAGGAAGTCCAAACTCTGCAGGAACAGGCAGAAGTATCCAGAGGTTACTAGGAAATCTCAGGAATTATAATCTTAGAGGGACAGAATTCTTTTTTACCCCAAGAGGCCCTGGATCCACTTTGAGTTATAAGGTAAAAGGTCATTCCCATAGAGATTTTGAACATTTCTATGACAGAAAGACAGGGAGGTGAGAAATGAGGCAGAGTGAACAAGGAGGTGGTTATCAATGAGAACAACAATGAAGCATAGAGATCTGGTCACTGAAAGCATCTTGTGCTATGAATTCTAGGACTGGAGACTAAAAATAGCAGCCTAGATTAAATTGCCTAGCGTTTGCTCTATGGAACAAACAAATTGGATGTAGATTTGTGGTTGGAACCATCACTTTAAATCTGAAGAAAAAGTGTAGAAAGGTTAACTCCTCCCAACCTACTTTTTGCCCAATGCTAGGTGCTGGCAGATAATTTTGCATTTTTTTCTATTTTTACTCTATTTTTATTTTAAAGTTTTATCTTTATATTACATATGATTAATAATAACTGTCTAAAGGTGAATGTCTGTGAAGGGAAATATAAAGATTACAGTGAATGGGTGAGATATAGTGAATTAAAGATAGGGCAGGGGATTAGAATCCTATTAGGTAGTAGGAATTTTATCTTACCCTAGAGGGTTTAAAGGATGTATGTGTGAAATGGGCTTATGGTTTTTCTTTTGTCAATAATTTGTAAGCTCTTAACATAGCAAAGAGAAGGAAGATCACCTGAACCAGGATCATTTCACTTGAAGGCTATATCTGGGGCATTCATTATCATAACTAGATACAGGTATGGATGTTTATTTCTTGGGCATTTCAGACAAATCTGATGTTTCTAAGCCATGAAGGGGAAGTAGGGTGTTCACATAGAGAGAGAATCAAGCCACTAAATGGCCCAATGAGAGGAGAAAGGCATGACCTAAGCAGAATATATCCCTTTTCTTTCCTGTTAGAAGGAAGTAATAAAAAAGGAAAAGTGACTAGACAAACCATGTTTTATAGTAACTCCTGTCCAGTGACTCCCTTCTCCAATGTTTCCCCAGATAGCCCACCTTGGAAACATCTAAAACTTTGTAAACCAAAGAACTAGCCCTGCAAACAGCAGTGCAAAAAAGTCTGAAGCTTGAAATAGTGCCCCTCATCCCCATACCCCCATGCCAGGAACAGAGCACAACTTTAACATAAAATCCAAAGTCAAGAAATAGGCTGGAAAAATGAGCAAAAACAAACAAACAAAAAGAACCTGGTCATAAAAATCTGCTACGGAGACAGAGACAATCAAGACACAAACTTGGAAGAAGACAATTAAGTCAAAAAGGCTACAAACAAAAACTCATAAACAATGAATTGGCACATGATCAACAAGAATTCCTGGAAGAGCTAAAATGATTTTCAAAATCAAATAAGAGTGGTAGAGGAAAACTGAGTAAAGAAATTAGAGTGAGGGAAAAAATTATGAAAATACAATTAACACTTTGGTAAAAGAATCACAAAAATACTGAATGAAATAACTTCTTTAAAAACAGAATTGGCCAAGTGGAAAAAAAAGAGGTATAAAAGATACAAAAATTAAAATTGGGCAAATGGAAGGTAATCGCTCTATGAGATATCAAGAGACAATAAAACAAATTAAAAAGAATGAAAACTAGAAGAAAATGTAAGCTATCTCATTAGAAAAATGACAGACTTTGAAAATAGATTGAGAAGAGATAACTTAAGAAATAGTGGATTACCTGAAATAGTGGATTACCTGAATAGTGGATTACCATCATCAAAGAAATAGTCTAGACCTCACATTTAAAGAAATTATCAAGGAAAAGTGCTCTAATATTCTAGAACCAGAGAATAAAATAGAAATTAAAAGAATTTACTAATCACCACTTGTAAGATCCCAAAATGAAAACTCCCACGAACATTATAGCCAAATTTCAGAGCTCCCAAGTCAAAGAGAAAATAATTCAAGCAGTTAGAAAGAAACCATTCAAAAAATGTAGGGGTATATTCAGGACCACACAATATTTAGAAGCTATCAGGATAAAGGAGTCACATGAGAAAATCTGTAAACCACTATTGATTAGAAAAATGCTAATTAAAACAACTCTGAGGTACCACCTTGTAATTATCAAATTGGTTAACATGAGAGAAAAGGAATATGGAGGGGATATGGAAAAAAATAGAGAGATTATTGCAATGATGGCGGAACTGTGAACTAGTCCAACCATTCTGGAGACCAAAATGAAACCCAACAAGTAACAAAACAGTGCATACTCTTTGACCCAGCAATACCAATACTGTCTGCATCTGAAAGAGATCAATGAAAAAGGGAAAGAAGACCTATTTGTACAAAAATATTTATAAAAAATTTCTGGTGACAAAGAATTGAGGTTTAAAGGGATGCCCATCAATTGAGGTATGAATGAAGAAGTTATGATATATGATTTTGATGGAATACTATTGTTTTATAATTAGTGATGAGGGGGACAATTTCAGAAAAACCTGGGAAAGACTTGCATGAATTGATGCAAAGCAAAGTAAGTAAAACCAGGAGAACATAGTACATCATAACAGCAATATTGTAACAATAATCAACTGTGAAATACTTAGTTACTCTGATCAATACAATGATCCAACACAATTCCAAAGGACCCATGATGGAAAATGCTATCCATCTCCAGAAAAAGAACAGATGAATTCTCAGCATAGATGGAAGCATACTTTTAAAATTTTCTTTATTGTTCTTTGGAGGTTTTTGTGTTTTCTTTTCCAATGTAGCTAATATGGAAATATGTTTTGCATAACTTCACATGTACAATTGATATCATATTGCTTGCCTTCTCAAAGAGTAGGTGGGAGAGAGGATTTGAAACTCAAACTTTAAATGAAATAATGTTAAAATGTTATATGCAATTGGCAAAATTTTAATGAAAAAGAAATTCTAATTTTTTCAAGAAAATTAATGATATCAAGTCAACCTGTAAGGAAGTCTACTTACTGTGGAGTATAACAGGAAGTATTCCTTAGCCCATTGCTCATTGACACCTTTTCCAGTGACTTGAAAAAAGACATAATGGATGACACAAAACTGAGAGATGCATCAAATAGTGTGTAATAGATAACAAAGTCAATATTGAAAAAGCTCTTCATGTACCCAAATAATCAGCCAATCAAACAACCTGATATTTAAATGTGAGGAATGAGAGCCTTACACTCATTATAAAAATTTCGTTTCATAATTACAAGTGTTACAAGTGGCAATAATGCTTCAATAGCACTTTAACTGACAGAGATCTCGGTGCTATTGGACTATAAGTTAAATGTGAATCAGTACTGTAAAGTGGAAGATGGAAAGGCAAATGCAAGTTTAGGCTGCATTAGGCAAGGTTTATTTCTTCCAAAAATAAAGAATGATAGTTCCTAAATAGATGCACAGCTGGAATACAGTTTTCAGTTATGGGAAGTAAATCTTTAAAGGAAATTGATAAGGTGAAGAGGAATAAGAAGAGATTAACCAGAGTGATCACGGGCACTGAGGTCTTTCCATTGATTGAAAGGAGAATGGTTTTAGTTTTGCAAAGAGGAAAATCAGGATATTTTTGAAGGTATAAGGGACTTTTACTTGGAAGGGGGATCAGCTTGCTTTTGCTTGTCCCTAGAACTCAGAACTTAGGGGCAGGTAGGTACAAAGAGAGTAATTAAAGATTGATATAAGGGAAAAATTTCTTTATAATTAGGATCATTCAAAAAATGATTTGACTGCTTCTGTGTGCATCCTTCTCATTAGAGAGCTTGAAACACAAATACATATATGTAAGATTTTGAAGAAACCAATTATATTCAAATATAGTTTCTCTCCCATATGTAATCTATATATAGATATATACATACATATATATATATACATATACACACTATTTCAATATAATTGGTTTCCTTCAAAATTTTATGAATTTTATGTATTTAAAAATTATTCTGAGAAATAGTTTATAAGCTTTACCAGACTGCCCAAAGTGTCCACTACAGAATACAAGTTAGAGAACCCTATTGTAGAGGGATTTTCTTTTAGGTATGGGTTGAAATAGATAGCCACTCATCTATTTTATAATTATGAAAATCTGTGATTTCATGAAATAAAAACTTTCAAAATCACTAAATAAGGGATACATAAATTTGTAAAAATGAGAGCTAATATTTTTATATAGTGATTTAAGGTTTGTGAAGGTCTTTGCCTGTACTATTTCTTTTGATCATCATGATACTCCTGGGAGTTATTTTATTAAATAATTGTTTTAATTCAGAACTTGACAGTTATTAATAAATATCCATGTACAACAAGGAAAGACAAAGCAGACTGAACATAAAGACATCAATTTGCCATGCACTGATAGCTATTTTTGTAAGTTTTTATTATGGTAACCCCAACACTATCATTCTTGTCACTGTCCCCTTCTGAACTTCCCTCTGTTCTCTTCTGTGTATGTTTTACATATTTTATTATTCTCATTTCCTTTTTCTTTTTTTAACTTAACTGACGGTGTCTTCCACTATTCTGTGTAATAAAAACCTTCCTTTGTAACAAGTATAGGCAAGCCAAATAAATGAATGTTACATTGGTCATGTCTGAAAACATGTCTCATTTTACATCATTAGTCTATCACCCCTCTGTCTAGAAGTGAGAAACATACTTTCTCTTTAACCTTTCTGGGTTATAATTCTTCATTACATTGATATGAATTTTTTAAATCATTCAAACATCATCTTATATACAATATTGCAGTCACTATACAAATTGATCTTCTAGTTCTATTCTCTTTATGTTATTTCATAAAAGTTCTTTCTAGTATCTCTGAACTAAATCTTTTATTATTTGTTATTGTGCAATAATATTTTATCATATCAATATGCCATGATTTGTTCATCCTATCCCTAAATGAGAGAGCACCTCAGCAGCCATCAATTTGTTTCCAGTTCTTTGTTATAATAAAATCCCTGCTCGCTCTCTCTCCCTCTCTCTCTCTCTCTCTCTCTCTCTCTCTCTCTCTTTCTCTCTCTCTCTCTCTCTCTCTCTCTCTCTCTTTCTCTCCTATCTGTCTTTGAGGTAGAAGACTAGTAGTGAGATTTGTGGAAGGGAACACATAGCTTATTGTTTTGTGACATAATTACAAATTGCTTTCCAGAATTGTTGGACCACTTCATGGGTCTACAAACATCATATATCAGCATATCTTTCTCCCTGCAAACCTTTAGCCATCATCATTTTTCTTTTCTTTCATTTTTGTAAATTTGGTAGATATGAAGTGAAAACCCAGAGCTATTTTTATTTGTAATTATCTTACTATTGTTAGTGTATTTTATTTTTGATAACTTGCAGGACTTTTTTTGAGAATTGCTACTTCAGATCCATTTATCTTTGAAAGAAAAGAGGCACTATTATAATCTCCATTTTACAAATGAGGAAACTGAGGCTAAGAAAGGTTAAATGACTTGTCTAAGGTTGGATAGTGTCTGAGGCAGGATTTGAACTAAGGCTGTCCTGACTCTTTGTCTAGAATTCTTTCCACTATAATACCTACCTGCCTATATACAGTAATTCCCTCCTGATGGAAAGTGAATTAGACAAACAATTTGTTAAAATAATTCAACATCATGCAATTAAAGTTACTAAATTATCAGAAAATGACACTCCAAAGAGTTAAATTATAGAGAGGATACATATGTAAAAATTGTGTGTGTATTCAAAGCAACATTGTTTATGATAAGAAAAAACAAAAGACTGGAAATAAACATATGCTCAGTTATTGGGAAATAGATGAACAATCTGCAGCATAAGAATGTAATGGAAAATTATGATGCCTTAAGGAAAGGTGAATATGAAGATTTCATAGAAATGTGAAAAGTTTTGAATGAAATGATACACGATGAAGAATACAGCATCAAGGGACTAATTTGCACACTGAAGATAATAGCAAAAATAAATAACAATAAAAGTAAAACAAATTCATATAAAAACAATGGACAGTGTAAATATGAAGACATTAAATTATATATTGCATGAATCCTTTCTGTGAGAATCAGTACTGGAAGTAATGTTAAGTGGCATGTATAATCATGGTATTAGGTAGCTTTGCTTGACTGTTCTGTGACATAAAATTTTGTGAAGTTGGAAGATGTTTAGATTTTTTTTTGGTGAAGCATTTGTTGTGTCAAAATATAATGTAGCAATAAAAATTTAAATGCTGAAAAATGAAGGAAAAAAGTAATTGTCAGTTGTTGTGGCTAGTGATCAAAATGTGATAGTAGGGAAATTATTATAGTATTTAAAGTCTTCCTGTCTGGTTCATTCATTTAATAAGCATTTACTATGTATTACTATGTACCAGGTGATGCACTGAAGTCCTATGGTTGCAAATACATGTGTGAAAAATCCTCTTACTTTTAGGAGCTTATAAACTCCTTGGTGGAATATAAAACCTAATAGTGGAATTATTACATCAGAAAGTATGAAAAGTTTACTTATTTTTCTCTCACAATTCTAAGTTGTTTTGCAGAAATATTGGAGCAACTCACAGCTCTACCATTGATTGGTTATTTCTATTTTTACAATCTTTATTTATTTGATTGATGTGAGGTGAAACTTCAGAATGTTGTTGTTCAATCATTTTTCAATCATGTCCAACTTTACGCATCTCCATTTGGTGTTTTCTTGGCAAAGATACTGGTTTGTCATTTCCTTCTCTAGCTCATTTTATAGATGAGAAAAGTAAGAAAAACAGGGTTAAGTGACTTGCTTAGAGTCACACAACTAGTACGTAACTGAAACTGGATTTGAACTAAAGAAGATGAGTCTTCCTGACTCCAGGCACAGTGCTCTATCCACTGTGTAACTTAGCTGCCATAACCTCCAAATAAAGTTGCTTTAATTTGAATTTCTTGTATATTCAATGATTTAGAATATTTTTCTTGTAATTTTCAATAGTTTGCATTTTTAAATTTGAAAGTAGTTTGTTCATATCCTTTTCAATTATCTATGAGGGAATAGGTCCTGGAGATACATACACATCTAGTATATACACGTACACAATTTTTTACATTTTTTAGACACAAACTGTTTTTCAGAGATATTTGATGTAGAAAATTTGTCCTAATCTGAGGTACCCTTTCTTATTCAAGATTTATTGGTTTGGCTTGGGTGAAATACTATCTAGCTTTATGTTATCAGAATTGTGTATTTTGTCCTTTTAGTCTCCTCTATAATGAATTGTCCCCCTAATTCATAGTTAAAATATGTTATAATCATAGTTTAAAATGACGTAACCTCATGTTATATCACTTATACATTCTTGTTCCATGTAGAATAAGATCAAAATTCTTGGTCTAACCCTATTTTTTGCTTTTTATTTTTTCCCAACTATTCTTTTCAAATAAAGAATACATTTCCCAGTAGTGGACATACTTGCTTTTATTGAAGACTAGACAGATGTAGAAATTCATTTTGGGGATTAATAATCCAGTTTTTTTTTCTTCTCATCAACTTTTCAACTTTTTAATCAGTATAAAATAGCTTTGATATTTGCTTCATCACAATATGGTTTAAAATCTGTTAATGCTAGAACACCTTCATCCCTAATTTAATTTTACATTATTCTCCTCAAAATTTTTGAACTTCTGTTCCTCCAAATGGCTTATATTGTTATTTTGGCTAATTTTACAAAACAATTCTTTGATATTTTGATTGTCATAACACTAAAGTTATCAAAAAAATTTACTTAGTATGCTCATTTCTATTCTTTTGGAGAGTTCCATCTGTGAAAATTACTTTCAAATGATTTAGGCTGTTAAAAAAATGTTAAAAATAATGGTTTGTGGTTCTGTTTAGTACTAGTATTACTTGTGTTTTGCAGGATTAATTCCAAAATGTCTTAAATACTTTGTAGCCATTTTGAGTAGAATTTATTCATTTTTGCCTCCCTTGGTTTTTGTTAGTAATATACAAAATACTCAAATTGGTGAATTTATTTGAGTTTTTTTAACATCTACTAAAGTTCATCAATGTAATTATTATTTCGGTAGATGATCAGAATTCTGTCTTTACCCACTTTAGTTTCCTATAACATTTCTACTCATTACCACCTTCACTCCTTTATGGTGAATATACACACATTCATCTATAAGCATGACCTTTGGTACCCAGAACAAAAATATCTTGTTTTCTTGGACCTCATTACTATGTGAAGAAAAACATATCCTAGTAGAAGTAATGGTTTTCTTCTAGCCACATTTCTTCCATGATCAATTTCTTCCTAGTATTGTCCCCTTCAACTTTTGTATGCTATCAATTGCAAAGAAAATAAATAAAGTAGGAAAGTATCATACTTTTTTTTAAGTTGGGAAGAATTATAGGAAAATAAAATTAAAGTAGATACAGAGTTAACAATTTGTCTTATTTAACTAAACATCATGATCACCTATTTTTAAAAATTTAATTAAATTTATTATTTTTGTGGCATAGAGTGTGAAGAGAGTGGCAATAGGTTTAGAATTCTAAGGTTTGCATCATGAGTTTATTATTTTGCTGCTTGTGTGGTCTTAGATATATCACGTCCCCTCTGTCAGTATCCAATGTGATTAGATGAGGGGTGTACAGAGTCCTACCCTTGGGCCAGATCCATCTGTAGCCTGTTTTTGTAGGGTAGAAAGCTAATAATGGTCTTAAAAATATGAAAACTAATTCTCAGAGCTGTACAGAAAAATGAAACAAAACAAAACAAAAATTAAGAGGAGGGCTGGAGTTGATCTATGGGCTGTAGTTTTCCTGAGCTTGGTTTATATCAATGTTTCACAATCTTTTTGAGTCTGTGGAATACAAAACAATTTACAGAACTGTACAAGGCAACAACTGTTCTATTTTTATTCATTAATTAGGAAGACATGTGCCAACTAATAATCACTATAAGTTCAGTAACACTTTTAAATGAATTTGAATTTCTTCATAGTCATCTTTTTGTACATTTAAAAATAGTGATCCAAATATGTTTTTAAAAGTTACTTTTTACATCTAGAATGTATGTTTATTTAGTTTACTATATAGTTGGCTTGAGATAGATTCACTTCAATAACTCATAGACCTCCCAGGGAATTTTAGCTCACAGACCTTGATCTATTGAACTAGATTATCACTAATACCATTTCCAACTCTAAATCCTATGACCCTGCCTAACTACCTCTGATAGCCTGTTTTGTAGTGTGTATAATTGAACCATTGGGATAGAAAAGATCATTCTGGCATGAGTTATTCTATTGATAAAAGTAGCCTTGTGTCCTCTTGCTTTTATGAAATGAAGAAATAAAAGTTTCTCCTCTTCCATTAGGTGATTCCAGTTACTAGTTTCGAAAAGCAGTGAGTTCTGAAGTCAGGATGGTTATGACCTTCATTTGCTGCTTCACTGACAACAACAACTGATCCTGTTGATTGATGGTGCCACATGAATAATACCTAGACTATATTTGCAAATGAAGATTACATTGTCAATAAGAGCAATTACAATTCAAAATACAACTTATATCTTGCTCTAAAGAAGTCAATGAAGCAGTCTAGAATTGATTTGGTAGGTGGAAAGGACTAATGAAGGAAAGAGAACTGTTAAATAAGCAATTATAATATTTGGAAATTCTAAGTACACATCAGTAATTTCCCATTTACTTAAAGTGCTATTATTCTCTCATATCTAAGAATTTCTTAAAGGTCCTGAATGAGATATTAGCAGTCTTCTTTTATTGGGCATTACAAAACCATTTATAGCACATAACAGGTAATTTTATTTATCTCCAAGTAGTGGGATTAAGTTTTTTTTAGAGCAAGAAGAGACTTCACAGGTAATTTAACTATACCCCTATTGTTTTTGGGTAAAGATTCAAACAGGCTGAGCAGATAAACAATATAGTATTACAAAATATTTAGCAGAAGGCAGAAATCTACAATAATTTCTAAAATCATATGAAGATTTCTCTGCTAGTATATGTGTACATATGCATTCATGTGCATATATGCAGATACACACATATATGCGTGTGCATGCAAATGTGTATTTGCACACATGTGCATATATGTATGATGGTATACAGGCACTTGTATATACATATAGATGTGTATATACATATGCATGTATGCACATATGCACACATATCTATATTTCATAATTTCAAGGTCTTCATAAAGATATAATACTTAACCTGCTACTTAAAGGGTTACATGTTTAAGCATAAACAGAAAACATAATTTAGTATAGTTGATAGATTAGAAATATTCTATTTTCCAAAGATTCCAAAAGATCCCTCAGACATATCTTAAGAATCATGGCATATTCTTAAGGGTTATTTAAGATCATCATATATATTTTTTAAGTTAGTCTCTCCTAAGCTATGGATTATAGAGTATGAACTTCTCACATTAAAAAGTAGAAGATAGTTGATTTTTTATTTTATAAAATAATCACTAGACATTTTTTGAATAATGAATTCCCCATCCATTACCAAATTATAACATTTTATTAATTTTAAGGTTTATAGAAATTTTAATTACAAAACAGTTTCATACACATCATTCTTAACTCCAAGAACTGTAAGTATTTTTCCCATTTTATAGACTAAGAAGATGGGTGTCAGAGATAGAATTATTTGCTTAAGGTCTTTTCATGGTGGCCAAGAATTCAAAATTGAGGGGATGCCCATCAATTGGAGAATGGCTGAATAAGTTGTAGTATATGAATGTAATAAAATACTATTGTGTTGTAAGAAATGATGAGCAGGCAGACTTCAGAAAAACCTGGAAAGACTTATATGAACTGATGCTGAGTGAAGTGAGCAGAACCAGGAGAACATTGTGCAAAGTAACAGCCACACTGTGCAATGACTGACTTTGATAGACTTAGCTCTTTGCAGCAATGCAAGGATCTAAAGCAATTCCAAAAGATTCATGATAGAAAAAGCTATCCACATCCAGAGAAAAAACTATGGAATCTGAATGCAGATGGAAACACACTATTTGCTCTCCTTTTCTTTTGTTGTTTTGTTTTGATTCTTCTTTCTCATGGTTCTTCCCTTTGGTTCTAATTCTTCTTTACATCATGACTAGTGTGAAAATATGCTTAATATGAATGTATAAGTAGAGCCTATATCAGATTGCATGTTGGGGAGAAGGGAGGGTGAGAAAATTTAAAACTCAAAATCTTATGGAAGTGAATGTTTAAAACTAAAAATTAATAAGTAAATGGTTAAAAAAAAACAATTTGCTTAACATCACACAAGTATTAGGGGGCAAAGATCAAATTCAAACCAAATTTGTTGTGATTGTAAGTCCTTTACTTATTCTATTGTGACATACTATACCTGCTATCCTATACAAAACCTTATTTGGAAACTTTAAACACAGGTGTGTGGAAGGGCATGGGTGAGTAGAGGAAAATTAAATGTTAAGAATAGTATTTAGATAGAAGTAGATAATCTCTACTTGCATCCCCATTGAACAGGAAGTTGGACTTGAAGTACACTTGCTGAGAGTCTATAATTCTATAATTCCATTAATCATAGAAAAGAGGGGCTATGAAAACTTTCTACTGTGAGAAAGAACCATTGCTTCTATTGGTAATAACAAGACCTGGATCAGGAATTAGAAAGCCTAGGTTTCAATTCCAGCACTGTTACCAAGTATGTAGCTAGTTATGTAATTTTGAGAGCATCATTAATCTCCTCTGAACCATACTTTCTTTATGGGTAAAATGATTGATTTTTGTGGGAATGGGTCTAGGCTAATCACAAAACAGCCTGGCACCAGGTAGAGAATGCTTAATTTAGAACCACAGGAAAGGGTTTAAATTCAGACTCTTCTACGTGCAATGTGTATGACTTTGGGCAAGTTATGTAACCTGCCTGGGCCTCAGTTTCCTCAAATATGAAAGGATATTAGATAATTTCCAGGTTTTTCTATAGTACCATGACCATTCATTTCTTACCATCCAGTAATAAATATTTTATGATTGGGTCTCACATTGGCTATGTCTATCCCTTTCAGTGCTGTCAGCAATTCTCTAAAATTCTAAGTTAAATCAGAGTTCCAGTTACTAACCCTATCTCACACTAAATCTATTTGTATTTATATGAATCAGAGACATAATCTTAGAAAACTGATCAGTGAATGAGCTGATAAAAGAAACCTATTAAACTTCCAGAAAGTGTTCTATTACTTGCTTTCTTCTGCCTGTCAATGATTTGGGGAATATAATCTCAAAGAGCATCAATATGATGACTTTTCCTATTGCCCTCCGTAATATTCTTTAGGGAAAATTCTTCACCCAGCTTCCAATTAACAATATGGGTTTTGGTGGCAGATAGAAAAAAAATAAAAAAGGAAAATGAGTGAAGAAGTAGCAATTTTTTTGTTTTGTTTTGTTTCCTTCTGCTATAAATCCTTAAAGCTAAGAATATAAAAAACCTATAAATTCTGAGATAAAGTTTGTAAATATTATCTGGTTCCATGCAAAACCATGTTGCAGGGCTAGTTTTACCAAGGGAGTAAGATGATAGTTCACTACAAGAGGAAGAAGGAAGTGTGTATGTACTTTAGTGAGATAGTAAAATCAAGAGCAAAACTAAGCCAATCACTTTCTATTGGCCACGGTTCACATCAATATATTTGTGAATGATATGGGTATGGGACCTTATTAATATAGGCTTAATCAATAAACGGAGAACTATTTGCAGCCTGCCAGTCTTTATTAGGTTAGTGTATATGATCACTCAAGAGTGTTGATTTATTCAATCCTACCCCTGCACCCCACACCCTGCTAGCTCTGCCTTTGGGAAGTCTAAAATCAAAGAACAGTTATTTTCTTCTCGGAAAGTGTTCCTCCCTTGTTCATGGTGGCCTTGGCTTCTCTCCTGAAGCAGCAGAGGAAAGGACAAACCCAGACTGTGGTAGTCTCAGTGTGAAAACTCAATATTTCAGGAAAAGATTTCTAACTTGGGTGAGAAAACATCTGGCTTCAAGGACAACTGCACGCCTCTGATATGGGGCTTGTAAGCTCAGTAATTGTTTCTTAGAAATTTTCCCATCAAGCTCCTAATCACCCAGAATTCATTGCAAAACCAAAATTGCTTATGGACATTTGGCCATGTGTGTTCTTCACTGGGTGAACTAAATAATCTTCCTGATATGACAACTTCATGAATGAGCTAGACTTTTGGTAATTTTTCAGGTGAAATTACTAGTAGCTGGGTTGATCAGGAATGAATTCATGTAATGTAATACTTGAGCTGAGCTTTGAAGGCCATTAGGGATATTGGTAGCATCACACTAGTGGAAGGCTCCTCATGGTCATGGAAGTGATGTGTAGGGTTCCAGGTTCCTGTGACTAACCTAAACATACTCCATCAAATACTGGAGAAGTTCTCTGAGCCTGTGACTATCTAGAATCTTTTTAAAGAAGGAGCTCCTCCTTTCCATAAGTATGCAAGGAAGAAAAGGATCCAGGAGGTGCAGAGTAGATTATATATGGGTGCAGGGTAGCAGAGATATATGAATGAAAAAAATGGATCCGTAAGGTTAGGTAGAGACTCACCTTAAATGATGAGGAAGTGACTATGGATCCAGATCTCATTGTCTTTGAGAGTCTATTCATTCAGATGTTTCACACACGTAGTCAGCTAGGTCAGCCAGAAATGGTTGTCTAAGTAGTTGACTGGCACAAGTATATCAGGATGAGGAATGAGTATGGGATAAAGCTGAGATGAAAGTCATCATTAATATGAAATAGAGTGCTTTGTTTGAAACAGTACATGGAACTATAGTGACATAATTCAGCCAAAAATTTACCAATTATCTGTATGATAGTAGCAAAAAAACCTATCAATCAGGGGTTCGGTTCCTTCCTTCAAAAAGTCATCAGATTGGTAAACAATGGGAAGATCAATTTTAATTTAGAGTTCATAAATCATGTGAATCAGAAATGAGTGGGGGGCTAACAACTGGGGGCCATGTAAATTTAGGATTTTTCTGAAGAATATGTGTAGTATTAGTGATATGCCATGGAGAAACATGTATGGGGGATGGAATGAAAACTTTTATGAGAATCACTAACTACTAAGGTAGATACCACATCCTTGGTATTAAGGTAACTTGGTGATAAAGTTTAGTACCAGAGGGAGCAGAAATTAGAAAAGTCCCAGAGTTTTCCCAGGAAGCTACATGTCTCACAAAGTTGGATATTATGTCTGATGTAATCCCTGAGTAGTAGATCCTGATACTGGATTGACATGAAATATTCACAGGCCAGACCAAAATGCCACAGTGGGGAGAATATATGGCCTGTTTCCTAGTTAGAATAACCTATCTGAAATCAATTCTACTCCTAATAGCACTCCCTTTGGCCCTCTTTTATGGCAAAGTGGTTTTGCACCATTCAATTATAGAAACCTTATGGTTACATTTGTCTCTAGATATTCTAGATAAGATTTTTGTCACCTTCAGTGAGTAACAGTATATTTAGATTTGCCTAAATAACACTTTGATTACAGATATACTTCATTTCACAAAATGACCTGGAATATATCCTATATTACTTCATGTCATGGATATTAAATTTTATAACATTAGAAATGGGAATTTAATTACTTACTAAACATTCTCTTCTAATTACCTGGGAAGTCATATGGAGACTAACTTACTCTAATTCTTTGACAGAACATGATTTTATCAGTGTGGGTACTCTTTCCATTGAAATATTGCCAATCACTCATAAGCTAGTAAATGATTTTCATATGTTGCTATGGCAAAGAAAAAAATCATTCCTTGGTAACAAACACTATTAATGAACCTCTTCGAATTCAGGAAAGTTGGTCCTCAGGTGATAAACACATTGTCTATCTTTTTTGACCCAGTATTCAAATTCTTTTCAGCTTGGCAGGGCTTGCTAAAGTTTTTACTATGATAGTCTTCAAGATTATAGGACTATATCCTTAATCCTGGAGAAAAACTTAAGTGGAGAATATAAATTTATATGGACCACTTTAATTAGTGACTTTTCAGATTTTTTTTCTCTACTCCTTAAATGTAATTCAGAGGATGCATGACCTGCCTTTATATTGCTTTCTTTAAATTTCTGAATATTTAGATAAAATACATTTCAGCTATTCATGTTTATAATGAAGGCTATTTTTTGTTTTGTTTTATTTTGTTCATGGGAAGGGGAAGATTATAAATGCTTTTAAAATCAGTAAATTTTAAGATATTTTAAACATAAAGTAACTTTCTGAGATTGAGGCATAGTTAATACACTTTAAATCATATTTGTGTCCTAAACAATTTTTTAATAAAAAGTGTTCTTGATAACTTCTATTTTATATCACTATCATTTGTCAATATTTCTTCCCCAGTCTCCCCACAGATAGCCATATTTTATAACACAATGGTTAAAACTGGAAAGAGCTAGACTAGTGACAGAGCAATTACTGGGAAATCAGGAGCTCTGGGGTTTCTTTTCCCTTTCTACCAGTTGTTAGATACTGGTAGTCACTCATCTTCTTTAACACATAATTTCTAAATCCATGAAATATGGATAATAGATGATTTGCAATGTCCATTCTAACTCTAAAACTCTGGAATGCTATGTTTCTGTTATTCTCTCCCCTTTAGAAACACACAAATCAGTGAAAGTATCCATACAGTGATTTTAGTTCTCTGTGACACAAATTGACAATTACTTTATGGACAATCAATTTCCATGATTAAGCTTAATGATCTATCATTGGAAAATGCTATTATTAAAAGTAGTATATATGTCACTGTGCTTTCCAAACCATTGAAATCAAACTCAATGTAGTAAAGAGTTTTGAATTCATAGGGTTATTTTCTTTTTCCCATCACAAATTAATTGATCTCCTGCTTTATTTGTATACTTTCTGTGACATAGAAATTCCTGATATACCCTGAGCCCTTTGTATTACAACACTTCAATGGATCATGATATCTTCATTGTGGGTGTTCTTTCCAATAGTATAGATCTTAATACACTTACTTCACTTCATCACGTTCTGTTATTGACAGAATATTTGCACAAACTATCAGTAAGGGAACCCACCAATGAGCTTGGAGTCTTCTCTGGTTCTATCAATATTAAATATGTACCTAGGCATTACATGACCTGTGTATGTATCACTATTATTATTTTACTGGACCATGTTCTTTTTTGTGGTTTTATTCATTCATCTCTGATGATATATTTTATGCCACTTTTTCCTTATTGGTAATATACAAGAGCCCATCTACAAATACCATCTATCTTGTCAGTGCCATTTGGGTGACATTCAAATTTGATCCCTTGAAGCTTATGACATTCTCTGATTCACAGGTGTATAACAATATCAGAAGAACATTGGCATTACAAAGGACAGGCTTTCGTTTCAGAAAGAATATTGGGGTCATTGTAAATCATTTGAAATTTGTCTATTATAACCTTGTATTTAGAACTGTATTTGGGCCTAGTTTCACACTGTTTCTCTGACATTTAAATTAATGAAGAAATATAACCATTGGCATATCACTTAACCTATTTGAGGCTTAGATTATTTGTAAAATAGGCATTGTGATATTGTAATATCTAGAGAATATTTTTTCTCTATCTCAAAAAGAAAATGCTTACAAAATACTTTGTAAACTTTAACATTTTGTAAACTGTAAAACTTAAAACTTTGTAAACTGTATAAATTTCAGTTAATAATACCATTAATATTATTAATGAATTCAGAACTGAGATTATTGTGCATCTATAGAGTTTGTCAAAAATGAAGGTAGTGATGACTAGCTTTCTAGGTTCTCCATCCACTTGTATATTATAAATTGGAGGATACGAGATTGCCAGTATAGATGCCACTCTGAGAAATAAATTACTGTTTCCTGGATCTATTTGGCTATAGATGATAACTGTTATCCATACCCCACCCTCCCCATAATCTCTTGTAATTTTACAAAGGATTTTCTTTGTAACAAATGTGTGAGGTAAGATTTTTTTTTTGCTATCATTGGCATATTGGTACAAAATCTTATTTCAGGATTATTTGCTAAGATAATGTCAATATATGTTTTTATCAATATTAATATCAATAATGTTTGTAGCTAGTCTTAACAATGATACAAAATTAATTGAAATTTTTTTAATGAACTGCTCCATGGAAAATATTGATACTTTAACCTCTTTCTTAGTATTTCTTAGTCTTTTCTATTTTGAATTATTTAATTCACATGACAATGAGAATAACAATAAATACTTTGCTTTAACAACAGGCATATTAGATACCACCTGGCCAAATGAAGGAATTACTGATGGCCATGTTGGTCACCATTTTTAGCATGGTCTAGCTTATGATGCCTTTGAAACCAGTTGCTATGCTTATATACAAAAGACCTCTTGGTCTTTTCCAAGGCTATCACCTCTGTATTAGCTATACTCCACTCTTTTCCCCATCTTTACCCCAGTGTAATTTACTCTATATTGTCTTCTTCTTTTGAGTCCCTTGCCCCCTTATAACAGTCTGATCTTACCTCCTCAAGTCTCAGCCTTGAGTCACTCTCATCTTCTGCTACCTTCACTCTTACACATGTGCTGATGAACAAAATTGAAGAAAATCAGCAAGTCAGGAAGACCTGAGTTCTTCAGTCTCATAGTAGCTATGTGACCTTGGGAAAGTCACTTAACAGCTCTATACCACTTTTCTCAATTAGAAAATGAGGAAATAGTAAAACCTACCTCACAGGGTTGTTGTGTGGATCTTATGAAATTAAATTAGATGTTATTGGTAAAGCACATTGTATAGAATTTGGTACAAAGGAAGCACTATATTCCCTTTCATCTTTCCTCTCCTTTGCTCTTTTCCTAGCTATCTGAAGACTTTTCTCAGTCTCCTTTGCTGGGTCTTCATCTAGGTTAGGCCCTTTAACCATCAGTATTTCAAAGGGCTTTTCTGGGCTTTTTACTCCCTCTCTACTATTTAACTTGGTGATCTTATCAATTCCCATGCATTCAATTACCATCTCCATTCTGATGATTCTCAAATCTACTTATCCTGCCCTAATATTCTTACCTCCACTCTCTTTAATTTTAACTGCCTGTTAGGTACCTAAAACTGAATATCTCCCAGACACCTTAAACTCAACATGTCTTAAACTGCATCAGGAGATAATGTCTCTATTATTGGATGTCTTCAGTTAGAGACTAGATGATGACTGTGAGTCAGAAATATTGTAGAGGAGATTTATATTCATATGATGTTGCACTAGGTGATTTCTGAAATTTCCTTCAACTAAGATTCTCTCATTCTGGATTCTCTTGAAATTTTTTTCCAAACCTTAACTAATGAAATAATGCCATTGTATGAATAAGAACTGCACCTATGATTTCAATGGCATAGAGAACACTAGGGTGAGGATACTCATCCAAACTATCACTTTTTTCCAAGAGAAGTTTGAGGTTAAGTGACTTGCTGAAGGTGAGGCAGCCAGCATCAGAAGCAGTACTTGAACCCAGATCTTCCTTATTTAGAAGATAGTTCCCTACCAATTACATCATGCCAATTCTTCAATATCCATAGTATATAGACTATTCATAAGTACAGAAGATTGTGAAAGATTACCAAATACCTTTTTAGATGCAAATATGCTATTGATTTTGAAACCTGGAAAATACAATGATAATAAATAATGTAAATCAGTTTCCCTAATGAATACAAAATACCAATAATAAATAAAATTTATTTTATTTATAACGATTTATTTTAAAAATCATTGTGACCAAGTAGAATTTTTATCAGATATACAACATTGGTTCATACTGGAAATGACATACATATAACATTTTCAATATTTTATGTATTAAAATGGAGATAGGACTTATACCTATACTTTATAAATCATTTCTTCAAGAACACAGCTAGAAAGCTATGGACAAAATAAACTCCAAATTAATATGCATCTGGAATATAAAAATTTACATTTAAAAAAGAGAAGAGAATAAAATCAAGCACTTTTCATAACTGTGGCTAGGGACAGGATTCTTATCCAAATAAGGGACAGAGGATATCATAAAAGATAAAATACTTAATTTTGACCACATGAAATTTTTAGAAAGCATGAAAGAAGTCATAAAGACAGAATTAGAGAAGAAATGGTATATAGAACAAATATTTACATCAAAAATCACTGATAAATCTGATTGCCTAAAAAATATAAGGAATTGTTGCAAATATACACAACACCAAAAGCCATTCACCATGATTAAGATGTAAAAGGTTATAGAAAAAAATAATTATGTGGACATATGCGCCAAAATCAATAATTGTAAGACAAATGCAAATTACAATTTATTTGAGTTTTTACTTCACACCATGAAAATTTGCAAAGATGACAATAACAGTAATGACTGATTTTTGAGGTGCTATGAAAGATAGCGATTTTTTGGCACAGCTGATAGAGTTGTTAAATTGTGTAACTATTCTTGATTTCAGTTTGGACTTATGCAAGAAAAGTGACTTTCAATTTCTTTTTACCCAGTCAACCACTAACTGTGCATAGAACCCCAAAGGAAGACAAAGATACAAACAATGATTCATGACACATAACAGCTTTCTATAAAAGCAAAGTACTGGAAATAAAGTAAGGGCCCATCAGTAAGAAACTAAAAAAAATGATGGATGAATTGAATGGAATATTACTGTTTTGTAAGAAATTATTACAATGGAGAATTCAGAAAAATGTGAAAATTTATATAAATGAAGCCTGAGTGAAATAAGTAGAACTCAAAAAATGTATATTCAATATCTCTAACAATCTAAATGATAACAACTCTAAATGTAAATTGACCTCAAAGTAACAGAAAAACCATCAATGTCTGAGAGAATAGATATGTAATAGATATCCTCCCTTGCAACAGAAAGATTTTGGGAGAAAGGAAGCTACTAGCACTTTTCTCATAATTTTCAGATATAATAAGTAAAATAAATATTTTCATTAATTTTTCTTTGTCATAAGGTCAGTTTAAGGGAAGGGGTGGAAATTATTGATCTGAAGATAAAAGGCAACACATATCACATAAGATGAAAGTGTCTATGTTTCAACAGAAATAGCTAATTATACAAATTGTTAGACAACATCATTAACAGGTTTGTATCAAAACATGGATAATTTCAGGATGACTGACGTGCTAAAGAAATTAGAGAAAGTGAATAAACAAGCTCTGTCAGAAACTATCAAACTTGCCCAACTTGGTAAAAAAAAAAACAGAACAAATAGAAAGAATCCATAAGACCCTAAAAGAGAAGAAGCTAATATTTAACACACCCAGATGATACAATAATAAAGGGAAAATTATGTGAGCTAAAATAAGTACTGAAATTATCAAGAAAAACATTTAGTTTCATGGCAGATTTTTCAAGGAAGACACAAAAGGATTAAAAACTTCAGAAAATAACAGTTATAAAATTATGAAGTGTAACTCATGTACTCAATTATCCACCCAGCAAAATTCATCATACTATGTGAAGATAAGAAGTATATACCTGAAAAAGCAGAGACTTTGAAAATTTTAGAATTTAATCCAATTAATACCTGCCAATTCAAGATAAAAGGACTATCAATAAAATATGAAAATGCTTAAAGGGGACTTGTTCAATCACTAAAGATTTCAGTGCTGTGTTTCAAAGAAAAGGGTGGTAAGGGAGCAGTGAAATAAATTACTAAATGAAGCTCTTATCTGAAATAAATAAGAAGTACAAGTTAATACAGCTTACATAATTATGAATGTTAGATAAAGGGATTTTATCTAATGGGTTCTTTACAGTTATATTAATTATAGAAATAATAAGACTTAGAAAAGATATTCCTTCTGGAGAAGAAAAGATTACATAGGAAGTAGGGGCAGAGCATGACATATGCATTCAGGTTTTTAAAAACTCCTCTGTGGAGCAAGGATTAAACTAGTCCTGTTTGGACCCAAAAGGCAAAACCAGGAACAATGGTTTTAAGTCTAACAAGTCAAATTTAGTTTTTTTTTGGTCTCCTCCACCCCACCCAAGCAGGCTACAATTAAGTGGAGATATGTTTATATATAGATATATACATATACATATATATACATACATACATACATACATACATTCATGTGTAAAATATAGACATGTTTCCTAACAAATTTTACACCTGATCTTTGCTTTTATGTTTGGCATATCTCCCTATTTCCTATGCTTCCTGATTCCACTAATTTACTTCTACCTTGCTGCCTTGCCCTGCTATTACTTAGCCTACCCCCCCCCCACCAAGGATCCCTCACCTATCCTACCATTCCTATAAATCTAAATACCCTTCTATACTTCCCCTTTTAAACTATTCCCTCCCCTTACCCTCCAGAGATCCCTCCCTTATCCTCTCCCCATCCCTATTCCATTACTATCTTATTTCTTCTGAATTTAGAAGACTTTTATACTCTTCTAGATATACGTGTATTGTTCCCTCTTGAACCCATTCCCTATGAAAGTAGGTTACCAGAACTATTAACTCTCCTCCCCCAACTAATTCCTCTTTGTCAGTTCTTCTTCTCCCACTTCATTTGTATAAAATAATCTGATTTAGTCTTAATGTGAGAGGAGTAAAAACAAACAAATAAATATATAAAAACCTTCTTAATGATTAGGTCTTTCCAAAAGTGCAACTGACTGACACCAGAGTAGCGGGAAGTATTGATCAGAGGTTGAGCTCTTGTCATGTATATAACAATAGATATTCATTTTAGGTATTTAAGTGGCTTTTGAAGTTCCTTCTGACACTCAGAGCAGGAAAAACAAATGAATACAACTTTTGAGATATTGGGGGAAATGAGCACAGAGAGATTGTGACTTAGCCAAGTAAAAACACACCTAGGATTTGCACCAAGATCTTCTGACTCCAAATCCTATTACACATTCACAAAACAATGCAGCTATGTGTGTGTGTGTGTGTGTGTGTGATTGGTTCATAACAACTAAAGTAAATGAATAGGCATAAATTTCTTTTATTTTCTCAACAATTTTATCATTTGCAACCTTCTGTTTTTCTATTGTAGAAGATTTCCACAATATGACACTGATAATTACTATATCTATTTGTGCACAAATTGAAAACAGATTTGTTTCTTTTTTAAAAGAAAAAAATATTAAAAGCCAATCAACATTTTGAAACAATCTCATAAGCAATGTTCCATAGCTATTGATCCTAAATCTGCAAAGGAGAATAGGGAAGTTTCTTCTCACATTTCTTTTTCAGGGTCAAGATAGTTTATAATCTCACAGTGTTCAGTTTTGATTATTTTGTGATTTTTCCATTTACATTTTTTTAGTTATTGTATGTGGTTTTCTTGGCTCTAGTGACTTAACTTCACATCAGTTCATGTGAATCTTTCAATGCTTCTCCATATTGATCATGGTCATTTTTTTCATTCCAACCTACACAATAATATGTACATGTGATATATAGCATATCACAATTTGATTAGCTACCCTCAATCAATGTACTTTGTTTCTGATTATTTGCTGTCACAAAATGTGCTGCAATAAATATTTCAGTGCATCATCTTTCTTTGACAATGCACAGCAGTAGAATCCCTGGGTTAGAGGTTAGGGACATTTTAGCCACTTCATTTACATAATTCCAAATACTTTCCAGAATGATTGGACCAATTCACAGTTCAACAAATTATGCATTCATGTTCTTGTCTCTCTACTACCCTGAAAATATTAATTATTTCTGTCTTTTGTTATTTTTGGCAATTTTCTTTAAGGTTAAGCATCAAGGTTGTTTTAATTTGCATTTTTATTAGTTATTTGGAGTATTTGCAATATGGTTATTAATCATTTTCAATTCTTCCTTTAAAGACAATTTGTTCATATCCTTTGAGCAATTCTCTAATGGAAAATACTTTTCAGCCTTATGTATTTGTTAGTTACATGTCTTAGGGGCAGCTATAGTGGTGCAGTAGACAGAGTGCCAGGCCTGGAATCAGGAAGATCCATCTTCCTGAGCTCAAATCTGGTCTCAGACATTGCTAACCTAGAATAGATGGGGAGACTCAGTTAACAATAATAATAATAATAATAATAATAATAATAATAATAATAATAATAATAATAATACATTTGCAACCATTGACAATGAAAGTGATATAATGAAAGGTGTATGATACAGTATTTTAACTGTAACATTTCTTAGTCATTTAAGTAGGGGGAGATTGATATAGATGATCTCAAAGGTTCCTTCCAGCTCTAAAACTTTCATCTTATGACATTAACTATAAAGATCATCATCATGTGTTGCATGATATAAACAATACCCCTAACTGCTTTCAGGGATAAACACACTACTACCTCACCCTTCAGTCTCCTGCTGTTTTGTTTCCTTATCAATCATCTCTCAGTAGGTTCAAAGGCAGTCTAGTGGGTATGTTCTTAAATATTTTCATCAATTAGCAAAATCAGTAAAACTCTGCTTGGATCTCTGTTCAGTGTAATCAGGGAAATGTTTTTTACAATTGGACTAGCACCCATCTCTCAAAATTAAACTCTGAATATGTAAACTTAAACCAAACTATTATGAATGATCAAGTAATTTGTTGGCATCATAAAATTATGTACAAACTGCAATAAACACTCAAATGAGATATAAAAGACTATGATGGACTCACAGCTCAGATCATTTTATATAGGGAAAAGAAGTTACTGATAGGAATTCTTACCAACTATCACCAACTGCCAGCTGCTGTTCACCCTAGTTTTGACTCCTGTTTACTTATGTCGCATATTTATCATTGTGTCTCTTGCTTTGCTTCAGTAACTCATAGAGGAGTGGGTCTGGAACTAATTAAAGTTGGACATTCCTGGGCAGAATTATCTGTTGTATTCTCATCCAATTGTTTAAACACTTTAGCTTTTTTTCCCCCTAGCAACTGCCCACAAATCAAATGCTTATTCTTTGATAGAGTATTTGTTACTAGTGATACATGCTGGATATATTAGAATGCAGACTCCTTTCATGTATAGGATGGAGTAGATGGCCACTGAGGCCCTGTGACTATTTTTGTTCTCTTGGGATGTACCATACCTTTTCTATCAGCACTAGTAGTAAGTTATTCACTTGGATCACAAATTTGGAGGGCAATTGCCTTTTATGCTGAATAACATTTCTAAACATTACAAATGTAATCTCATCTTTTAGGTCAGATGTATAATACTATTCTTGTTTATCCAAACACCCCTATTATGTAATTTCAATTTTTTTTTGCCTTTAGAAACTTTAAAAATCAAAAAAGTGTGTCTTCTAATACATCTGACCAAATTATATTGTATCTAGTGAAGATTTTGCGGGCCCTTTGGCAATACTGTAACATACTCAAATCACATTTTTATAGGCCTTCTCTAGTAGGATGGGGCCTATCTTAAGAAAATACTTAATGGGGGTTTATGATAGTTTTGTGATATTGGAAAGTTATATTCTGCAGTAACTGGGTTTGATTCATCCTTTTTGGGACTGAATTGTGATTTTTCTTTTTTTCCAACTGGCAAGCTTTGTCTGCGTGTTAAGGACTCTAATTTTTAAATTACTTCATCTACATCATAGTGGAATTAAGAGATAAATTTCTAGATAGTACTCCCAACCTTGATCTCTGAGAGACCAAAGAGTTCTGGCAAATAAAAAACAAAAACAAAAAACAAATGTCTCCTGAGTAATTTCTTATAGTTTGACCCTGTTAAAGATGATTTTAAGTCTTTCCAACAGTTTTGTAAATACTTTTCACAATTTTATAACATCCATTTTTTTTTTCACTCTGTCTACTCCTAGGATCAAGGCTCACAGTTCAGGTTTCCTTATGCAGAGGAAATAAGGAAACTGCTGAGTGGAATTCTCACCAACTGTCACTGACTGCCAACTGCTGTTTAGTCTGGTCTTCACTCCTGTCTTACACTTACTGGTCCAGCTAGTCATCTGTGTCTCACTCATATATGTCTGTCATCCCAAAACCTGGGTAAAAGTTTCTTCCTTCAAAAACATTCACGTCATAAAATAAATAGACCTCTCCTTGGGGCCTGACAACAGTCCAATCCTCCTCAGAATGTTAGTTACCTGTTTTGTTCTGAGAATGCTCTTTAACAGTTTAAATCTCTTCAGAATATTGGTTAACTGTTAGAGGAGACTCCTCCAAATTATTTAGAACCCTTTGAAAATACTCAAAGGCTCTGTGATGGCAGATATCAGTAACCCAGGACAACATAAATGTTTGTTATCACTGCTTTTCCAGAAGAAAAATCCATAATATATTATAGAACAATTAACAGTCTTTCAAATAAACATGAGTCTGGATTTAGTTACTATTTATTTTATGTCAGTTGCCATAAAGAATGTTGATTTCATAGCTATTTTTACCCCTTCAGGATATATTATATATAGCAAAAAATAATACTTTTTTATTTTTTTTTCAATTTGTGTCTGAGGTCAGATTTGAATTCAGATCTTCCTGACTCCAGGCCAGGTGCTCTATCCATTGTAGCATCTAGCTAGTCTGTTCAATGGATCTGCTCAAACACCTGTCTAAAGCTTCTTTCCATTGGTACAGATTATGACCCAATGCCCCCTTTTTAGCCTATATTCTTCATGTCTACACCTTCCAATGAAAATTTGTCTAACATATTGGAAGATTTCCTCTATGTCCTGGTATGTCAACAATACAAATATAGTACTCAAAACCCACCACACTTTTTGATCACATATTTTCTCATTTATATCACTTAAGTCATTTATTGAACGTAGATCATCATTGAAAATAGATAGCAGTTTGGTTTCACTAGTTATCTATTTCTCCAATTCTTTTATCACACCAAAAACTTTAATACTATGGAGAGTGTGGTCCTTTAAGATTTGAAACCATACAACACCTCTATGACCTTTATATTAAGGAAAAAATAGATCTTACGTGTGGGAGAAGCTTAGGGTAATTAAAAGTATTGCACAATGTCCTAATTACAACCCATGCTATTCTGATCCTCATATTTGATTCAAGACTGAACTCATTTTTAAATTATGAAGTAAATGACAGGAAAAACGGTCCTTTTCATGTACCTTATAGATCAAAAGGCAAGAATTTTGCATGCCACTACTCCAAGAATCTCTTTCATATAGTTTGTTTTAAAGAAGATAGAATAATTTGGCCTGTAAATTTTAAAGATGTGCTGTTGTTTGCACATATCACATTTTGTTTAGTCATTCATTGATTCCTGGGCAACAGCTTAATTTTCAGTTCTTTCCAAGAACACAAATAGCTGCTATGAATATGTTTGTGCATACAAGCCCCTTTTCTTTTTCTTTCTCTTTGGGACATAAATCAAGTAGTAACATCAGCAGGTGACAACTCATTTTCTTCTTGCAGTACTTTTCTTTAAATAATTCTCCATTATAAATTAAAAGATGGAGTTGTCCCTTCTTCCAATTTTGCATTATTTCTACTTCAGGCACCAGGCTCTCATTGTTCATCAAAATGAGGTTTAGAACTGCATTTCTCTTGTTGGAAAATTAAATTGTTATTAAAGTCAACAATTTCCAGCTATTGCCCTTTTGGCAAAGAGCTCCAAGAAATGTATGAGTAGTTGAGTTGAGGTTCTTCAATCCTTTTATATGATACCAACATGTCAGCTTTTTGTAGTTACGTGTTTTTTCTGATTTTATTTATTTCCTGCTTCCATTCAGATTATCTTTAATATGCTTCCAATACCATTTGTGCTTTTCCTTTCTTTGTTCCTTTCCCAAATGCATTCAATCATACTTATCCTCTCATAATCTTAAATGTGTTTACATGAATATCCATTACTAATGCATATGAAATATGATGGTTATCACAGAGTCCAAACTGAAGAAGGATTCCACATCTACAATGAGATCTTTCAACTGCTTCCATCTATGAATGACACTGTACATCATATCCTAGAACTTTTCAGAGTCTACTTATTGAAATGCGTAATCATTTTACTTTCTATACAGGGAAAATGAAGTGGAAGAAGAATAGCTATTGTTCACACTGTTACATTGGACTGACATTGTAGATGTAAAATGAATTGGTAACAATTGAACAATGAGTTGGCTTGCATTTGGGAATCTGCATAGTGTTTTTAGAGACCTCATTTTATCCTTGAAACAAAGGCTAGCATTTTATTTTTTAACCTTTATTTTTAAAATTTAAAATTCCAATTTGTTTTGTCTCTCAAGTCCCTCCCTGTCCCATTGAAAAGACAAGAAATATGACTCTCATTATCCATGAGAAATCATGGAAAACATATTAGCCATGTTGGAAAAAAAAAAGCAAGAAAAATAACAAAAGACCGCAGAAATATGCTTCCATCTGTACACAGAGTTCATTCGTTGTCTCTATGGTGGTGGATAGCATTTTTCGTCATGAGTTTTTTTGGAATTGTCCTAGATTATTGTATTGATCAGAGTAGCTAAATCTTTCACAGTTAATTATAATTATAATATGCTGTTACTGTGCACAATTTTCTCCTGGCTCTGTTTACTTCACTTTGCATCAGTTCATACAAGTCTTTCCAGGTTTTTCTGAAACCATTCCACTTATCACTAATTATAAAACAATAGCATCCCATCACAATCATATAATGTAACTAGTTCGGCAATTTTGCACCTGATGGGCATCCCCCTATTTTCCAGTTTTTGCCACCTCAAAAAGCACTGCTATAGTTTTGTACGTGTAAGTTTTTTTCCCCCCTTTTTCTTTGATCTTATTGGAGTACTGATTTAGTAGCAGTATTTCTGGGCCAAAGGGTAGACAGAGTTTTATAGCCATTAAGGCATAGTTCAAAATTCTTTTTTTCTAAAATGCTTGGTTCAGTTCACAACTACACCAACATTGCCCTTTATCACCTCTAGCATTTGTCATTTTTATTTTCTGTAATGTTAGACAATCTGATGTGTGAGGTGGTCCCTCAGAGTTTTTTTTTTAATTTCTATTTCTCTTATCAATAGAGATTTAAAACATTTTTATATTTACAGCTTTGATTTCTTCTTCTGAAAATCCCCTTTTCATATCTTTGACTATCAATTGAGGAAAGACTTATTTTGTTTCATAAATTTGACTCAGTTTCCTATATATTTGATATTTTAATCAGACCTCAATTTCACTTGGGGTAAAATTTGCTTTAAAAAATTTCCCCCCAGTTTCCTGCTTTCTTTTTTTTTAATGTGGGCTGCATTGGTTTTGTTTGTGAAAATCTTTTTAATTTCGTAAGTAACTAAAATTATTGATATTACCTCCAGTGATTCATCCTGTCTTTCTTTTGGTCATAAAATCTTCCTTTGTCCATAGACCTAACAAGTACTTTTTAATACTCTCAAAATTTGCTTATGACATCAGCCTTTATGTTTAAATTATTTACCAATATTGACTGTATTTCATAGACAGTGTGACATATTAATCTATGCCTAGTTTCTGCCACAGTACTTTCCAGTTTTCTCAACAGTTTTTGTCAAATAGTGAGTCCTGAGCCCAAAGATTGAACCTTTGGATATATCAAACATTAAGTTACTATTGTCATTGACTTCAGTATATTGTGTATGCAATCTATTTGATGTATTTATAATCTATCTATAATCGATAAATCTATAATTTATAATTTGATGTATTATAATCTATCAACCACTATATTTCTTAGCCAATACCAGATTCTTTTGATTGTAATATAGTTTAAAATCTTGTACTGCTAGACTGCATTCTGAGATAATTTACCACATTCTTCCTCTATCTTTCCCTTTCTCTAAGTAAATTACTTTCTTATCCGTTAATTTTATTTTTTATATATCATCCCTTCATATTCAATTCACACCTTTTCCCTCTCTCTCTCTCTATATATTTTTTTTCATATGTTATATTTTTCATTATATATACTCCTTCAAATTGCCCTGATGATGAGAAAGTTCTTATGACTTGCAAGTATCATCTTCCCATGTAGGAATGTAAACAGTTTAACCTTGTTGCATCCTTTAGGAATTTGCTTTTGTGTTTACCTTTTTATGCTTCTCTTGAGTCTTGTATTGGTAAGTCAAATTTTCTGTTCAGCTCTGGTCTTTTCATCAAGAATGCTTGAAAGTCCTCTATTTCATACAAAGTCCATTTTACCCAGATGGATTATACTCACTTTTTCTGGGTATGTGATTCTTAGTTGTAATCCTAACTCCTCTGTCTTCTGGAATATCACATTCCAACTTTCTGATTCTTTAATGTAGAAGCTACTAAATCTTGTGGTATCCTGACTGTGGCTCCACCACACTTAAACTGTTTCTTTCTAGCTGATTGTAATATTTTCTCCTTAACCTTGGAGCTCTGGAATTTGACTATAATATTTTTGGGAGTTTTCATTTTGGGATCTCTTTCAGGAGGCGATAAGTGGATTTTTTAAAATTTCTATTTTACCCTCTGGTTCTAAAATATCAGGAAAATTTTCCTTAACAATTCCTTGAAAAATTATATCTAGGCTCTTTTTTTTTTTTTAATCATGGCTTTCAGGTAGTCCAATAGCATTCAAATTTTCTCTCCTGGATCTATTTTCCAGGTGAGTTGTTTTTCCAATGACATATGTCATATTGTCTTTTATCTGTTTTCATTCTTTTGGCTTTGTTTTATTGTTTCTTGATTTCTCACAAAGTCATTAGCCTCTATTCTTTTCATTTTAATTTTTAAAGGATTATTTTTTTTTCAGTGAGCTTTTTTGCCACCTTTTCCATTTGGCCAATTCTACTTTTTAAGGAGTTTTCTTTTTTCTTTGGTGAATTTTTGTGCCCCCTTTCCATTTGGCCTATTCTACTTTTTAAGGCATCTTCCTCCTCATAGGCTTTTTGTACCTCTTTTACCATTTGGCCTAATCTGTTTTTTTTAAGGTGTTAATTTCTTCAGTATTTTTTTTTTCAGTGTCCCCTTTACCATGCTGTTAACTTGTTTTTTCATGATTTTCTTGCACCACTCTCATTCCTCTTCCCATTTTTTCCTCTACCTGTTGAATATCTTTTTTGAGCTCTTCCATGGCCTGAGACCAATTCATATGTTTCTTGGAAGCTTTTGATATAGGAGTTTTGACTTTATTCCATTTTGACTGTGTGTTTTGATCTTCTTTGACACCAAATTAATTTTCTATTGTCAGAATTTTTTTTTTTCTGTAGTTTGCTCATTACACCAGCCTATTACTTGATTTTTAACTCTTTGTTAAAGTAGGGCTCTGCTTCTGGGATGGAGGGCATACTACTCCAAGCTTCAGGAGTTTTGTGCAGTTGTTTTCAGATACTTCTATAGACCTATAAGTTTTCAGTTCTTCCAGGTTGGTATGATCTAAGGAGAGGTGTTTACTACTCTCCTGCCCTGTGCTCTCATCTGTCAGTGACAACAAGCACTCTTTTTTTTTACCCTGGAATTGTGAGAAGGGTCCCCATTGTACTGAGGCTGCAAGCTTTGGTGTGCTAGTGCTACTCCTCACCCAGAGACTACCACCAAGGCCTATGACCTGGATCCAAGTATATGCAAAACAATAGAGTCCTGACTCAGTGCTAGTAAAGAGACCCAGTAATCTCCTTCTGACGAGTTGTTTGACTCCCTTACTATTTGCTGGATGAGAGCTCTGTAAGCAGCCACTGCTGATGCTGATTCAATCACTCCTAAAGCCTGCTCCTGGTTTGTTGGGTTCCCATCTCTGCTGGTGAGGCCTGCTCTGCACTGTGCTGGACTTCATTCTTCTCTCATCCTGGTGCAATAGAACTTTTCTGCTGACCTTCTAAGTTGTCTTGGTCTGGAAAATTGTTTCTCTCTGTCTTGTGAGTTCTGCTGCTCTAGAATTTGTATAAAGTCATTATTTAAAGTTATTTTGATGGTTTTGGAGGAGAGCTCAGGTGAGTCCCTGCTTTTACTCTGCCATCTTGGTTCCACTGATCTATAGTTCCTTTCAGCAAGATATAGTTTCCTTCTTTATCTATTTTTGCTTTTGCTTTGTCTGATATCATGATTGCTAACCCTGCTTTCTTTGCTTCAGCTGAAGCATAATAGATTCTGCTCTAGACCCTTACCTTTACCCTATATGTATCTCTCTGCTTCTAATGTGTTTCTTGTAAGCAACATGTTATAGTATTTTGGTTTTTAATCCATTTTGCTAACTGCTTATGTTTTATGGGTGAGTTCATCCAATTCACTTTCACAGTTATGATTACTACCTGCGTATTTCCCTCTATCCTATTTTACCCCTCTTTATGCTTTTTTCTCTCCTTTCAACCTATTGCCCCCTCTTTATACTTTCTTTCTCTCCTTTCACTCTGTACCTCCTCCCTTTTTTTTTCTTGAGGAGTGCATTTATGCCTTCCTCCTTTTCTTTCTCTAAGTCTGTTATTTAAATCCTCCATTTTTGTTGTTGTTGCTAATCAGGACATTTAATATTTTTTTGTAAATATTCATTCATTTTATTGAGATTGTCATTTTACTGCTATATAATGGGATGAAATAGTTCTTAATAATTTATTTTATTTCCCTTTTATTGATTTTGAACTTACATTTTTTCATTTTAATTTTCATTTCCTTTTAAAAATAATTTTATCTAGAGTCAATTATTAGATCTTTTTAAAAAATGTTTATCCTAACCTCACTTATTAATTCAATGGATTTTTTTAGTCTCCAATTCAATTTATTTTTTACATTTAGTAAGGAGTGTTAAGCTTGTTGATTTTCTACATTTTTAGTTGCATGTACAATTTTTTGATGTACACTGTTCATGGGCATGTACATTGTTCTTTCTCATTCTTAATGATTAAATTATTTGACAATGTGAAATTCACCTTAAATCCTTCTTTGGCTGAATTTAAAAAAAAAATACATACATACACACACACACACACAAACATATATATATATATATATTATATATATATATATGTTGTCTTATTGTCATCTTTAATGGAATTTGAATTGTTTCTTTAATTTTTCCTGTAGCTACCCATTTTTTAGATTAAATTATTTCACTTAAAGTTATTTAAAATCCCTTCTTTATTCATTACTTGTTGTTCAATTGTTTCAGTCATGTCTGACTCTTTATGAGTCCGTTTATGTTTTTCTTGACAGAGAAATTGGAATGGTTTGCCATTTCCTTCTCCAGCTCATTTTACAGATGAGGAAACTGAGGAAAAAAGGATTAAGTGACTTGCCCAGGTTCACCAGCTACTAAGTGTGTGAGACCAGATTTGAACTTAGGAAGACAAGCCTTCTTGACTTTAGGCCTACCACCTTATCCACTTTACCACCTTGCTTCCCCTCTTTAGAGGTCATTTACAGAAAAAAAAAAGTTGTTATTTCATTGAGATCCATTAAGTGAGTTTAATATTTTTCTGCATTTATTTTTGATGCTATTTTATGCCCTAATACATGTTCAATTTTTGTGAAGATCTTATGCATAGCTAAGAAATATGTGTTTTCCTTTATGTGCCATTCAGTAGTCTCTGTAAGTCTACCATGTCTGACTTTTCTAAAATATTTTAAAATCCTATGCAAATCCTTCAGTTCTTTAGATGGAGTAGAGGGAAGTAAATTAAGGTCCCATAAGATTATCATCCTACTGCATATTTCTTTGTGTATAACATGTAAATTTTTCTTTAAACATTTAGATGTTATTTCAATTTGTGCATATATGTTTAGTATTGATATTTATTATCTATGATATCTTCCAGAAAAATTCACCCTGGATCTTTATATCTTTTAAATCTTTTCCTCTCTCCTTTTTCTTTCCTCCTGTTTTCTTGTTGAATGAAATGTATTTCTTTATCCAACTAGAGTTCTGTGTGTGTGTGTGTGTGTGTGTGTGTGTGTGTGTGTGTGTGTGTGTGTGTTTTCTTTTCTCTTTTGATGATTCAGATCACAGGGAGGTTCAAATGTTTCCCATTATCATTAGAACATGTTTATTTAGTTTTCTATTTGTACACCTTAATTATGTAAGATAATTTCCCTTTTCCATCCTCTTCCTTCTCCCTCTCCCATGTTTCTTTTACCCTTTCATTTACATTCTTCTTTTAATTCCATCTAGATATAACACAGCTACTCCCATGCTCTCTGTCTAATTAGAGTCCCTTGTTTTCATTTCTCAAGTATATAGATAACTGAGCCAATAAGATGCATTCTCCAAAAGATAAATGTCAAACAATATAGAAAGGCACTTTTCATAGGAAGAAAATTATGCTATCAGAAATCAAATAAAAAAATCACTAAATCCCTCATAATTAGAAAAATACAACTTAAAACAATTCTGAGCTACCATCTCACAGCCTGTATATATTATTTTTGGGAATACTGTATTCCAAACAGACCCTCCTTTGTTATGGTGGTTGCTAAATCTTGTACTTTCTCAGTATTTTAATTAATTCCTCCAGTCTGTGTGCGGTATTTTTTTTCTTTGACCTGGAAGCTCTAAGTTCAATATCTCTGTATGCTGATCATCCTTATTTGTTTTTCTCATTTTTCCAGTCTGTTTTCTGATTTCTACCTTTATGTGAGGCTAAGCTCTGTACATTTCAGAGTGTGGAGATTACCTGAGTTGAGATTTTTGGGCCCCCCTGCTTCTTTCTTGGTGGCATTGTTATTTCATTATTTCTAGAACAACTTAGGCTTGTGACCTGTAAGCTTTCAATTTTCCCAAAATGGTGTCATCCAGGGCAAAGTCTATTCACTATTCTCTTTATCTGAATGCTGCAAATTCCTGACCCTTGGCGGGGGGAGGAGTGGAATCTGCAAACTTTTCTGTGGCTTGCCCCTGATTGGAATTTCCAGGAGACTTCTGTTAGACTCAGCCACTTGGAAAGCACTGCTGATAAAGAGTAATAGAAGTGCAGGCTCCCCTTTAGACTGGGATTCTTGCCTGGTTGCTTTTTGTAGGTTTCAGATTGGCCTGGAGTCTGTAACTGAAATTCTTCTCTATTTCTGAGGTAGGTCACAATGTTGCTGTATGTTCCTGAGCTTGTGCCTTTCAGCCTAGATTTTTCAGCCACTCCTTACCTAAGAATGCCCCTCTAGGTTACAAGTACCCTTCTCAATTCACCCTGTTTCTGTGACCCATATCTAAGTAATAAATGACAGAACTATCAGTTGGTACCTTATTTCTACATCTTGCATGAGGCCACCATCCCCCCTCCATGGGTTTAGAAGCTCATTCTCTGCTGAACCACCTTGGTCGTCTTTCATTTCCTATGTGTCCTATGTGCTGGAAGGTTCCATGTATTGCACCCCTGGACAGATTCTCTCCATAGTATTCTCAGACCTTCCCCACTGTCCTTCTATGGTGACTTGGGGTGAAAAAAAATGACTCACTGTGATTTTTTTCCTGTAGATTTCCCAATGATGACTAGTGTATTTTTTAGATCTTATTATAGGAATTATTTTGAAGGAGCTAGGCTATGCTTCTCGCTGCTCTTCATCTTGGCCCTGCCTGTAGTACTTTAATGGTAGAAAAGAACTGGAGACAAAACAAATGACCATCGATAGAATAATGGCTAAACAAATTGTGGCACATGAATGTAATGGAATAGTACTATGCTAGAATAAGAAACAATGAGAATGATGAATAAAGACAAGCATGGAAAGCCTTATATGAATTGATGAGAAGTTATGTAAGCAAAGCCAGGAAAACATTGTTCACAATGACTGAAACAACATAAATGGAAGGGACAATGACCACAAAATAATCAAAATTTCATGTTGCTAAATTGTGAAGAACAACCTTGGGCCAAAAGTAGTTATTAAAAGATACTTCTCCTTTATCTTCACAGAAATCAGACTGTAGTCTAGAGTTGTGGAACATTACATACAGTTGAATTTTTTTTCAATATGTTGAATATTTTGATAAATTTTTTTTGCAAAATATTTCTCCCTCACTCCCCCTCTTTTAGTTATTTATTTACAAATTCTTTCTGATAAAGAATGACTTTCTGGAAGGGGAAGGGAGAAGTATATAAGAGAAAATTTAGGATACATAATATATATCAGTAATTTATTTAAAAATCTAGGAATCATAATTATATTATTTTTATATGTGCCCCACTAGTCAATCAACATTTTTATATTTTAATTAGCTCCTGATTTTAAAAATTTTTTTTTATTAATTTTTTTTGATTTACCAATAATCACTTCCATATGCTTTTGAGTTTAGTTTTTCTCCCCCTTCCTCCCCACCACCCTCCTCAAGGCAGCACATAATCTGATAAAGGCTATACATTTACATTCATATTAAACATTTTCATATTAGTGATGCTGTAAGTAGAAATTAAAAATCAATAGGAGGAAGCATCAGAAAGAGGAAACAAAACTCAACAGAAGAGGAAAAAAATAACAATTCACCTTCCATAGTTCTTTCTTTGGGTGTGGATAGCATTTTCCATCACAAGGCCTCTGCAGATGTCTTAGATCCTTGTATTGCCAGGAAGGGTTAAGCTTATCAATATTAGTCATCACACAACGTGACTGTTATTGTGTACAACATTCTCTTGGTTCTATTCACTTCACTCAGCATCAGACCATGCAAGTCTTTCCAGGTTTTTCTGAAGTCAGCCTGTTCATCATTTCTTATAGCACAATAGTGTTCCATCTCATTCATATACCACAACTTGCTCAGCCATTCCCCAATTGATGGGCATCCTCTCAATTTCCAGTTCTTTGCCACCACAAAAAGAGCTGCTATGAATATTTTTGTACATGTAGGTCCTTTTCCCATTTGTGTGATCTCTTTGGGATATAGTCCTAGGAGTGCTATTGCTGAGTGAAAGGGTACACACATATTTATAGCCCTTTGGACATAGTTCCAAATTGCTCTCCAAAATGGCTGAATCATTTCACAACTCCAACAACAATGCATTAGTTCCAATTTTCCCAAATCTTCTCCAACATTTATCATTTTCCTGTTTTGCCATGTTGGTCATTCTGATAGGTGTGATGTGGTACCTCAGAGTTGTTTTGATTTACATTTCTTTAATCAATAGTGATTTAAAGCATTTTTTATATGACTATAGATGGCTTTAATTTCTTTATCTGAGAACTGTCTGTTCATATCCTTTGACCACTTATCAATTGGGGAATGGCTTGTATTCTTATATATTTGACTTAATTTTCCATATATTTTAGAAATGAGGCCCTTATCAGAAGGACTGGTTGTAAAAATTCTTTCCCAATTTTCTACCTTTCTTCTAATCTTATTTGCATTGGCTTTGTTTGTGCAAAAACTTTTCAATTTAATGTAATCACAATTATCTATTTTGCTTTTCGTAATGTTCTCTATCTCCTGTTTGGTCATGAATTCTTCTGTTCTCCATAGATCTGACAGGTAAACTATTCCTTGCTCTCTCAGTTTGCTTATAGTTTCAACCTTTATATCTAAATCATGTACCCATTTTGACTTTATTTTGTTATATGGTGTGAGATTTTGGTCTATGCCTAGTTTCTGCCATACTCTTTTCCAGTTTTCCCAGCAGTTTTTTTCAAAGAGTGGGTTCTTATCCCATAAGCTGGAGTCTTTGGATTTATCAAATATATTACTATAGTCATTGACTACTGTGTCTTGCATACTTAACCTATTCCACTGATCCACCACTTTATTTCTTAGCCAGTACCAAGCAATTTTGATTCAATCAACATTTATTAAGTGCCTAATATGTCTGGTAAACATTGGACATTCAGAATAAATTGATTCCAGGATTACTTTTTGTTATGTTTTTTAAGAGGCTAATTTTCTGAAAGTTTTCTTAGAAACAAGGAGAGGAGTCAGTGCTAAGAAACTGCTGCTATTATTAAAATTCATTTTTTTTTTCCAAAATTGTGCAGCTCCATTTATTTCTATCTGTACCAATTTAATAAAAGGTGTATTTTCTTCAGATTTAAGACATTCTGTCATGTGAGTTGTAATGAAATACCATTGATCATTCATTCATTCTACAAGCATTTGTTAAGCACTGTCCCAGGCACTTAGTATGCCACAACAAAATAGTCTATCTTCTCAAGGAACCTGAACTTTTTGGGGAAGTAAGGGGTTGGTGAAGGGTCAAACAATATTTATACAACTAAATAAATTCAAAATATTTGTGTAACAGGGAAAATAAATAATCAATGCCTTGAGTACCTTGCTTTGCATTACTTTGCTAATTATCTATCAGCTATAATCAATTTAATTGGATAAGAAGTGACCATGTGTTCTGGAAACCAAGATGGTGGAGTAAGCAGTAAATTGCTGTAACTCTCCCATACTCACATCCAATGAATCATAAAATAGAGATCGAAACAAATCCTGGAACAACAGAACCAGAAAAAAAGACAGGGTGGAACTATCTTTTAGCCCAAGAAACATGGAGGATAGGCAAGAAAGGTCCATCTCATTCAGCTGAAAGGGGGGTGCAGTCCAGGATGGCACACATCTCAGCAAGCCATCAGGAAGGCCAGTCTCAGCAAACCATGGGAGATCCTGAGCCCCAGTGTGGTGGAGCAGGCAAACGCCTATACTAGGACCCTCCATGTTCCTTAAAATAGCCAGGGGAATTAGCAGACTCCAGCTCTGAGAACCATCACATCTTTCAGCATAGCCTTGGGCAAACAGGCATCCTGTGGTGGCCAGACCTCCACCTGCTTCAGCACAGCTCCATGCAAATAGGCATCTTCCAATGGCCAGACAAACAAGTGTCTTCCAGAGGCCAGACCAACACGTGCTTAAGTGTAACCCCAGGGAAATGCAGAAAAACCCCACTGGGCCTTAACACATGCCAGATATAACCATTATCACCCCAGCTCAGCACAGGTAAGCTGACAGTCCCCTACAACCTCCAACAGTGCGAGCCACCCCACACCCCATCCCCTCAACACAGAACCAGACATGAGGGTCCCCCATGGGCCTCAGGGCAACAACAGCACAGCACCAGGTAAACAATTAGGGATAGCAGCCATTGGCATAGGAAGCCTGCTCCTTCTATCCTGGGAAAAAAGAAAAAAAGTTTAAAAAAAAAGACCAGCAAAAACAACAACAAAAAGAGAATATGACCATAGAAAGTTGTTATGTGACAGGGAACAGCAAGACACAAACTTAGAAGAGGACAACAATGTCAAAACACCTAGGAGCAGAACCCCAAAGAATAATGGAAAATGGTCTTAGTCCCAGAAAGAACTCATGGAAAAGCTAAAAAAGGAGCTGAAAAAAGTCATGTAAGAGAGGTGGGATAAATATGGAGAGAAGAAATGAGAATAATGCAAGAGAAATATGGAAAAAAAAAGACTCAACAGCTTGGAAAACTGCTTGAAACCTTATTCATCATGGCAAAATATTGGAAATTGAGGGGATGCCCATCAATTAGGGAATGGCTGAAAAACCTGTAGCAAATGAATGTAATAGAATACTATTGTGCAATAAGAACTGAAGAACAGACAAATTTCAGAAAAATCTGGAAAGACTTATATGAACTGATGTCAAGTGAAATGAGCAGAACCAGGAAAACATTGCACATGGTGTCTGCAACATTGTGTGATGATCAACTATGAATGACTCAGCTTTTCTCAGCAACTCAATGATCCAAGATAAGTACAAAGGACTCACAAAACAAAATGCTATCTATATCCAGATAAAAAATTAATGGATTCTGAATGCAAATTGAAGGATGTTTTTCCCTTACTTTATTATTTCTTATGGTTTTTTTTCCTTTTGATCTGTTTCTTCTTCCATACCCATGAAAAATATGGAAATACATTTTACATGATAGCACATTTATAAATTATATAAAACTGCCTACTATTTTCAGACAAGGAGAAGAGTGAGAGGGAGAGAGGGAGAAAAATTCAGAACTAAAAATCTTGTAAAAATGAATGCTAAAAATTTTCTTGATTTGTAGTTGGGGGAAAAATAAAATGCTATTTAAAGAGTGAAAAAAAGAGAAATAAGTGTGTGATTTATAGCAAGAATATAGTCCTGGGTAAAAGTGTGTAACCAAAACTATGATACCATCCCAGGGAAATTCCTGTGTTAAATTTAACTTTAGGAATGTGACTATAACCTGTATAAAGAAATGTTATCCTATTAATCATCTTTATATTAAAATATACTGGGTAAAAAATGGACCTAACCAATAATATAAAAGATAGACCTGCAAATATAATGAGCTGCCCTGCATATGCCCTGCATAATGAGCTGCTTGAACCACTATGCTTGAGACATAGAATGACATATCCACTTGCAACATAGATTGACCAACTTAAGTCATACATGAATCAAAAAAAAATTATAAATAACTGTGAGTCTGTATCTTGGTGTCTCCCACCATAGTGGATGGACTGCAAAATGACTACTTTTGTTTCCATTAATAAAGATTGGTTTCTTTGCCCAGAAAGCCTTCCAAGTTTCTTTATTTCATTTGCAAGATAAAGAATTAATTTGTTGGTCTGAGAAAAGTAGTAGCAGGAAGTGATTTGGTTAGGTTTGCTGAAAAAAGTAACTTAAATTTATCTTTTCTGAAGGAAAGAGATTCTTTGAGAAAGTGAGTAGAACAGTGTACGATTCAGGAATAGAGTACAGACTGTTTAAAAACATGGATATAAGAGATAGAATGTCTTTTTGGCAGTGGTATACTAGAGCTGGATCCTACTGATTCATGAGATCCTGTTATCTTTTCAGCATGAGCATTTACACCGTGGAAATTGGCAAACACTACAAATCAGGGTTTGATTTATTATTTTGTTGATTGTCTAGATAAGAATATCAAATGTTAATAATGCTAATTAAATTATTAATGTATCTTGCATACATTTTTCTCTGAAAACTAATTGTTAAAAATTTACAATACACTGTCACAATACAGGAAGTAAACCAATTTGACTAGAAAATGAAGAGTATAAAGGAGAGTAATGGTTAGTAAGACTAGCAAAGTAAACTCAGGGAAAATTATTACTCTCCTTAGAAGGTAAAGAGAGAAGTTTGTATTTCATCCTAGAAGTAATTGAGAGGCACTGGAAGTTCTTGAATAAGAATGTGATATCAAATTGTTTTTTAGGAATATCTATTTGGAAGCTATGAGGATGATGCATTAGCAGGGGAGAGATGAATCAAGCAGGGAAATTAGAAGGCTATAGCTATGATGCAAGTGGGAGGTATGAAGATGTAAACTAAGATGGCAGTGGTGGTGGCAGATGGAAGGGGGCATATTGAAAAATAGTATGGAAGCAAAGATCAGTAAGGTTTGGCAAATTATTGCACATGTGGGATGAGAAAGAAAGAAAGATCAAAGTATGAATTAGGTCATAAGGTTGTAATAGAAGGATAGTGATTACTTCAACAGAAACAAGAAAGATAGGAGAGGAAAGTTTGTCAGCAAGATTATGGGTTTAGTTTGGGACATGCTGATTTTGAGATATCTATAGGACATGCTGGTCAAAATTATTTGGAATTAGAGCTCAGGATAGAGAGACAAAGCTAATATAATGAAATGTAATATATTAGAATTTAATAAATATATCATATAACTATGATACAATATAGAATAATGTAACACAATGTAATTATTATAATGCAATATGATATGATGTAATGTGATCACATGGGCATATGCATACATGGATCATCTATATAATGGTCATCTATGGCTGTAGAAGCTATAGAAGCTGATGAAATCACTGAGAGAGAGGGAGAGAGAGAAAGGAGAAAGGGAAGGAGGGAGGGAGGAAGAGAAAGAGAGAGAGAGAGAGAGAGAGAGAGAGAGAGAGAGACAGATCATTCAGTCAATCAGTAAACATCTATTAATTGCCTATCATGTATCACTATGCTAAGTGCTGGGGATACAAAATAGAGGTAAAAAGGAGCTCACAAATGAATCAGCATCATTCAGGACAGAATCATGGGTCTATCCATGTATAGATGGTGAAGAATGATTGATAATCCAGACTAAAAAGATGTGGTCATACAGGTAGAAGAGTATTTAAGACAAAATTTTGTTCAACAATATTAAAATATACCGCAGGGCCAAGACCAAGGACTGAGAAGAGGCCACTGGATTTGACAAGAAAGATATTTAGAAATGGTGTAAAGAATAATTTCATTTGAGTGTTCAGGTAAGACAATACACTACAAAGATTTTTGGAATGAACATAGGCATTATATTCCAGGAATTTGGCACCAATAGGACAAAAAGGACAACAGATATGCAGTTAATGTTTATAACATGTATGGATCATTAAAAATACAGAAAATCAGGGCAGCTAGGTGGCACAGTGAATACAGCACTGGCCCTGGAGTCAGAAGGACCTAAGTTCAATTCAGGGCTCAGACACATGACACTTACTAGCTGTGTGACCCTGGGCAAGTCACTTAACCCTGATTGCCTCACCAAAAACAAAACAAAACAAAACAATACAGAAAATACATTATATTTATATTGCTCCATCATTTCAGTTGTGTCTGACTCTTTGTGACCCTATTTGAGGTTTTCTTAGCAAAAATATTGGAGTGGTTTGCCATTTTCTTCTCCAACTCATTTTACAAATGAGGAAACTGAGGCAAGCAGGGTTAAGTGCCTTGCCCACACAGCTAGTACATGAGGCCAGATTTGAACTCAGGAAGATGAGTCTTACTGATTTCAGGCCCAGTAATCTATCTACCACACCACTTAGCTACTCTTATATTTAGGTACATAAAATTTATTCCCTCTCAGGGCTACCAGATATATCTCTATTCCACAATGAAACATTAGAGTAAGGCTTTAACAGAGGAAACACAACATTGCAAGATTTGAATTCATAGCCATTGTGGCTTGATAGATAGATAGATCTTGATAGATCTTGAGCTCTAATGCCATAAACTTAATGAAGTCAACTCCATCAAGATGGAAAGGCATCAAGCACAAGCTTCAGTACAGATTTAGTCTACTTTTTGAGTACCTTTGCAGCTAAATCTGGAAAGACTTCTCCCAAAAAAAGGTGGCAACCAGGTAGTATTGAAAAAATGTATTGCAACCCATGAAGTAGATAAAAATAAAACATATCTCTCTCATGCTTATGTGGTACTCTCCAGATTCCAAAACTGGCAATGAAAGAGTGATGAGTTAGGGGTCAAAAAGTATTGAGACTTACATAGTTCTTAGACTAATTACAAACATTAATTCAAATGTTGATAACTCTGTGTGCATTCTCTGTTGAAGAACCACCAAGTTGACATGATGGAAGAATTAAGCTATATTCATTTTGATATTGTTACTATAATTGAGACCAGAAGCAATACTGAAGTTACTGCCAAAGGAAAGTGTAAAATAGAAGTTCTTGGGAGATTAAAAAAAAAAGTTGATGGCACTGGTTTTGTCATACATACACAGGCAAGAAGAGCTTTGTTTGGAGAGCTTATATTTCCTCCAGTCCTGTTAAGTAAACAGACCACCATGAAGGCATCTGCAGCTTTTAGATCACTATCTATTTTAGAAAAGGAAGTAGAGGGCTATAATAAGATTTTGAAGCTCTCCACACTAAATAAACCTGTATCTTGATATTTCAGTGTGAAATTGGGCATAAGTATGACAAAAATGCTTTGTTGTGAAATATAGTTCATCATAAAAAATGGAGTCCAAAAATTTAAAGACAACTCAGAAGTGCCAAACCTCTACATTCTTCATGCATTCTCTAAGAAGAGAATTCTTACTACAGGTTGCTGGGTTCTACAAATACCAAACAATATTAAAAAAAAAGTTATATTTCAGTGCATGGGAAATATCTGGGTACAGACATAGAAGCATTTTCAAAATGCACTATGTGTAGTCATAATATTGACTAGTAAGAAAAATGATAAAGTAAACTCCCAAACTAGAAGAAAGCACAAAAAGACATTTAAGGTAATTACAGCAGTTCAGTCTGAACCTGTTTAAATATATTATCCATTTAAAAATTAGAAATATGTGCATTTATTCTATCAATCAATATTTCTTAGATAATAAAATTTTATTGATACAAAACAAAAAAGTAATTAAATTCAATAAATGTTTAAATGCCTAATATGTTAAGGGTACAATAACATCATAATCTCAACAAAAAAAATGCAAGATCTAAGGAACTGATTTATCTAGGAAATATTTTATGTCTATGATAATCAGAAACATGGTACACAAGGGCAACACTAATTTTGAGTACCACCTTTTTTGTGAAGCATTATGAGGAAAGAACATGGACAATTAAAGTCTCGTCAAGGTAGAAAACATTTATTTTGTACTGATTAGGTCCCAGGCACTACCTTAAGTGCTGGGGATACAGTATTATCTCAAAATTCAATTCAATAAATATTTATCAAGAACCTAATATATGAAGTACACTCTTCTAGGCACTGGGGACATCCTGATACCATGACAGATTCATGGTCTCATTGATGTCAGTGCTCCTTCCATATAAATGTTCCATGTGTATAGCAACCCACTTTTGGTTTCATATAAAGATTTTCCAAGACCTCCCATGAATCTGACAGCCCTGTGTACCTTCTTTTAGATCTCTTGAAATTGTCTTTATCATCACCCTTCATTCTCAAGACATGCCCAGCATATTTTGTTTTCTAGTCATATACGAAAGGATGTGCTGGTAAATGTTTTAACTGGTTTTCCTGGGGAAAAGAAAATTACATGACACACTTTTAAGACTAATCTACATTATTAACATTTTCTCCATCACTTTCTTACATCTATGAAATCAGCAGAATGATAATTTAAGTCCTTATGTGTAGCATTTGCCGAATTATGAGGTGTAAATGTTCATAATGTGCATTCTTCTTTCACAAGCCTCTACAATCCAGTTCTAGCACACTTCTGCATATATCTCTCTGATAACATCCTTTGTGACATGTCACAGCCTAAATATTCATATCTCCACTGATATTTGAGAGACCTATATCCGTTTTTTAAATTCTTTGGAGTATGTTGTAATCCAAAGTTCACAGCCATGCAGCATCATGAACAGAATATTGATAATTTAAAAGGTAAATATTTGTTTCAGGGGAAATCTTTGAATCATGAAAAACACTAATCTATTTTCCAGGAGCAATACAGATCATTTTTCTTTAACTTCCTATTCAATTTTTGGAGCAGTTCGTGTGCTGTATTTTTTCAAGTTATATACACATGCATATGGTATATATATGTGTGTGTATATATATATATATATATATATATATATATATAAACCAGTCCTTGTGAGTTACCCATACAAGTGTATGTATATCAGATTCTGAAGATAAGTATTGAGCATTTACTTTGTTTTTGTTTTGTGTTCTGCAGATAGGCCAAATTGTTTTTGAAGCTTAAGGATCTTGTCTAGTAGGCTCAACAGTGTTTCAGTCTCATTTGCAAAAAGAAGCCTCTGGAGGATTTAAACATTAAGATTCTATGGTGGATGTTCCCTATGACTATGACACACAGTTATGGTGAACAAAAGTTATCCTTTTATGTGTTAGAGATGCAAAGAGAAAAACAAAACAAAAACAATGCCTGCCCTGAAGGAGCTTACATTCTACACAAAGCCACAAAAAAGTAGTGGAGAAGAAAATGACCTTGTAGAGAAATAGATTCTAGATCTAACTATGTTATATTAGGCTGAAGGCATCTTTAGAAAAAACTGAAAAGAGTATACATGCATATAGAATCTGCAAGATTCATTCAATTATTTTCCCCTGAGTATTGATAGTGGATCAACTTATTTGGATTCTCTCCTGTTAGCACTTAATGTTACTTTTGATGGAGATAATATGGATAGGCATACTTAAGATACATATAGAAAAATCAGCGTTGTATCATCAAATATACATAAAAGAAGTTAATGTCAAATATTTCATGATTTTAAAAAAGATTCAAAATAATTTTCAAAATAATTCAGAGGAGGAGGTTTTAAGAGAATGGATAACAGCATAAATGGAAATTCCCCCCATACAAATAAATGGGGGAGATTGAGATGGCAACATCTACTAATCTTTCTGTTTTCTTCTTTATGAAAATATTCTATACCCATGTCAGAGGTTTTTGTTGTTCAATTGTTTCAGTCCTCAAGAACTCTTTGTGACTCCATTTGGGGATTTCTTGACAACGATACTAGAATGATTTGCTATTTCCTTCTCCAGCTCAATTTACAGATGAAAAACTGAGGTAAGCAGGATTAAATGGCTTGCCCAGGTTCACATAGGTAAGTATCTTCAGCAAGATTTGAACTCAGCATGCTATCCTTGACAAAAGCACAAGAAATGAACAGATATCTTTTTCAAATGATTATCTACCTCATGTCTTGTCTTGATTCTTACAAAAAAAGCAATAAAAATGGAATAAATAGCTTGCTACTATGTCTATTGTTTATTAATTTTAAATTTACGAAAAATTAGTATGATAACCTAAAGGTAGTATCATACAGTGAGAATGTCACAGAATTTCAAATCAGAAGCTATGAATTCAAATGGTGATATCCATTTGGTGTCTGTGTGACTGTGAGAAATTAATTAGATTGAATTAATCCCTGGGATTAATTTCCCTATGTTCAAAAATCAATAGGTTGCATAAGATGGCCTTCAAAGTCCCTTGTAGCCCCAAATATATCATCTTATAATCCTATGGTTTGAGCTTATGATATGGATTATTTAAAGAAGGGCTCCCAAACATATGTTAATCATAGCTAAAGTATATAATCCATATATGTTGGATCCTCATCCCAATTCACACTCTCACAGATGATTCAGTTTCCCAAAACTAAGCTACATCTCTCCCTTGTGGGATTAGGGTACCCATGAGTATTCAGTGGTTAGGCTCTAACACCATTGGCTCCAGACCCCACTGGTTTCTCCCCCTACCCCCAAGGTCATCAATTTAAAGTGCTTTATTCAGTAGCTTTTATGAAGGGGTATTTAAGGTAGTAAAATCAAAATATTTGTTTTAAAATAAAACAGTCTGTGAGATACTCTCCCCCTAATATATATGTATATATATATATATCTGTGTGTGTGTATGTGTATATATGTATATATACACATACATACATACATACATACATATATACGTACATATTGTTTCACAGATTGTCTGTCTCCATCTTTAATAGAAGAACAAGAGCCTTTGCTGAGACACAGAGGGTCTCTCAGCACCCCATATATATTAGGAGAACTGCCCACAACTATCTTGGTCTTGGTTAATGGGATACCAGAAGGAAGGGATGGATTCATAAGTTACCTGGGGACAGATTTATTGGTGGTGCATTGACACTTAACCACAGCTGGCATTAGGGGCTTTTATCCCTCAGCCACATCTTCCCTCTTATTGGAGGGCTGGAGGATAGAGTACAAAACTCCCAATGCCTTCTTTAATAGAGGGCAGAAACTAGACTCAGTTCATGCCACTTGACATCTGCTGCTTTGCCTAGTTTCAACTCCATGGAACCAGATTCCCCCATGCCAGCTACTCTCTGGTATCCTGCTTCCTCCCTGTTCTTGACTCCTTTTGTGTGTTGTCTGCCTATTTAGATCGTAAGCTTTTTGAAGACAGAGCTCTCTTTATTGTATTTCCAATATTTAGTACAATACCTGACACATAGTAAATTTTTTTTTTTTAGGCAATTGGGGTCAAGTGACTTGCCCAGGGTCACACAGGTAGTAAGTGCCAAGTGTTTGATCTGAGGCTGGATTTCAACTCAGGTCCTCCTGACTTCAGGGCCAGTGCTCTATCCACTGCGCCAACTAGCTGCCCCATAAATTCTTAATAAATGATTATTGGATTAAGGCAATGAAATCCAGAGGCAAAGGTGCAAGGTGATCTTGGAGAGCAGTTGAGGGAGCTCTAGGAAATACTTTTAGGGAAGGGCAGAGTTTCCTCTGACATATGCCAAGAGTGGAGAGCAAACTCATGGTCTTAGAGTCAAAAGTATGAAGTCTTGATTGGAGAGTACATGGAGTTTTTTAGGATTTGCTCTGGGTAAGTAGGTGGGGTTGTCAAATCTTATCAGGGGCAACAAGCTAGGGTCTAAGGTCTCAGTGACTGTTTCCTGGGTTGATAGGGCTGGATATTTACTGAGGGAGACTGAGGGTGGTTTGGTGTTCTTCTTTACCCATATTCCTTTCTGTGAGGTAAGTGAGTTAACTTGACCTTGATGGTCACCAAGAGAAACTTATCACTTCCAGAAAAGCATGAGTTGGGGAGAGTAAAGTATGGCCAAGTGGTTGCAAGAGCAGATAGGTCATGGACTGGGTAAAAAGGGGAATTACAAGGTGATCTGGAGGTTGCATACATCTTTTGTGGTATACACTATGTGTAGCATGCTAATGTCAAAGAATTCTCTAAGTATTGCATTGATTACATTGAGGGAAAGTGGCCTCAAGCTTTCTAAGCACCTGTGGTCAAGGGGTAATTCTTGGTTGTTTAAGAAATTACCCTTAGATATACTACAGTCTCTTCACTGGGCTTCTTCTCAGGTCATTGGATCCAGTCTTTCCATGGCTTTTGAAGATATAGACACTATTGCAAGCAGCTTTGGACATCAGTTAGAAGATAGAGAGGTCCAACATCTTCTGGACTCTTGGAAGCTGGCAATATCCTTCTCCAGGTAAAGTGGGAAGGGAAAAAAAACTGACAGAGGTTGAGGTTTCTCCTTTTCCTCCTTCCCCAAGTAGTTCCTGCTGCTTTTACTGCCATGGTACACTCATGTGTCATTGAAAAAGGCTGGATGTGGAATCAGAAGGCTTTGTATCAAATACTAGCTTTTCCATTTAATGAATGTATATACTTGGTTGAGCCATATAGGTATATGTGCATATATGTACACATATATGTATGTATTATGTATATGTATACAAACATGCATGCATACATACATAAGCATACACATATATGCATATAATATGCATACGTGTATACAATGCAATATGTGTATATATGTATGTGTATGTACATTGTACATGTGTATAAACACAAAAATGTATGACCACAAAGCCTCTCCCAATAAAATAAGTGTTACTTGAGAGCAGAGATGGTTTTATGTTTGTCTTTGTATTGCCTGTAACATCCTTAATTACTGATATACAGTGTGTGTCTAATAAATGTTCAATAATTTCTTTCAAGAGAAGATATACAAGAGGGGACAAGGTACAGAGATGGTATGGAAATCATGAATTGGCCATGGTTTGAAGATAGTTTGAAGAATTTGATGTCTGGCCTCAGTGCTTATTCAAATGGAGGTTCAGAGAGGGACACAAGAATTAGAAAAGGAGGCCATACAGAAGAACCATTATTAGCATGAGAAGAAGGTTAGTGAAACAGAAGTAGAGAGGTGGTCTGGCGTATCATTAGCTTGTCCAAGTCTGATAATGCATTAAAGGGCTATAAGTTACACAGACAATGCTAACTTGCATTTTTAAGAGAGTATTCTTGCTAGGAATTACTTACACTGATGAAATCACAAATACAGTACCTATCCCTCATAAACATTACTTCCAGTTGAGACTAAAAACATGTAATCTCATCCCAAACTGGATAAATTCTCTCTCTACCATATCCCATTCAATAATCACACCAACACTGAGTTGGGGAAAAGATCCATTATAGTTTGCTCTCTCTACATGATAAAGAGATAGAGAATACAGGTGCCTTTATTCAGCATGTCAATAAACACTTATTAAATACCTACTATGTATTAGGAACTGTATTAAGCACTGAGGATACAACAAGTGGCAAAAGACAGCCTCTGCCCTTGAGGGACTCATAATCAAATGGGGAAGACAACAAATATGCACAAACAAGTTATGTACAGGATAAATAAGAAATAATCAAGAGGAAAGACATAAGAATTAAGAGGCATTGGGAAAGGCTTCCTGCAGAAGAGATTTTAGTTGAGAATTAAGTAGCCAGGGAAGCCAAGAGTTGTAAATGAGGAGAGAGAACATTCTAGCATAGGGGTCAGACAAAGAAATTTCCTAGAACTGAGAAATGAAGTATCTTGTTAATGAAATAGCCAGGAGGCCAGTTTCATAGGATTGAAGGATGTATATCAAGGTGTTAAGTATATGAATACTGGAAATGTAGAAGGAATCTAGGTTACAAAGGACTTTGAATGCCAAACAGAGGATTTTGTAAATCCGTCTTGGAGGTGATAAGGAATCACTGGAATTTATTGTGCAGGGGGTGACATGATCAGACATATGTTTTATGAAATTCACTTTATTGTCTGAATGGAGAATGGATTGGAATGGGGAGAGACTTGAGGAAGGCAGATCCAATAGTAACCTATTGCAATAATTCAGGCATGAGGTGAGGGTCTGCACTGGAGTGGTGGCAGTGTCAGAAAGAGAAGGGGACAAGCTTTGGAAACAAATTGGAGATGGAAGGGTGAGAGACAGTGAGGATTCCAGTGTGACCTCTAGATTGTGAGCCTAAGGGATCAGAAAGATGATGAGGCCTTCTACAGTGATAGGGAAGTTCAGAGGTTGGGGGAAGGTTCTGAGGTTCAGAAGATTATACATGCTATCATATGTTGGTTTTGTTTTACTGTTCTTTGTTTCAAGGGAGGGTTAAACTGGAGAGAATATATGGATAAATGAATAGTTTAAAAATCATCAATGCAACTTAAAAATTAATAAAAGTATTTTTAAATTTACAATTTTGTCATTTAACAGCATAGAAATGCTCATGCAACACTTATATTTTGAATTCTTTTAATAAAGAGAGATCTTAAATAATAATAAATTTAGAAATAGAAATGAAAGCATTGCATGCTCCATGAATTTGCTAATTGCTCTTCACTGCTCCAGGGATTAGCCAGGCTTGTTATTTAAATATAATATAGACAATGATGCCTAAAGTAGAAAACAAATTAACTAAAGACATCTCTGCCTTTGCTTCAGCAAAAGGGGAAGATTTAAGGCAATTCTTGGCTAAATATTTTTATATTGAAAGATCTATTCTATATAATTTCTGTGAAAGGATCTGGAGCATACAATTCAAGTAAAATATGGCATTTCACTTTGTATTAGAATTCATATTGCTACAATTAAAAACTAAAACATAAATACATTTGCCTTTAAGGTGACTTATGGGGGAAACACATAGGCTTCAAGAAAATATCTCAAGCCAGGTAGAAGAAAAATGATTTGGCCTGAACATTTAGAAGAGTGAAAATACATCAAAAGCCTAAGGAAATGTCACTGAAGGAAATAACAATAACTGCCTGCAGAATATAACAGGTTTCATTTTGAAATGGATTTTCAGGTAAGATTTTTCTCATCATTTTTCAAGGATACTTGAAGCAACTATAAAAATGGAATTAGCTGGACAGCACACAGTTATATCATTGTTTGTTTCCATATACCATCAAGTGAATTTAACTGTCTTTGCAGCAAGAACATGAATTAATGTATGGCTTACTATATCTTGGCATATCCATCTATCTTGGCCTGTCCAGCAAGTTTGAAGCATGTCTAATAGAAGATTGTGTAAAAATGATGCAACTCACTCATGCCATTACTAACTTTGTATCTACACAATATTTTGCCAGTGCTCAAGAGCTCTATTGTATTATAGATTTAAAAAAAATATACTGAAGGGTGTTGGAAAACACCTGTAATTATTATATAACCCAGTCTTATTTGCCAGAGTTTTTGAGTGCCATAGCATATTCTATAACAATTCCATAACAATTGCTGAGATTATACTTTGATCTTACCTCATCATATTTAGGAATTTTTAAGGAAAGAAATGATAATCACTTTCAGCTCACTTTCAGGGTAAACTTTCCCCCGTCTCCCATCCCTTTTCATATATAATTCTGAGTAATCCATCTGTTACAGAAGATAGTAATATAAATATATACATTACAAAGAAAGGTTTTAAACTAAATGTGTATGGTTTAATGCTCTTGGGTTACCTTATTAACACTAGGATACAGAATGAAATAAATTAATTTTTTCAAAAAATATTTATTGAGTAAAAGGTGATCATATCTGTATCTGGAGATGTGGGAGAGAAGAAATCAGCATAGACATTTGGCTCTGAGACACTCAGCATATATTTGGAAATAATTTAATTTAGGTTTAAAAACTTTAACTCCTTGGCAGATGGAAGAAGTAGGTCTCAAAGAAGTAAAATGTTTTGTCCAAGATCATACTCAATTTAGCAAGAAAAATATTCATTGAACCTAAATCTTCAGACTTCCTTTAGTGTGTGATTTTTCCACCATAATGAGATGATAAAGCATTCCTTTGTGAAACAATCAGACTATTCATAGTTAGGGCATAATAATTAAATCTATAAATATTATATGGTAGATACTTAGTATTTATTTTTTGAATTAATATTTGAAGTTAGTTTTCTTGTCCACTTTGTTTACACTTCTCTAAACAAGGCATCCTTAGATCTTCTGACAAAATTTTTACCCTTCTTATTCCACTATTTTCAGTTCCCCTCTCCTACTCTTGTTGAGATTCTATAGGAATGCATTTTAGTAGTCAATATACTTTTTTAAAAAAATTTTTAAGCAATTGGGGTAAAGTGACTTGTCCAGGGTCACACAGCTAGTAAGTGTCAAGTGTTTGGTCTGAGGCCAGATTTGAACTCAGGTCCTCCTGACTTCAGGACCAGTGCTCTATCCAATGTGCCACCTCACTTCCCCTAGTAGACAACATACTTTTAAAAAATGTTACAATGCTAGGCATCAAGGGACAAAGGAAGAGGAGAGAAAGCCCATCAGTTGAAGAATGGCTGAACAAGTTATGGTATATGATTGTGAAGAAATACTATTGTGTTATAAGAAATGACAAACAGGATGCTTCCAGAAACACCTGGAAATACTTATAGGAACTGATGCAAAGTAAAGTAAGCAGAATGAAGGGAACATTGTACAAAGAAACAGCAATATTGTATGATGATCAACTATGAATGACTTATTCTCAGTAATACAATCTAAGACCATTCCATATGATGAAAAATGCCATTTACTTCCAGAGAAATAACTGATGGAGTTGCAATGTGGATGAAAACTTTTTTAACCTTAATTGTTATGGGTTTTTTGTCTTTATTTTCTTTTGCAATGTGACTAATATGAAAATGTGGTTTGCATGACTGCACATGAATAAACTATATCATATTACTTACCTTCTCAAAGATTGGGGAGTGGAGGTATGAAGGAAGAGAATTTATAACTAAATTTTTTTAAAAAATAAAAAAGTTAAAAATTTGTTTTCTATGTAATTTGAAAAAAAATATGGTCCAGACTGCCAAAACAAAATAAAGTATCCAATTTTTTAAGAAAATATTAAAAATTATTTTTACATGCAATTGGAAAAATAAAATATTGTGAATATAAAACTAAAACTAAAGACAGAACTTCATAGTTATTTGTATTAAATATCACATTACTATCTGTTTTATTTCTATCATTCTAACATTTAAAGGCATTTAGGGGCCTTGATTCTGTCAGTCAGTGTATCAATATTCTCTTCTAGTATGATGTCAGGTGCAGATTGTGATGATCCCACTTTTTATGTCTTGATTCAAGTAACAGATTAAAAAAAATAAAGCAACTAAAGATAGAGTCCTGAGAAATTGCATTGCAATTCCTTAAACTACATGTATAGCAATCAACTCATGAATACTCTTTAATTTGACTTTTGACATTCTCTCCATAAGGAAAAAAATGTGTTCTCTTATTCTCTCTTTAAAGTGGGGCCAGTGGAGTGGGAAGAAAATACCATTTCCTGCAACACATTTGGTGTTGAAAGGATTAATTACTTAAAATATGGAAAGTATTTTAAAGCTAAGTGCTAAACACTTTGGTGACTTTCACCAAAATGTCTTTATGTAATATCTTAACTCTTTCTATGAGGCTGACAAGATGAGCACTTTATGATAATAGTATATTTTTCTTTTTTTGTAATTAAGATATATGCAATCTTTCACTTAAACTACCACTTCAAACATTTTGTGCCTCATGGCTACATACTCAAAAGCTATTTTACTCAGTGAAAGCTCATACCAAGGGTGCCAAGAGATATATAATATTTTTAAAAATACAATTCATAAGTAACTAAAGGATTATAGGAAAGTGGCCAAAAATCAACAAAGTTAAGAAGAACAAACTCTTGTCAGGCCAATTTAAATGGATTCAAAACAATGTGAAAAGTATAGAATCATGGATAGCATCATCATACTGCCATAGTCTATAAGCATTTACTAAACACCTACTATGTTCAGGGTAATATGCTAAGCACTGAGAATCCAAAGAAATAAGTTTACAAAGCCCAACCCTCATCAATGATTATGGTTCTCATTTAGGAGACTCTGCAGTGTTTCATGAATTGATAAAATCTGCATAACAGTGGATCTCTTTTCTACTTGGACTATGAATAATAGATTCTCCTTGACCAAAGCAAACATTTCTTTGGTAAAGAGACATTTCCCCTTTTAATGTCTCAGTTACAATCAGAACATTAGTAAAAAAAAAAAGTTACATATTGTTCCATCTTTGAGGAATCTTATTTTTTTTTTATATGATTGGAAGACACCTTTTTAGAGGAAAATCTTTCTGGTGATGTTTTGTTTTGTCAATTCATTTAAAAAATAATCAACCACTAATAAGTACAGCGAGAAATTGTATTCTCTATGCATTTCAATTGCATGACCATAAAGTATGGTGTTATAAATTCTATTTAGAAAAGCCTACCTTTTTCCTTCTCATACCTTTATGGATGATTTCTTTGTGTACGCATTATTTTCATTTAAAAATGTAACAAGAGGATATGAATCATATGAATCAGTGATTGTTATTGTATTATTGTTATCATTTATGTTTAAAACAAAAAGGTAGAAAATTTTTAGAAGAAGTGAGATAGTGCAGAAGCAGCTAGGTGACATACTGGAGAGAGTACTGGAACTATAGTAAAGAAGATCAGCCTCAGACACCTATTAGCTTTGTTACTCTTGGCAACTCACTTAATCTGTTTTTGTCAAGTTTCTCAATAGTAAAATGAAGATAAAAAGATCATTTAACTTGTGAGGATCAAATGAGATAATAGTTGTGAAGCATTTTATTTGGCATATAGGAGGTTATACATAAGTGCTAGTTATTATTATTATTGATGGTGGCAATGATGTTTATTTTTTCCTATGTCTTTGGTATTCTTTAGTTCTTCCTTCATATGAATTATGCCACAGGAACAATATCTTAACTTCTCTTCCTGTGCTAGTGTTTTTTTTTTCCTTAAAAGTTATTGAGATGTTCCTCAAGAATTGGTCTGCTTGAGGGACTAAATGCTTTTATTGTTGACATCATTTCCTCACTGTCCAAATACAAAGCTGCTATGAGGTAGGGGCACTCCGATGCTTAGCTAGTGGATCATAATGGGCATCTCTGGCAAGGAAGCTTCTCTCAGCTGAATCAACTTGAGGTGTTCTTAATACCTATCTTTGTTGAGTGTCTTTCTACTTGTCTTTTTTTTGCACATTGTTGAATGATCTATGAGTGTCTCAACAACCTAAACTACCAGGGATCTGGCCTGAGTCAAAACAAATAGAGCACACTGTAAGAAGCAATCTCTCAACTTCTCTAGCATGGACATCTTATTCATAGATAGATAGATAGATAGATAGATAGATAGATAGATAGAGATATAGTTCAGTTACTCTTCCCATCTTTGTTTTTATAAGCATCATTTTACTTTCCTATATTTTATATGTAGAATTTTAATGCCGTAGCCCCTCTGTTACCAATGAAGAAAAAAACTCTTCAGACTTTTTCTATTTCTCATTTGTTTGTTTTCTCCATTTCAGTCCCATTCTTAACCATTTTCAGATGATTTTGTTTAGTCAGGACTTTTTGCCAAGCATCTGCAGACTTGGTTTTCCCTCAACTACTTCTCACTGCTTTATGAGGCAATGGGTTCATAATCTTCCACCAAGATGACCTAAATATAATATCTTAGTTTCATAAAAACCTTTTGATAACACCATATAAATCTTTTCTAGGTATTAAGATGGGGGATGAAAATTTAGTGAGAAGTCTGAATTGTAAAATATTTTATAGAAAATAACTTTTGTTTATGTCAAGTACACATGGTAACTTGCTGTAGGTTATCAAAGTGCTGGCAGAGTCATATCTTTGGGGATCTACTTAAATTAGTATGTTATGGATCATATGATGACACTGGCACTTTTGCATGTGGGCCAGCATGTGGTCATGGATGCTGCCCAACTTCAGGGAGAAGCTTTCTTTATAATATTGAAAACAATTAAAAACAACACATAAAGTTAAATTCAAAACTATTAATCAAAGCCAATTGCTAGTAAAATGTGTCTTGTTTCTGAAATCAAAGAATGTTTTACAATGTTATTTTTATATTTAAAATACTGTTAGGACAAAATCATAATACTGCAATGCCTTTATGATTTCACCAATGTTGGTGCTATCACAATTATTCAGAGCCCAACCCATCCATGTCTGCCTATCTTGGGCAACACATTCCCATGTACTCCCATAAACTTGTCAGAGGATGGCCATCCATCATGCTAGTATTTTTCTCACACTTCCTAATAAATCAAAGATTTGGGCTTTTAATTAAGGTATTATTGATTCTTCATTTTGTGACCAGCACAGTATTTTTTTCTGACAAATATTTAAATCACAGGAACTTAAAATTTTAAAATTTTCAAACTTGACAATTGTTATTTTAAACTTCTTCTTTTTTTTTAAGTTTAAAAGTATTTTGTTTCCCCCAGTTTTATGTAAAGAAAATTTTTAGCATTCATTTTTACAAGATTTTGAGTTCCAAAATTTTGTCCCTCCCTCCTCTCTTCTAAAAATGGTAGGCAGTTTGATGTAGTTTATACATGTGCTATATATATTTGTGAAAAAAATGTTTTCAAACTAGTCACTGTTGTGAAAGAAGAAACAGATCAAAAGGAGAAAAAAACGCCACAAGAAAAAATAATGTCAGTGAAAAAAATATGCTTCTGTTTGTATTCGGAGGGATAGTGTTTTCCTTCATGAGTCCTTTGTTCTTGTCTTGGATAATGAGTTTCAAAGAAGAGCTGAGTTATTCATAATTAATCGTCAAAATGTTGCTGATACTGTGTGTAATGTTTTCATGGCTCTGCTCATTTCACTTTGTGTACATACATGTCTTTCCAGGGTTTTCTGAAATCTGCTTGTTCATCATTTCTTATTGCACAATAATATTCCATTGCATTAATATACCACAACTTGTTCAGCCATTCCCCAATTGTTGGATATCCCCTCAATTTCCAATTCTTTGCCACCACTATAAGAGCTACTATTAATATTTTTGCACATGTAGGTCCCTTTCCCTTCTTATGATCCCCTTGGGATACAGACCTAGTACTGGAATTTCTGGATCAAAGAGTATGCAGTTTATTTGCCCTTTGGGCATAGTTCCAAATTGCACTTCAAAATGGTTCGATCAGTTTACAACTCCACCAAAAGTGCATCAGAGTCCCAATTTTCCAACATTTTCTCCAACATTTATCATTTTCCTCTGAGAAAGAAATCATATTAGTCAATCTAATAAGTGTGAGGTGATATCTCAGAGTAGTTTTAATTTGCATTTCTCTAATCAAAAGTGATTTAGAGCAATTCTTCATATGTTGATAGATAGCTTTGATTTTTCCATCTGAAAATGACCTGTTCATACCCTTTGACCATTTATCAATTGGAGAATGGTTTGTATTCTCATACATTTGATTCAGTTCTTTACATATAATCCTGGAATTGATTGTTCTTCATATGTTTAGTGGAATTCACTTTGCATCTGTACCCTCTATCTATGTATATTCTTTCTAGCTGTACTATTAGTGATATAATTTTTAAGAATTACAAGCATCATCTTTCCTTGTAGAGATGTAAATATTTTAGCTTTATTGAATCTCTTAAGTTTTCTTTTCCTTTTTTAGCTGTTAGTGCTTCTCTTCCATCTTTTCAATTTGGGATCTCTTTAAAGGAGGTGATTGGCGGATTCTTTCTATGGTTATTTTACCCTCTGGTTCTAGGACCTCAGGGCAATTTTCCTTGATGATTTCCTGAAAGATGATATCTAGGCTCTAGGCTCTTTTTTTTTTTTCTCATGGTTTTCAAGGGAGACCAATAATTTTTAAATTGTCTCCCCTGGATCTATTTTCCAGGTCAGTTGTTTTACCAATGAGGTATTTTACATTTTCATCTATTTTTTTCATGTTTTTGTTTCTATTTGACCGATTCTTGCTCTCTCATAGAGTCATTAGCTTCCACTTGCCCAATTCTAATTTTTTTAAAAACAAATTTTTGTTTTCTTACATTGTTTTCTTCCATTAGATTTTGTACCTCCTCCATTTGGCCCATTTTACTTTTTAAGGAGTCCTTCTCCTCAGTGAGTTTTTGTGCCTCACTTTCCATTTGGCCAATTCACTTTTTAAAGAGTTGTTTTCTTCAGTGTCCTTTTTTTTTAAGCAGGCCAATTGTATTTTTTAGGGACTTGTTTTCTTCTTGTTTTCTTCCTTTTCCAAGCTATTGACTCTCTCTCTTGCATCCCTCCCATTTCTTTTCCCAATTTTTCTTCTACATCTCCTATTTGGCTTTTAAAATTCATCTTGAGCTCTTCTAAGAAGGCTTTTGGGGCTTCAGACCAGTTCATATTCTGTTTTGAGGTTTCGGATGTGGGTTTATTGACAATATTGTCCTCTTCAGAATTTCTGCCTTGATGTTCACTGTCCCCATAATAAGAATCTATGGTACATTTCTTTTTGCTCATTGTTTGTGCTTATTTCCTGACCTTTAAAAAAATTGAGCTCTCCTACTGGGAAGCAGGGGGCACTGGCCAAAGCTTCTTGTGCTGGAGGACTGGGGCCTGGTCACTGACTTTGTGTGTTGGGGCCTCAGACACTGGTCAGTTGGAGGCTGTAGGGTTGTGGAAGCTTACCTGGTGTTGGGCTGGAATCAACAAAACTGAAGCTCTAAAGGTAGGGTTGAGTAGTCTGGCCCCTGGAGGTTGCCTGCTCATCTGGCCCTTTCACTTTCTTTGACTCTTTGCAGATGGATGTTTTGCTACTGCAGGATGTTTCTCCACCTGGGACTTTCTCTCTTGGATTTGTGCTTCCCAGAGTTTTGCTGAGGCATTGGGAGACTTGGGTGCCAGAGAAGCCAGTGGCATGTGGTGGTTTTCTGAGGTGGTTTCCACTGGTTCCCTTGCCTGCACTGAGGCACTTGGAGGTCCTGGAGTTGGTGCTTGCCTGCTACACCACCTGGGGTTCAGGATCTCCCCCTGGTATACTGAGGTAGGGCTTTCCACTAGCCTGTTGGGACACCTCCCATTCTGTACTGCTCCCCTTCCCCCAGCACAAGAAGGGCCTTTCTCATTAATTCCTCAAGTTACCTGAGTTATCAGACTCTTGCACCCTGTCTTTCTGCTGATTTAGCTGTTTCAGGGTTTTTCTTGGGGTGATATTTTCTGGGCTTTCTGAGATTAATAAGGCACGGTGAGAGAAACTTACTTCTTCCTCCACACAATTTTGGAAAGAAAAAAATGAATTTTAATAATAGTATTAGTTTCTTAGCACTGACCACTCTCCCTGTTCCTTAGAAAACTTTCAGAAAATTAGCCCCTTAAAAAAATAACAAAAAGCCATCTTGGAATCAATTTGTTCTGAATGCACAGTGTTTACCAGGCATATTAGGCACTTAATAGACATTGATTGACTAGTGGGGCACACATAAAAAATAATATAATTATGATTCCTAGAATTTTAAACAGATTATTGATATACTCTATCCTAAATTTTCCCTTATATACCTCTGCCTTCTCCCTTTCAGAAAGTCATTCTTTATCAGAAAAACTTTGTAAACAAATAAATAAAAGAGGGGGAGTGAGGGAAAAAATATTTTGCAAAAAATTATCAAAATATTCAGCATATTGAAAAAAAAATGCAACTGTATATAATGTTCCACAGCTCTAGAGCCTGATTTCTGTGAAGATGAAGGAGAAGTATCTTCTCATAAATATTTTTGGCACAAGCTTGCTCTTCATAATTTAACAACATTAAATTTTAGTTGTTTTATGGTAATTGTCCTTTCCTTTTCCATTGTGAATGTCAAGGACTAAATTTGAACTCAGGTCTTAACGACTCCAGGCCCCACAATCTAACCACTGAGCCATCTAGCAGCTTCATCAGCTCATGTATCAACTGCTAAATCAATTCTTTCCTATTACCCCCATTTGCTAATATCTGTTCCGATGAAATAACTTTGTATTTACTTTATGTGATAAGACCATTATATATCAGGGTTCACATTTACCCTGGGAAGTCTGGTCCCTGGAGAATGCCTATTTTCTCTAGCCTGTGCTGAAGCACCTGGAGGTCTGACCTACTTTCTTGTCACATTGGAGAATGCCTGTTTGCCAGGTGCTGTGCTTAAGTCCATGGAGGTCTGGCCACTAGATGATGTCTGTCTGCCCAGAGCTGTGTTATAGCATTGGAGGTCCAGTTGCTGAAGGATGTCTGTTTGCCAGGGGCTATGCTGAAGAATGTGGTGGTTCTCATAGATGGAGTCCACCAATTCCCTTGGGTATGTTAACGCACATGGGAGCTCCTGGTGTTGGTGTTTTCCTGCTCCACTGCAATGGAGCTCAGGATCTCCCACTGGTTTACTAAGCTGGGGATTGCTAGGATGCTTCCTGTCCTGGAATGCACTCCTCTTTTACCCAAGTAAGACATACCTTTCTTGGTGATCATTTAAGTCTTCTAGGCTAAAAGACTGCTCCACTCTGCCTTTCTGCTGGCTCCACTATTCCAGGATTTGTTCTAGAGTACCATTTTATGGCTTTTTGGAAGTGAATATGGGAGAGTTACAGCGGTTTGCTGCTTACTCCACCATCTTGGCTCCTGGAGGTGAAAAAGCATTTAATAAACTTTAAAATTACAAGACTGTGCTAAATGTAAACTTTTAGTAAGGCCTCTTCCAGCTTTAAAATTGTATACTTCTAGAAGTTCTGTCAATAGGAAGCTTTCCTTGAAAACTCTCTTGAAAACTACTGCTTCACTACTATTAGAATTTATTCCTTGTATAATACATATTGCTACTTCAATATGGTACCTTCCCCCCCAAATATTTCCCCTGAATTTATATACATATGTATATGTATGTGTATGTATGTGTATATATATATATATGCATATGTATATGTATGTCTTCCTCAGTATGAATTTAAACTCTTTGAGGAAAGATGTTTGATTATCTTGTTATTTCAAGTACCTAGTGCTCAATGAATGCTTGTTATTGAACAATTATTTTATATGATATTGCATTGTTGTTTAATTGTGTTTCATGTATTTGTCATAGTTCTAATAAGAATACTGTAACATCCCTGCCATGATGAGTGAATCCACTGAAGAAGATTTATAGGAAGGCATAGACAAAAGTCTAATAGAATGGATAGCCACAGATAAGTTTTAATCTCTGTCTTTGAAGAGGATGCTTATATTGATGAGATCACAGATACATCACATTTTGGAGGCAGAACTGAGAGTAGATGTGTCAGGGATTTTCCAACTTGTGAGGCTCTCTAGATCTATTTCACTAGAATAGGGAGGAGTATCTAATGCATATCACTATCCATGCTGACACAATCCAGTATAAAGTAACTCACTCTTACCCATTCATATTATTATTATTATTATCATTATCATTATTTCACTGCTTTCCCTTTGCTTATTTGAGTTGAATTGAATCCTGTTTTCTTTGGGCAAGGACTGATTCTAATATGATTCTAATAAAAAACCTCTGGTCTCCAGTTACTGGATGAATGTTACTTTTCATAATGGATCCATTAAATGAATAGACAACTGACCTTAGGGTTCTATTCAAAAAGAAATCATTAATAATTATCTACCAATAAGAGGAGTATGGTATGTCAGGATATTCTAGTGAGTTCCATAACATATATTATAGACCTTTTGCTTTTTCATTACTGAATTATATCAGGGAAAAGAAAATAACTAGAAACTTCTTTTGTGTTTGCTCACTTATTATTCCTTCTCTGGAAGGCTTAACCATGACCACTTGTATTCTCTTTTATTATTTTTATTTCCTTTTGATTTATTTTCCTTATTTTGTAATCAAGTATTCTTTTCTCCCTTTCTTTGTTCCCAGACTTCTGCTTATTGAAATCACTTGAGGTAAAGTGAAACTTACCTTTCTGTTTTCAAAAAAAAAAAAAAAAAGATTTGTTTTAAAATGGAAAGGAAAATCACCTAAGAGGGACCAAACATATGTACAACAAAGATTAAGAAACATGTTATTAGAGTTATTCAATATTTAGGAAAAGTAGAAGATACAAAGGCACCCTAAAATGTCAAGGGAAAGGAACTTCCCTTAGTTTCAAATCAGTCTGAATAGCATAGATAAATAAGATGGACATAATGAATTTCCTACAAGAGAGTGTTGCATTGAGATAAAAGATTGGCCTTAGAAGTTATATGATCTGGGTTCAGATTTGAAATATAGTGGTTATATGATCCTGAATAAGAAACCTAACCTTAATGTATTTAAAACATCTAATGTCAAAACAACTCATTAAAACTTTAAATTACAGAGGGGGTAATAATCTTCATTGGTAGAAAGTTTCTTTAATGAAATTACCTATACCAATGAAAGAATAAGTGTGGAAATGACAAAAATAATTGTCATTAATATAAATATAATGAGAATGAATGCCTTCTTCATAGATTGCTTAAAAGTTCTCGTCATTACAGAATAAGTTAGATGAGTCTTGAAAAAGGGAGGTTTAGCTATGGTTACTTCTGTTTATTCTGAGACTTCCATGCTATAATTACTTCTGACTACTATATTCTGAATATTTTCAACTTTCTAAGCCATGATTACTTCTGATAAATCTGAGACTGAAGAGTGTAAAGCTTGTTACTTATATTCATTTGAATTCCAGTCAAATAGCCAAATGGTATCCTTTTGAATGCTCTTGGCTTTTATTCTTTTTTTCTAAGTAACTTTTGTTTTATTTTGTATTTTTATTTTTCCCACTTAATAGTATTTTAAGTTTTCCTAATTACATGTAAAGATTATTTTCAACCTTCACTTTTGTAATATTTTGAGTTCCAATTTTTTTCTCCCTCCCCCCTCTCCATCCCCCCAAAGATGGCAAGCTGTCTGATATAGGTCTACATGTACAATAATATTAAGCATATTTCCACATTGGTTGTTGTCCTTCACTCTTGAAGAGGACCAAAAGTACATCACAATGCCAGAGTCAAGTTTCAGTGTTTCTGACTGTGACTGATGATACCAATATGAGCTTGGAATGTTCTACCACATGTCACCCACAAATAGTCCATGTGAACATTTGAGATAGGTTCTCTAAATCTGCATATCTTGTATTTATTTTGGGCTATTTAATTCTGCTTTGCTCATAAAGTACAGCAACTTCTCTGATGTGGACTGTTATGTTGAGTGATCCTGTGCCAATGTTTCCCATGTCACACAATCAATTCCAAAGTTCTTATAGGAGATCTTGAGAGTGTCCTTGTATTGCTTCTTCTGACCACCATGTGAATGGGCTTTTCTGGGTTTTCAGAGGTCATTAAGGAAGAGTGAGATCAACTTGCTTCTTACTTTGACATCATGGCTCCCAGAAGCACCAGGATTTTTCTGGAGGCATTTTTTTTGGTGTTGTTGTTTTTTAGAGGTCAATAAAGGAGAATGACAGTGATTCACTGTTTACTCCACCAACTTGGCCCCTGGAAGTCTCTGGTATGGTCTTTTAATTTCTCTTTTACCTCTTCAGCCAGTTTTCCTTGATAATTTCTTGAAAGATGATATTAAGACTCTTTAAAAAAAATCATGGCTTTCAGATAGTCCAATAATTTTTAAATGATCTCTCCTGAATCTTTTCCATCTCAGTTGTTTTTTCCAATGAGATATTTCACATTGCCTTCTATTTTTTCATTCTTTTGGTTTTGTTTTGTTGTTTCTTGATTTCTCATAAAGTCATTAGTTTCCATTTGCTCCATTCTAATTTTCAAGGAATTATTTTCTTCAGTGAACTTTTGAATGTCTTTTTCCCTTTGACAAATTCTGTTTTTTATGGCATTCTTCACCTAATTGTTTTTTGGATCTCTTTTACCATTTTGCCTAGTCTGTTTTTTGAGGTATTATTTTCTTCAGTATTTTTTGAGGTCTCCTTCATCAAGCTGTTGACTCATTTTTCATGATTTTCTTGCATCACTCTCATTTCTCTTTCCAGTTTTTCCTCTTCTTCTCTTACTTGATTTTAAAAATCCTTTTTGAGCTCTTTCATGGCCTGAAACCAATTCATATTTTTTTTTCTTGGAGGCTTTGGATCTAGGGGTTTTGACTTTGTTATCTTCTTTGAGTATGTGTTTTGATCTTCCTTTTGGCCATAGTAACTTTCTATACTCACAGTTTTTTTTTCACTCTTTGCTCATTTTCCCAGTTCATTTCCCAGTTAAAAGTTGACTTTTAACTTTTTGTTAAAGTAAAGCTCTTTTTCCAGGGTGGAGAACACACTCTTCCAAGCTTCAGGGGTTTTTGTGCAGTTGTTTTCAGAGATACCTCTAGGGACCTGTAAGTTTTCAGTTCTTCCAATGTGGTATGAGCTAAGGAGAGGTATTTACTACTTTCCTGGCCTGTACTCTTGTCTGTGAGTGACCACAAGTACTCTTTTCTGCCCTGGAACTATAAGGAGGTCCCCCCTCCACTGTGGCTACAAGCTTTGCTCTGCTAGTGCTCCTCCTCACCCTAGGAATGCCACCCGGGACTGCAACCTGGATCCAAGTAAGGGCAAAGCAACATAGTCCTGCCTCAGTGCTGGAAAAAAGATCCTTGTCATATTCTTCTAATAAGTTGTTTGACTCCCTTACCATATATGGGCTGAGAGCTCTTGAAGCAGCCACTCCCACTGCCTCTGCCACTGCTAGTGATGATTCAGTGTCTCCCAAGGCCTGCTCCTGGTTTACTGTGGCTGGGGCTGTGCTGGTGTGGCCTGCACTGGACAGCACTCCACGCTCACCCAGGTGTGACAGGCCTTTCTTGCTAACCTTCTAAATTTTCTTTGGTGTCTAGGGGCTGAGTGGTCTGGAAATTGCCACTGCTGTCAATGATTCAGTCACCTTCTGTCCTCCTCCTTGTTTGCTAGGCCCAGTCTGCACTGATGTGGCTTGTGCTAGATTGTGCTTCTTTCTCACCCTGGTGCAACAGACTTTTCTTGCCAATCTTCCAAGTTGTCTTGGGCTGTAATTTGATTCACTCTCAGTCTTTCTGTGGGTTCTGTTGCTCTAGAATTTGTTTAGAGTCATTTTAAAAGGTATTTTGAGGGGTTTAGGGGAGAACTCAGATGAGTTCATGCCTTTATTCCACCATCTTGGCTCCATCTCCCAAGTTTACCATAAACTAGCTCTGTGAACTTCCACAAGTCACTTCACCCTATGACTTAGTAGCAGACTTTTTTTCCCCTCACAACAATTAAGAACATTTATTAAAGCACCTACTTTCTTCCAGGCATTATGCTAGGTATGAGGGATCCCTATCCTAAAGGTACTTTTCTTTTTTCATCAGGGAAATCATGTATAAATGTATAAATACAAATACATGCAGCATATATACAAAGTTTGAAGGGTGGGCCTGACCTCAGATCAGTCTCTTTCTAGTTAAGATCTGATATTATGACAAAATTAGGTATTTGTAAATTACTCATCAGTTAATAAAAGGAGCCTTGCTTAGACAGAAGCTAACATGTCTGACTCCATGTGGCTGGTATTTCTACCATTGGGTGACCAAGAAGCTGAATTAATACTGCCAGAAGCTATTAGGAAGTTGCTTCAAGGGATGTGCCTTAGCAACCAGAGTCAATCAAATTCCATTAAAAAAAACTTCATTGACTTTCAGGGTATTGACCCGACCAGGGTAACGGTGAACCCTGATGTATAGTGGTCTTATCACACAAAGTAAATACAAAGTTATTTCATTGGAAAGGATATTAGCAAATGGGGGCAATAGGAAAGAACTGATTTAGCAGTTGGTACATGAGCTGATGAAGCTGCTAGATGGCTCAGTGGTTAGATTGTGGGGCCTGGAGTCATTAAGACCTGAGTTCAAATCTAGCCATTGACATCCACTAGCTGTGTAACCCTGGCCAAGCCACCCAACCTCTACTTGCTTTAATCCTCTGGAGAAGGAAATGGCAAACTACCAAAATGACAAGAAAACCCCATGGATTGTACTGTCTGTGGGGTCACGAAGAATCAGATATGACTAAACAACAACAACACTTGACCTAAACTTTAAAGTTTGAGAGCCCAAGAAGTGAAGAAGAGTAGGGAATCTATGTTAGGTAGGAAGGTCAGTTGGTATAAGACCATAGACAGAAGAGATGGGGTACCTCTGTAGTAGCAGACTTTCTAGGTTTAACCTTGCACATTTCTTCACACTGTCTTTTTCAAATTTTGTTTTGCTTAAGCAGATGTTTCAAGTAATCAAGAATTCCAGAGAGTAAACTCATTCATGTAAGTCATAGGATCTATGAAGGAAATCTTAGATAAAACCAAATAACATTATTCTTACACATTTGAAATCTTGCCTGGAATCAGAAGAATCAATTCCATGTTCTTTTTAAGATGTTTTTAATTCTTGAATATATGATTGTGCAATTGCCTTTTTATGAGAAAACAAAGGAGAAACTCTCTGGAAAAAAATCAAAGGGATTTAATTCTGTTCCTCTTTTTCTCATTTTCTATATTGAGTTACTTAAAACTAAGGGAAGTCCCTTTCCCTTGACATTTTAAAGTTCCTTTATTCGCATCCTCCACATTTCTTAAATATTGAGTCAGTGTAATAACATGCTTTTTAATCTTTGTTGTACATGTGTTTGTTGCCTCATAGGCAATTTTCCTTTTCATTTAAAAAAGAATCTCCTTTTTTCATTTGAAAACATAAAGGTTTCCCTTTGCCTGAAGTGATTTCAATAAGCATAAGCCAAGAAAGAAAGAAAGGGATGAAGGCATACTTGATAACAAAATAAGGAAAATAAATCAAAATGGAAGAAAAATAATAAATGAGAACACAAGATGTGATCATGGCTTGGTCATCCAGAGAAGATGTAACAAACAAGCAAACAAACACAAAACAAGTTTCTAGTTATTGTCTTTTCCCCAATACTATTCAGCAATGAAAAAACAAAAGGCATATTTGCCTCATAGTCACTTTTCCTTTTAAAACAAAGCTCCTTTTTATCTGAAAAAAAGAAAAGAAAGTTTCCCTTTCCTCAAGTGGTTTTGATAATGAAGAATTGCATTGTGAGCTTACAAAACAATACTCAAATGTATCTAAAATCTCATTGCTTTGGTTTTTCATCTGGCTTATGGGTGTTGATCTTGTAGGACTCTTGCCCATGTTCTCCTATAAGTTGTGCAGAGGTGATCAACTCAATGTTGATTGAATTGAATTGAATTGAAGTCTTTCTTATTTTATTCTAAACATGAAGATAATAGAGTACTTGAGACATCCAACTGTCAATCATAATTTTTGTCATGTGACTGGCTGGTCACATTTTCTCCTCCTATCATACATTTTCTTAATGATTCCTTTTAATCCTATCCTTCTTTAAAGCTTCCAAAATAATGCTTTAGTTGGCATTTTGATAAAGTAATGACATGATAATATCACACATCTTCCTTAATCCTGACCTACTTAATAAACTTCAGAGATTCTTTATTGCCTCTAGAATCAAATATAAACTCTTTGTGTTGGCATTTAAAAAAAAAAACTTTGTAGCCCAGTCTATTTTCATTCGTCTTGCACATTATTACTCACAAAATATTCTAAAATCCAGCTATCTTGGCCCATTTATTATCCTTACACAGCATGCTTTATATCCCATATCTATGCCTTTCCATTGGCTGCCACTCAATTTCTGGAAAGTTTTCCCTTTTTGCTCCTATCACTTAAAATCACTGGCATCATTTGAGGCTCACTGTAAGCACCACCTTCTGGAGAAAGCCTTATCTGGTGAATTGGTGTTAATTTATGAAATTATGAAAAGGATGCATGTATACCTGGTTCTTTAGGTACTTGCTTAAAAAGATTATGATTGGCAGTGGGAAATGGGACAGCATTCACATTTTAATAATGTACAGAGACAAGTTACAAAAGGTAGAGAAAGATACAGAGGTAGGGCTAAGGGATGGGGTAATAGGATGGTGAAAGGAGGAAGCATGAGGAAAAGGACAAGGAAGAGGAGAGGAAGAGAATATTATTCACATAACCATGGATTAGAGTTGGGAGCACTAGGCAGCATGGACCTTATGGAAATGGAACATTTCTTGGGGGAAGGGAAGAATTAGTTTGATGTCTCATTTTTATCTATCTATTTATCTATATTTTTGGTAGAAACAGGCCAACTCCTATCTATGGCATATTGGAGTTATTTCATTAACATATCCAAATCATTTCAGAATTATAGGTAAAATGTCAAAGTCATCTCAAAGTTATAAGCACCTTTTTGATATTCTTCTGGTCTGGAGCTGTGGACATCTGGATTTTGTCTGGAATATCATAGAAACGGAACTTTGATAGGTAGCACCTAGATTGCTTCTTCTGATTTGGCACATATTACTAGGATATTAATTTTGGTTAATATATGATATAATTTGCAAATTATGCTCCTGTGATCTTTGGGGGGGTTTGCTAATGACTTCCAGGGTCCCCTTTGTAATCCTACTTCCTGCTAATGCCTCTTTTATTGGCTACCCATAAAGGTTATTTACTATACTGATTGTTGGTGTAGTGGTCAGGGCAACCACAACAAAATAAAATTTTGACACACTTGGACACCTAAGATGCTTATGCCTTCGAGTATTTTATGAATGAGACACCTTTTGGTTTCTGTATGGGGACAACTATGCTTTACAACAGATAAAAATTTATTTAAAAAATGGTTATAATCTGAAGCAATGTTTTTACTTTCATCTATTTTCCATTTTCTGGACTCTATAATTTGTATAAATTGTTCAAAATTTTTGTAATTTCAAGTAATATCTTCTCATACTCATTCCTCTAATTTGTTGTTAATTTTAATTATTGTTCTATGTTGTGATTGTTAAATATATAATTCAATTGCATTTCAAGTGATTGAATTAGGGCCAGTCATGTGGTATCTCATCCAAAGAAAGATGCTTCATTTTTTTAAACAAAGTTCTGGAAAGTTGCTAAAGTGCTGTAAGAATATGTTGGTGTGCATGTGTACTTACGCTTGTATATTTGATAGTTTTTGTCCCTTTATGAAGCAAACAATTGATTTTTTAAAAGAATACAAATGATATGCAACATAAGATGTTATATAACCAAGAGTCACTTGGCTGCTTTTTGCCATGTTGTCATGGATTGAAAATTTATAACAGCATAAATGTTAAGAAAGCTAAAGAGTAAGGACTTCATTCCAGGGCTAGAATATATGAGCAGGATAACAGAGCAAGCTAGCTCTTTGCATAGCCAGATAGGAATAGAAGAACCTCTCAAGAGTCAGAGAGTTCTCATGGTTCACTAATGTCCTCTCTGAGAAGTCCTAGAGCTTCATCATAATTATTATGTTGAGCTCTACAAATCCAGATCTGGAATGAGCATGGGAGAATTACTTTTCTATTAAGAATGATGTTGCTGACAAGCATTCTCTACAGTCCAGTCAAAGGATTTCCATTAGGCATATATTTCTCTGGAAGAAATGTAGTGCTGTAAGTGCAATCAGGGAAAAAAGAAAACAAGGGGACTTTTCATATCCTCTAAACTCAATTCATATCTTATAATGACACTTAAATCTTCATTATATAGAACATTTTTATGTAACACAATTTTAAATAGAGTCAGCATTTTGTTCAACAGAGATGCTGTATAACTGTTAATGATGCAAGCAATAAAACTTACCCATAAATTATATCAAGACTACATTTATCAGATGTCAAAAAAGGACACAGTTTTGCACATTCACTCATAATATTTCGACTACTTATCATACATCCTGGGCATGTGTTTATCTTCTCCTAGGTTCAATTTCCTCATCTATGAAATAGAGATAATAATAGCATCCACCTCACAAGATTATTGTCAGGATTAAATAAGCTAATACATGTAAAGCAGTCTGTAAATATATAGGAATTTAATGATGTCACAATAATGATGATAGCACCACCAACAATAACAACAACAACTTTTTTTATTCTATTTCTAAAGGGGAGAAGCAGTGTGTTTTAGTGAATAGTGAACTTGCTTCGGTATGGGTGGATGGGATGGAGCATAGGAAGACCTCTGTTGTAACTCACCTTTGGCACATACTAGTTGTATGATTCTAGGCAAATCATTTTGTTTCTTAGTGCTTAAGATAATTGTGGGATATTATAAGTCACAGTGAGTTTTCCCATTAGGAGTTCCTTATACAAATGAAATCATAGAACTTGCCCTATCCATTTCCAACATGAAATATAGGGAAATAATGCTTTTATTTTATGATTTACAAAGTCCTCCTCAACATTTTTTGAAATTCCTATAAAAGGAAATGCCTACATTTCAATGTACAATTCTATCACGATATCATTTTAAATTACACACACACACACACACACTTTATGCCATATGTCATTCATGGTTTAGAAACTTTTTTTTGGTGATGACTTGAATGAAGTCATGACACCAATAATTTGAGTCAACTTACTTACAAAAGTTAAATAAGTTTTTTACAGTACTTATTTACATTACATGCAAAGTATCAATACTTATATTTTTATCATATAAAAATAATAATATGGATTTTGAAGTAGGGAAAATAAAACAAATGAACACTTTCACTGATGCTGATGGGGCTCCACTGTGCAATGTTGAAATCTAAATGCTTCTAAGAAATTCTGCCCTGATCTAGGATATGAATGTCAACATTGTGCCATAATCATTAGAGGTGAAAGAAACTTCATTTAATCTTTTTGTTACTCAACATTCTAAGTGAATTGATAAACATTTATTAAACATATACTGTATGCCAAAAACTTTGCCAAGTGCTGGAGATAAAAAGAAAGGAAGCAAAAGACCCTGCACTCAAGGAGCTCACAGTCTAATGGGGAAAAACACATACAAGCAACTATATTTATTAGATACTAACAAGTCATATACAGCATAAATCAATAATATACAGGACAATCAATAGAGGGAAGGCACTAGAATTAAGGAGGGTTTGAGAGAACTTTTTTTGTAGAAGACAGGATTTTAACGGATAGTGGAAGGAAACCAGGGAGTCCAAAGCAGAGATGAGGAGGAAAAGAATTCCAAGGATGAAGGACAACAAGTGAAAATGGCATTTTGTTCAACAGAGATGCTATATAACTGCTAATGATGCAAGCAATAAAACTTACCCATAAATTTATATCAGGACTACATTTATTAGATGTCAAAAAAAGACACAAGTAAGGATTAAGAAGATGGGAAGGTGAGTAAAGACACATTATGAAGGACTTTGAATGTCAAAAAACATCAATAATAACAGCTGGTATTTGTATAGTGGTTTGTAGTTTTCAATACTCTTTACAACCCTTTTATTTGTCACAACAATTTAATGAGGTAAGTGTATAGTGAAAGTATTATTTTTTATGCACTTAAGGAAGCTAGGAGTAAGTAATATATCCAAGCATATATTGTTAATTAAGTGATAGAAACAAGACTAAACCTATCTTCTTTTTCTACTTCTCATAATCTTTCCATTGTACTATGACTTCCTTCTCATTCTCATCCTTTGAGATGAAAAGAAAGCCACTTTTTCTTTGAAGTATATTCTTACAGCAAGTTCTACCTCATCTCATTTCCAAATATTTGAGGGAAATCTTCAAATTGGTTACAGGTTATTGACTTGAATCAAGAGGAAATGTGTTCAAATTCTCCCCCTGGCATATATTAATCATGTGACTCTGGGCAAGTCATCAGAAATCTCTGAGCTTCAATTTCCTCATGTATGAATGATAGGGATTAGACTAGCTGTCCTCAGATCCTTTTTTCACTCTATATCTATCAATCATTCAACAAAAATTTATTTAATCTTCTATCATGTGTCAGGCACTGGATTAGGTACTGAGGGGTACAAATACAATAAATGAAACAATCCTTATCTGCACAAAGTTTACATTTTAATGAGTTGGAAAATGAGGTTATGTATAAATATATGGAGAGCATATATAAATAGAATAAATACATATTATTTGAAACCTCACATAAAAATAATCTTACTTTTTATTAGTAGAGTGGATTAACTTTTCATAATTAATACTAGAATAAGACTTTACCATTCATTCCTTATGATATTTCTATATATAAAAGAGTGCTGAACCCAAAGTCAGGAAGAACTGAGTTCAAATCTTGGTTCAGACATTTAGCAACTATGTGATACTGAATAAATCATTTAACCTCTATTTATGTTAGTTTCTTTATCTATAAAATGGGAAATAATGATACAGGACTGTTGTGAAGATAAGATGAGATAAATTTGTACAGTGTTTACAAAACAAGGCAGTATAAAAGTATTGTATTTTTATTTTTCATTATAATATTTGTATTATATTTTCATTAGTATAATGATGATTATAATTGTCATGATTATATGTTATGTCCCTAGAACCACAAATATCTTTTTTCCCTAAGTCCAAAAAGATAATTTAAGATTTTTATGTAAATGTGGGTAAGATTCAGAGTTCCTATATTAAATATTCTAATAGCCACATTCTACTTCTGACCTGTATTAATATTTGTTAAAGACAATGTCCCAGATTATTTTTCACTTGGGAATTCATGGAAATGGACTCCATGTCCATTTGACCCCATTGTCTGTCTTATTTTAATTAAGTCACATTTATAAATGAAAGAGATTCACTTTGACCTGAAATCTATTCTAATAAAATTTGAAAATTTATATGAAGGAACACATTTTATCCTAGATGGACGTTCTCTGACCTGAGAGAAAATGTAGGTTCAATTTGCCTTGTATATCATTTCTCTCTTCCTTCTAGAGGCCAATAAAATTCTATTTTTTATATTCAACATGAAGGGGTCTCATTGTTATGACCCTGTAAGTGTGCATGTCTGATCATACTATTATGTAAGTGGTTTCCATATAAATTAGGTCATCCTTTAGGACCAATGACTCCAGTTCTGAAGTTCATGACTTGAAGAAACTTGCTTTGTCATCTTTCCCTCCTGAGAATTTCATATATAAATAAGTAATAACCCTCATTTCAATTCTTCTGGCCTCCACATGACTTCATTTTTTTAAAAGATTCTGCTAAAAGTTCTACTCACACAAACTGAATGTTTTAGTACTGATCCCAAGCACATGAGTATCGATGTTATGAAAGTATGTCAGCTTCTAAAATCTATGTATTTGCTGTGTGAGATTCTACTATTGCTATGATGAAAGGTACTAATTAAATATAAGCTTTTATTAGATCTTGAGAATTCAAATGATTCAGGATATTCATAATGAATGATAAAGTTCTTAGCATAGTAATTTAGAAACTCATATTAGCCTATTAATGTCTAAGTCAAAGAAGTGCCCCAGAAATTTTGGATAGGTTATTTCTTGAAACAATAATGAATCCATGCAAATAATGTCTGTATTTGAGTATCAAAACTATGGAAATACACAGCACTTACTTATTAATATGGATATATATGTACATATTAAATATGTATATAGAGGAATAGAAATAAACAATAAAAAGGAAGATGAGAAGTCAGGAAGTGAAGGAAGGGAGCAAGAAAGAGAGAGACAAAAGGTAGGAGGGATGAAGGAAGGAAGGAAGGAAGCAAGAAAAGAAGAAAAGAGAGAAAGAAAAAAGAGAGAGAGGAGAGGATGAAGGAAGAAAAGAAGAAAAGAAAAAGAGAGAAAGGGAGGGAGAAGAAGGAAAGAAAGAAGGAAGGAAGGAAGCAAGGAAGGAAAAGAAAGAGAAAGTTTTGTTTTAACTTTAGTAATGTGTCATAATGGATATAGACCTGGCCTCAGAATCAGAATGACCTAGGTCCAAGTCTTGTTCATTGCACATATTGACTGTGTGAACTAGTCAAGTGAGTTAATCTCTCAGTGCCCCCCAAAAAGCTCTCAAAGTCTAGAAGTTGCTGAGCAGGTATGTTGGTCAAAGGAGATTTCTCCCTTGGAGTTTACTAGACCAATAAAATTATAGATTTTGTCCAGCTAAATTCTCAAACCTATATCCTTTATACATTTCTGTATTCCTGAAAGAGTTTATGCTTAATAGCTCTGATATGTTCCTTAAATATGTTAGTTAAAAAGTGTAATAAGTAGATTTTATCTACAATCCTTCAGGATGTGTAAAAGGCTTTTCTGATTTGAATTCTTATACTCAATCTTATCATCTCAGTTTTGGGGCTGCTCCCTTAGGTAGCTGGCACGCTACCATTTTAATCATATCAGAAAGAAACATTAGCACTGCAGAAAAATTAACTGTCATGATGCTCTCTACTTATATTGACATTTGACCTAGGCTGGGTAAGTTTTCTTTTCTTTTTTTTTCTTCATTCCTTCATTTATTTTTTTCTTTTCTTTTTCTTTTCCTTTTTTTTTTGTAATTTGGAGAAAGCATCCAAGAAATGAATTGTTGGTCTAAAAACATTAACTTTACAAATGTTCATGTTTTATATTAGAACATCAATGACATTTGAATATACAAATGCTGTATATTTGTATATATTGGGTATGTAGTCTAGTTCTCCATTAAAAAGATTGAGGAGCTTCAAAAATTCAATAACTGAGGCAGAAAGAAAAAAATACACTTGGTATCTTCTGAGAATTTAATAGTGATCCTAGATTAGGGATAGTTAACCTCAGGACTGAGAACTTTTTTTTTGCTTCTATTTTTACCATTATATTTTAACATAATGGGTTTATTTTGTAATTCAATGCATTTTATTTTTACATATTTTTTACATGTTTTACAATACCAATGGATTTTTTAATACACAAAAGGTTAAGAAGCTTTGCCCTAAAGTCTCTGAGCCAACACTTTTCTGTAACAATTAGAAATTTATGTGGTCACAGTAGCTTTGCTCTGACAGTGAAGCAAAAGCAATAATCTGATAGAACACACGACATTCCAAACCCATAACCTCCTTCTCTTCAAGGAAAGGAACACAGCAGATTTCCTTATTTCTTCTCAGGCCAAGAATAGCTAACCACCTCATTTTAAAGATGATAAAGAGAAAGCAGAGATAAAGTAAGTTAATTGTGTTCGTACAGTCAGTTACTACTTTTTTTTAGAAGAATGCCATATACAGGGTAGTTACTTAATAAATACTAGGAGAGTAATTTAGTTGTTTGTTGGATTATTGGTAGACTCAGGACTACAGCTCAAAACTCCTGCTTTTTAGTTTATTATTATTTACCTTACTTAATGAAGTCTATTTGTACTGAAAAATGTATGGGGGAAGGTGGGAAAGAAAGCCTGTCTTGCTGCTATACTCAAAGAATTTGCATTCATTGGAGAAATCAATAAAATTGAATTAGTTGTTTGTTTTATATTTTCCTTATTATTTGTGTTTGCCTATTTCCTTGTAGGATTGTTCCTTTTTTAATTGCAATTATACTATCATATATTTAAAAGAAGAATGAAATTAAAAGTCATCAAGGCCTACACTTTCATATTTCAGATGATGAAATTGAGGCCCAGAAAAGTTAATTGAATTTCACAAGATCACTCAGACAGTAAGTGGCAAACCCCCTTTTTCTGATTCCAGATTCAACATTCTGTCCTCTATACCACACTGCCTCTTAGACAATAGGTATTTTTCATCTAGTTTAGTGTGTGTGTGTGTGTGTGTGTGTGTGTATTTAATGTCTTGTTAATCTAATCTCGTTAGAACAAGAGTGATGAACTGGTGGCCTTGAGGTCACATGTGGCCCTCTAGTTCCCCAAGTGTGGCCCTTTGACTGAATGCAAATTGTTCTGTGCAATTTGCATTCAGTCAAAAGGTCTTACTTGAGAACCTAGAGGGCCACATGTGACCTCAAGGCCACAGGTCCCCCACTCCTGCTTTAGACTAAATATAGATCTCATTGAGGAAGTCTTACATATTCAGAAGCTTTCAAAAATTATTCTATCAGGTGGTTGGTTTACTTAACTGTCAGAGCAATACTACTGTGACTACACACATTTTTAAATGATAAAGACAAACATCAGTGCAGAGAATCTAGGGATGGGCTCCTGAACCTTTTATTAATGTCATGGACCCCTTTGGAAATCTGGTAAAACCTCTGGACCAATTTTTCATGATAATGGTTTTAATGCATGAGATAAAATACATACAATTACAAAAGAAACCAATTATATTGAAATATAGTTTATAAATACATATACATATTTCCAAGTTGGAGAAAGTAGAAGACCATACTATTTCTAAAGAATCCCTTTTTGATTTTTGACCTTATAAAGTGCATCCTCCCTGACAGTCATAAATACCTTTGCTAAGGGTGAGAAAATCCTAGAACTCTGGTCCAACTGAAATTATGAGGCTAAACTCCTGGCACAATAATAACCTAGAGAACCAGTTTAAGACTTCATTCTTCAACTGCTATCAACTAAATATCATAAAAAATTTCGCATTTGTTATATTCTAATTCCTAGATAAGCATTGATTTTTTTCTTTTGCATAGTTCCACATTTTAGTGATTTCAAGAAATGGCCTCAAGAAAATCACCTGTTTGCTATAAATATTACTGCGTCTACAGCTTTATGAAGATGAATGAGGGAGAGGTCATAAGTTTGAGATGTATTAACATGAAGATATAGTGCTTTTTATGTTTCTACAAAACATAAAGAATCTTCTTTTAAAACTCCAACAGACTTATTGGCATAACTCTCTTTGACCAAAAGATATACCATTCTCATTGGGAGAAGGAGAGAATTCTTTTGTTCCCTTGGTTCCCATCAGAACACATGATTAATACCACCAGCATTGTCTAACTGTGTTTTATGAAACTTGGCAACACTGGTAAAGCTTTATTTCTGTATTGTAGGTTAAAATGGCAAGTTTCCCATTAGCCTATCCAAGGGAGGAAACTTTGGGTTTTATATTATACTCGTCTACCAAAATAGTCGTATACCAAAATATATTAATGTACCATGCATTTTATCTAGTGTGAATGAAAATAACCACAACACAGTGTAATTGGTTCTACTTAAATGTTCAGTTCTGTAGCAATGTTAACAAGATCCAAGTATATAAAATTGATGACAGTTCATATTTATATATTTATTTTTAGATTTCCTTCTTAAGTATGCCATGTGGTAGGAAGATTGTACAAGTATTATTATTATCATTTTTACAGATCAGGGAAATGAGGTTCAAAGAAATTATGTGTGTGGTTTATTCAGGTCTATAAAGCTAGTAAGAATCAGAGCAGACTGTAAGGCTAATGATAATACAGAATGATAATATGGAAGGATAGAATATCAGAACTCAAAAGAATCCCAGAAAGCATGAAGTTCAACTTATTCCTGAAAAACAGTATTCACTATATCATAATCAGGCAAGTGGTCATCTACCTTTGAAAATTTTCATTGAGAGAGAAAACATTAACTTCCCTTCCCTTCTCTTTCTTTCCCTTCCCTTTTCTTCCCTTACTTTCTCTTTTTCCTTTCCTATTCTTCCCTTTCCTTTCCAATCCATGATTTTGCTAAAAACTATATAAAGAATAGGGATATCAGGAGTGAGGCAAGGATGTCCTTTATCACCACTATTATTCAGTATTGTACTGGACATGCTAGTTATAACAATAGAGAAAAAAATAAGTTAAAGAAATTGGAAAAAGAAATGAGGAAATATAACTATCATTCTGCAGATGATATGATGGTATTACTTAGAGAACCTTAGGGAAACAACTAGAACACTAGTTGAAATAATCAACAACTCAACAAAGTTTCAGTATATAAAATAAACCCACATAAATCATCAGCATTTCTATATATGATTAACAGAGTCTAGCAACAAGAAATAGAAAGAGAAATTCCATTAAAAATAACTGTAGACAAATAAAATAATTGGGAATCTATTTGTCAAAAGAAATCCAGGAACTATATGAATACAATTACAAAATGCTTTTCACACAAATAAAATCAGATCTAAAGAACTGGAAAAGCATTAATTGCTCATGACTAGGCTGAGCCAATATAATCAAAATGACAGTTCTAACTAAATTAATCTACTTATTCACTGTCAAAAACTATTTTATAGAATTAGAAAAAATAATAAATTAATCTGAAAGAACAAAAGATCAAGAATGTCAAGTGAATCAGTGAAAATAAAATATGAAGGAAGGTACCTTAGCCATACCAGATCTTATATTTTATTACAAAGCAGTAATCATGAAAACAATCTGGTACTGGCTAATAGAGTAGCAGATCAGTGGAATAGATTAGGTACACATTGCTTTGTAGTAAATGACCATAGTAATTTAGTGTTTGGTAAACCCAAAGATCCAAACTTTTGGGACAAAAACTTGTTTTTTTTTTTTTTATGAAAACTGTTAGAAAACCTTGAAAACAGTTTGGCAGAAACCAGGTATAGACCAACATTTCATACCATATACCAAGACAAGGCCAAAATGGGTATGTGATTTAGACATAAAGATTGAAACTGTAAGTAAATTAGGGGAGCATTGAATAGTTTACCTCTGAAATCCATGAATAAGGGGAAAAATTAGGACCAAACAATGGATAGAGAGCATTATGAAATGTAAAATAGATAATTTTGATTATATTAAGATAAAAAGTTTTGCACAAACAAAACTAATGCAGTCAAGATTAGAAGGAAAATGGAAAACTAGGGGAAAAACATTTTTAGAGCAAATATTTTTGAAAATGGCCTCATTTCTCAAATATATAGAAAACTGAGTCAAATTTAAAAGAATGAAAGTCATTTTCCACTTGATAAATAAGTGGTCAAGGGATTTAAACAGGCAGTTTTCAGATGAAGAAATCAAAGCTATCTAAAGTCATATAAAATGTTCTTAACTAAACTCCTATTGATTAAAAAAAATGCAAATCAAAACAGCTCTGAAGTACCATCTCATCTCTATCAGATTGACTAATATAACAAAAAAGGAAAATTATAAATGTTGGAATGGATGTGTCAAAACCTGGGACACTAATGCACTGTTGGTGGAGTTGTGAACTGATCCAACATTCTGGAGATCAATTAAGAACTACGCTCAAAAGGCAATCAAATTGTGCATACCCTTTCATCCAGAAATAACATTATTAGGTGTGTGTCCCAAAGAGAAAAAAAGGGAAAAGAACCTATTTGTACAAAAATATTGATAGCAGCTCTGTTGTGATGGCTAAGATTTGGAAATCGGGTTGGGGGGGATACCCACCAATTGAGGAATGGCTGAACAAGTTGTGGTATAATATTATATTGGAATATTATTGTGCTATATGAAATGATGAGCAGGATGATTTCAGAAAAAAAAAACCTAGAAAGATTTACATGTATTAATGCAGAGTGAAATGAGTAGAACCAGCAGAACATTGTACATAGTAACAATAATATTGTAAGATGAAGAACTGAGAATGAATAAGCTATTCTTAGCAATACAATGATCCAAGACAATCCTGAAAGAGTCATGACGAAAAATGCTATCTTCCTCCAGAGAAAGAACTGATGATATTTGAATATAGACAGAAGCATACTATTTTCACTTTATTTTATTTTCTTTGTCTTTCTTTTCTTTTCCTTCCTTCCTTCCTTGCTTGCTTTTCAAGTTTTCTTTCACTGATATGGAAATATGTTTTACATGATTACACATGTATAAAGTATATCATATTGCTTACCATCTCAGCAATGGGCTTAGAGAGGGATAAACTGGGAATACAAAACTTAAAAAAAATGAATGTTAATTGTTTATATGTAATTGGGAGAAAATAAAATATTATTAAAAATAACAAGGATAAAGTCATAATTTTAGACTTATAATTAAAAATGTAAACCTAAACTCAGAAGCTAGCATTTCTTGTCAGGAGGAAACACTAGAGCTTTTCCCACTAAATGCACAAATAAACCCAATATTTTTGCTCTCTATCTGTTTTTCTGACATCCTTTAAAAAATGCTAGTGATAGTAGCAAGATGAAAAAAAGAAATTAATGGTATAAATACAGGTAAAAAGGCAGGAAAAAAATTTCCTATTTTTTGTTGAAAATATGGTTTACCTAGATGAAGATGATTCACTTATGCATCGATAAATACCTGTATCACAAGAAGCAATGTGAGAATTGTAAAGTAGAGGTCCTGTGGAAGTTCTAAGAGAAATGTATTGAAAGAGAGATCACATTCAGATTTACAGTAAAAGATGTGGTACTTGAGTCATAAGATTTTGAAAGAAGGTTGAGACTTTGGGCAGAGATAGGGTGCTAAGATATCCTTTCTCATGGATTTAATAGCAGTAGGGGCATCTAGGTGGTATGTTGAATAGACTGTAGGAGGAAGACTCATCTTCCTGAGTTCAAATCTGCCCTCAGACATTTACTAGCTATGTGACCCTGGGCAAGTCACTTAACCCTGTCTGCCTCAGCTTTCTCATCTGTAAAATGAGTGGGGAAAGAAATGACAAACCGCTCCATTATCTTTGCCAAGAAAACCCCAAATAGGATCACAAACTGAAAAATTACTAAAACAACAACTAAAACAAAGAGCAGTTGAGAGGCATTGTGGTGTAGTAGATATGGACTGCAAAGAAGAACTAATTCTGGTGGTCAACCTCTGACACATACTAAATTTATGATTCTTGGCAAATTGCTTAATTTCTGAGTGTTCTAGACACCTCTCCAGTACATGAAGTTGCAGAGAAGGTGCTGTATTGATAGAGGGAGTTGTTTGTCTTAGAATTCTCCACATTGATGAAATCTCAGGAGTAATCTTGACTGCTACCCCTTAATGTTGCATAAGAAACTGAGACAAGAGGAAGTACAGCCATGATATAACCAGAGTTGGAGAAGAAGGGTTTTTGGGGATTCCATTTTTGTGGGAACATAGAGAACATAAAGAAAAGTAGTATGAGAAAAAAAATAGTATGAGATTACAGTATATTTTCATGTAGGGCAGAACAAGTATAAGCTCTATTATTAAAATAGCTCATAGATGCTCAGTTAATCTAAAATTTCTGTCATTTCTGTACATTATTTATCTCAACCTAAGATCAATCATACCAACTTACTTTTAGATTCTTATAAATCAGATTCAAATCTTTAGTGACAAGGCACTGTGTATTAAATTTTGACATACAATCTCCATTAATTTCTGTTCCTAAAAGGTGTTAACAATTTATTTATAAATGCAGTCAAACTTCAAGCATTGTTTTAAAATCTATTTTCTTAAGAATGCTACAAAATCAAGGCTAACAGCAGCAAGCTTAATTACATGTAGTATGGGGAAAATGATTTAAAATAATTGAACTCTTGAATTGAATTGTAAATTAAACTTATATTGTAAACTCCTCAAGGACTAGGGCCATGTCTTACACCTTTTACTATCCTTTGTGTTTAGCCTAGTACCATACATGTTGAAAGCATTAAATAAGTGTTTATGGGTAATGAAATGTGGTGGATGAGTTTGGAGGCTTATAACCTTAATCAGGTTATCGAAATGCTCTGTTGTTTGTACCAAATATTCCTATTTCCCAGAGCCACATGATACTAAATGTAGGGTACAGATTTTATCACAATCTAATTCTCGTTTCTCTTGTTCATGACTTTAGTGAAACTTGCAAGTCTCTAGCATTTTTACTGAAGGCCAGCCTTTTCATACAACATGAGCAGTGGAAGCATGTTTGGGAATAAAATATATTGACAATTCAACATTTTTTTGGATACCTGTAATGGGATTTCCGAAGATAAAGAGGAATTAGAGAAATTTGGGGGCAAAATAGAGGAAATCATCTTTTAGTGAAAAATTTGCTACTTAACATATTTTTTCATATAATTTTACATAAATATTTCACATAAAATATAATTTATGAAAAATATTTGGAGTAAAGAGTATCACCTGCCACAGGAATCAGTCAACAAACACTTATTAAACATTTACAATATTTTAATTGCTTTGCTAAACTTTGGGGATAAAAAGAACAGCAAAATCACATGCCCTACCTCAAGAGTTCATATTCTAATGGACAAGATATTATGCATACGACTGTGCTCATACAGGATGTATATTTGTTCTTTTCTCCTGCTTATCTGGTTATGTATTTCTACTCCTTCTTTCCTCTCAGTTATTCAAGTAGGTTCCTTTCTTTCTCTTGTCCTCTTCAGCTAGTCTTATTTGTTAGTTTTTAAATATCATTTTGTGCCCCTGTACAACAGGAATTTTTGATTCTTTTCATCTTTTCTCTTCTTTTTCTCTTTATGCTGGGCCCTAATTTTCTGATTCATAATTTCTATATCCCTTCTGACATCCCTTTTCTCTGTATTGTTTGTACAATCAAGGCTTCCAAGGTATTCATTCTAAACTCTTTCTTCTAATTACTTTCTGTCGCTGCCTCATCAGAATTACCTCTTTGATTACCTTTTTTCCCCCATGCTTCCTCACCTCAGAACAATGCCAATTATTGCAGGTGTCAGAAAGTACACTGTTCCATGATCTATTGTTGCTCTTGTAGACCCTTTTCCTCCATTTGGTTGATAATCTCCTCCATTTTCATGCTCTCCTATTCCTCCAGATTCCATTTGTCCTAAAGAGTTCCAACTCCACCTTGCCCAGTATAAGTAGACTTTTCAGGCACCAAATCTGCCTTCATTCATATTAGAATTCATCAATGAAAATCCTTTCCATCTCCAAAGTAAGACCTTCCTTCATTTCTCCCCTTTATATTTTTCCCTCTGCCTCATCCACTCCCCTGAAAGTTTTTTTTTTCCTTCTGAGACCATAGAGATCACCTTCCTATTTGACCCAATAGCATCACTCCTGTCTATCCCCTTGTTCCCCTTCCCTCCCTTTCATATATCCTCTCATGTTGTAATGTAGTCCTACAAAAGAAGCATTCACTTCTAGGAAGAGTATTGCCAGATTCTATCAATGACCTCTGTCTGCTATTTTTTTTACTTCTACTAAATTTCCTTCTTTATCTCTTTCTCCTTTGTACATTTAGAAAGAATTCTCTTACTGTTCTTTCTGTTGACATTCTGTTGCTGTCTGCATTTATTCAATCCTCTTTCACTTCTGTTATTAGGAGTGTTCAGGAAGCAAATAACCTCTTCAGTTCTGGTTCTTTTTCTAAACAGAACTCATTTATTATTGAACATCCATTTTTAATCTTGCATGGTCAAACTCAGATTTGCAGGGTAGATCACCCCAGCTTGCACTCTGAGGTTCAATGCCTTTTGGAACACATTATTCCATTCACTCTTCCTTTCTTCAAGTGGATATGGAATAGTCTTGGGTTAGCAAAAGGTCCTTTCTTTTTGTATTTGAAGGTCTTTTTCCTGATGGCTTGTACAATTTGTTCTTTTTGAATTGAATTGTTAAATTCCACTACTGTGTGTCTTGGAGTTTGCAGCCTTGGATTTTTTTCAGGAGGCTGTCTGTGAATTCTTTCAATTGGGGTTTTTTTTTTCTATGTTCAGAAGTTCTGGAAAGGTCTCTTTTATTATGTCCTTCATTATGGTGTTAATTTTTTTTGTCTTATGATGTTCAAAGAGATCTATGATCTTTACATTGTCTCTATACATCTTGTCTTTGAGATGAGTATATTTTGCTTATGTAATGAGTTTATTTTCTTTTAATGTTATTGGGTTATTTTTTTGCTTCTCTTCTAGGTCATCCTTCACTTTTGTATATTAGCATTCCCAATCTATTATCTTCTCTTGTTTCTTGGATAAGGCTTGACATTTCTGATTCAAGTTTATTTTTCCTATTCTGCTCATTATTTTTGCTGTGTAGAATATAGATTTCACTCTTATAATTCTTGTTTCTCTTTTAAACCACTCATAAACAGTGTTTTGTGGTTCTTTGTTCTCAAGTTCCATAGTGTCCTCTGTGTTATCAAGTGTTGGATCATTTTCCTTCCTCTTACAGTATTTATTTGTGTATGTCTAACTTGTTTTCCTATTTGTTTATCTGCTTATGTTTATGGTCTTTGAGTTTCTTCTTCCTAAATTTTTTAGTATTTTCAGTCTTTTTTAATCCCCTCTCTCTTGTTATTTTCTTTATCATTTACTTCCTTACTCCTTCCCTTATGATTCCTTGGGACCTGGAACTAATAGTGTCTTAGCTTCTTTTCACAATAGGCAATTGATGATTGGTTCACTAGGTCTCTTCCCCCTTCTGACTTCTAGGTGATCAGAATGGCCCCAACTGGATGCTATGCTGTTTCCCTTGGGTTTGGTCGAGAGATGCAGAGTTCCCTAAATGCAAAGGCATATTCCCTATCATATTCCCTCTGTTTCTTACTTTTCTGAAGCAAAATTCTTGGTTCAGAGTTTTATTTCCCTGGCACTGGCAGTTCAGAGTTTTGCAGAACTGGTGTTTCTGGTAGGCTTTTACTTTTGCTATGGCTAAGTTAGTTGTGAAAACCCAAGCAAATTTTCACAGCCTGGACTGAAATTAGTTTGAAGCTCTATAGCACTGAAAATTAGGAGGGAATAGGATGCAAGGGTGGGTTTTGATGTAAACATGTGTGGTATCCTTGGGTCTGTTAGCATTGCTTCACTGTTAATAATCTGGGAAGTGGGTGAGGGGTGCTGAGTAAGCTCAAAGTCAATGTCAGTTCTTGGCTTTGGGTTTTTGTTTTTAATCTTCTTTTGGATTCTAGATGTTCTAATACAAAGAAACATTTGAAGTTGCTTTATGTTTGGTGCATAATTTCTGGTTTTGAGAGGTTTGAGAGGCCATGGGGATTAGAGAAAATACTTAATCTGTCATCTTGTTGCTCAAATGACACAAAACCTCATGTTCATGAAAGATGAATTCACTATATGTGAAAGGTATTTCAAAGGGAAGGTACTAGAAGTTGGAGGAATGGGAAAGGCTTTCTACAAAATGTGGGGTGTAAACTCAGTCTTGGATGAAGCCAGGGAAAGTAGGAGCCAGAGGTGACAAAGGAATGCCTGAGGGATAGGCAGTGCAAATGTGAAGTCAAGAGATGGAGTATTGTGTGTGAGGAAGAACAAGTCGTTAAGTGTATCAGAATATAGAGTACATAAAGGAGAGTAGGTTTAAGAAGATTGGAAAGGTAGGAAGGTCCTGGACTTTAAATGCCAAACAAAGATTTTATATTTGATCTAGGAGGTAATAGGGAGCTCCTTTAGCAACATGTAAATAAGTCAAATTGATATAAATAATATTATTATAACTCCTGCACAAAAATCTCAAATAAATGTGTGATTTTTTTTTAATATGGAAAAGTTGTAGTCAATGGCCCTTAAGGTGCCTTCTTTTATATTCTGTGAAAATGTTTAATCTAGTCTTATTAATTGGAACATCGGTATTCCATGAAACATTTTGGGAAATGCTACTCAGGAGATCTGCTTGCACTTCTCTATCCTGAAAAGCTCTTTGTCTTTCAAATGCATTTTGCAATGTCATTGTCAATTTTACAAGCAAGTAACTTTTGTGTTAGAACTAGCACAAAGACAAAACTGGAATCTATTCTGGTCCCCACCTCCCTTTTCCCCAAATAGAGGAATCATTTTCCCCTTAATATGTAAGTTTTTCATATTTTGAGGGAAAAGCAAAGAAAAATTGAGATGAAAGCTTGTTTCTATTTATTAAGAGAATCCAAGAAATCATGACACAATGATTGTCATTCAGTTATTTCACAGATAACTAAATAACACTTCAAAGCTATAAGTTGCAGAACAAGTGAGATCTGAATTGGAAGAGAGTTTTTATATCAAGTGATTGGGATTCTTACATCAATAAAATTATAGAACAGGTTTATTATGGGAGAAAGGGAGGGAGGGAGGTAAGGAAGGAGGAAGGGAGGGAAAGAGAGAGAGAGACAGAGACAGAAACAGAGACAGAGAGAGAGATGGAGATGGACAGACACAGAGATATAGAGACAGAGAGACAAGAGACAGACATACAGAGACAGAAGCAGACAGAGAAAAAGATAGATAAAGATAGACACGTGGAGAAAGAGACTGAGAGAGAAATGGAAAGAGACAGAGAGATGGACAGACAAAGAGACAGAGAGAGGCAAACAGGCATATAGGGACAGAGAAAGGGAGAAACAAAGAAAGAAAAATAAATGATATAGACATAGCTAGAGATGAAATATATAGAATAAGACAGGTATAGATATAGATATGGTAATTCAGTTTCTTCAACTGTAAAATTAATGAGTTGAACTCAAGAGTCTCTGATGTTTCTAAATCTGTGATTTCAGGGTGCATGTTTGAATTTCAAGGTAGGGCTGTAAACACTCTATCCCATCATTCTCTCTAAAGATCTATATCTGATAAATGAAACTCTACTTGAACTCACCCCTCAATGGTTAGTACACTCTCACCCCTGCTTACATACTGTCCATACTTGTGATTATGAAATCTGCAATTCCAGTGTATAAACTCTATTTCTCATACCCAGTTGCCTTCTCCTTTACTCCCCTTCATTTCAACCATTAACTGCCTTTTGGACTGAGATCCCCAACTAAAAAGTGACCTTAGATGTCAGCTAATGTAAGCCCTGCCAAAGGATTAAAGTGACTTGCCCAAGGAGCAAGCTAATGAGTAAGGAGAATAATTTGGATGTAAACCTAGATCTGCTGACCTCACGTCCAGTGCTTTTTCTATAATGTCATTTGTTTTGGTAGGGACAGCTAGGTGGCTTAGTATTTTGAGTCAAGAAAACCTGAATTCAAATCCAGCCTCAGACACTTTACTATCTGTGTGACCCTGAGAAAATTATTTAGCCTTGTTTGTCTTAGTTTCCTTCCCTACAAAATGAGCTAGAGAAGGAAATTGCAAATCCCTCTAGTATCCCTCCAGCTAAAACACCTTTTAAGCCTAAATGGGGTTAGAATGAGTCAGACGAAGCTGAAATGACTGAACAATAACAAAAATTGTTTTGACAGAAGTATTATGGTCTCATCCTTCGAGGAAGAATAAATGAAACTTTAGTTTATGGTCCTGAGTCACATGGTTTCTTGGCAAAAGAGAACTAAGATGCCATTCTGGGGCAAAAAGGGAAGAAGGCAAGTTCAGTTCAAAGAGTAAAGCTACTCAAATGTATGATAAACCTATTTCTCTATGTAGGTTTCTCTATGAAAATCAATCAGAATAGAAATTATGGTATAAGAGTCAAAGGACTTTCCAAGGTTGGGTCAATTCATAACTCTCAGAGTCAGGAAGATGATGAAAACATTTCTTGAAGCCTAAAAATCTTTGGAAGTCAGATAGGCCATATTTTAAAGAGACAGAATGGAACTTTTAGGCTCACTTTCAGGAAAAAAGGTTCTCAATAATCAAATAATCTAAAAGTGTAATGAATAGTCTTGGGACATCTGATATCTCAATGGAGACCTTCAAGCAAAAGCTTAATGATCACTTGGTGGGCATGTCAGACGGAATTCTTCAGTTAAAAATTGAATTTAATACCCATTGGAGTTCCTTCTAACCCCAAAAATGGTAATCATGATTCTGATTTCCCAGGCACATGTTTAGAGGAACTAGGTTCAAGAAGATTTTTGTAAGTTACCAGCAACGCAAGAACCTACAGGAATATCTATTTCTTTGGGGGTCTATACAAAGGAGCCTTAGGCTCCCACACCTGAGGCTATATTTAGAGAAGCAAATTCTAGAAAGGCTGAAGTATCCCATAACTTTGCAAAACTGAATCTGTCACAAGAAATCGCTATCTATTATCCAACCCAGACAAGACTGGGTTAGGGTCTTCCAGCTGCGTGCTAAGTCCTATTATTTTGCAAGTCTATGATTCTGAAGACAAGGCCTACATAGTGGAAAGGTTGTGGGGGAGGAGAATGTTAGGCAGAAAAGGCATTGAGACTACTCATAAAACATATTTCCTATTGACCTGCCCCCTTTAACTATATTTAGGATCAATATTAACTGATAAGATTTTGTTATTTTAGTTACTTATTTGATTCCTCATTAGGTTTTGTACTGTTGAAAGGGAGTAGTGCAAGGTAATTGGTGGAAAAATGTACTGTTTTCAATTGTTCAGGCAAAATTTTATGAGATTCAGAAAGTTAGAGGTTGTGGTATCCATAAAAGAGTAATACTTAAAATATTTTCAAAACATTAAAAAGACTTTAAGAAATTTCAAATCTCAATTATAATATATATATGAGCTTTAAAATAGAAGGTAAATGACATTATAAGATGATCTCAAAGGCCTTTCCCATGATAGAGCCTGAGGTTAGGCCCCTAAAGAATCCTGTGTTTCCACACCTGCAGATGATGGCGTCATTCACACCTCATCAGTGCAGGGAATGGTGGGCCTTAAAATTCCAGGTGCTGTGATGATTCAGAAGTTTGAAGAATGAAATAAATCCCCAATTTTTTTCAATGAGTCCAATAGACAGCCAATTAACTTAAGATGAAGATTAGATAATCTGTAAATTTAAAGCATTTTTGGTCCTTTTTAAGGAAGGAGGGAGAAAAAATATAAACAGGAATTCATTCATAAACAGCACAGATAAAAATGAGTTACATTTTTAAAAAACATTCAGCTACAGAAACTTTATTCATCATGTAAATTATACAATTATAAAGAAAAGGTCATAGAAAGCATAGCATTGAAAATATGCAACCTCATTTACATTTGTATGATTTTAGAAGTTTAGAGTATAAATAATTATGTATGTCAGGAAATAGAGTTGTAATACACTATTTTCTGAAACCTAAGGAGCTATGATGATCATATATATATATGTATATACACACACACATGCACACACACACATATATATATAGTATGCATATAGGTTACATACCCTTATGTCAATGTGTATCTTTTTTATCCAATATAGACATGAAAGTAATACAGAATGATTACCCCCCTAAAGTATATCCAGAGAACATGACTCTATGTACCATATTTATGCCTTGTAGAATTAAAAGATTCATGTTAGTTTTCAGGTTACTTTGCTTGATAGTTAAAAATGAGTTCTTATGGTATGCCAGTAGTGAAGGATGAACTTTGAAATATTAAAAAGCTTTTTATTTATTTATTTATTTTGCTCTAAATATAACCAAGTTATATTCTATATCTTCATTCATAGAGCTAAAGATAAAAATAGTGTCAGGAGTCAACCTCATGAGATATGAATGTATTTCAAGATTTAAAAAAGTCTTAATATTTGATATAGTACCTTCATCATAAATACATATAGATTTGGGAGTTTAGATGGAAAAAAGTGTATTTCATTTACCTGAAATCCTTAATTTTCTCTGTAACTTTTTCAGAAGATGATTCCACCTTAAGGAAAGTCCTATTTAAAAAAAAATGAAGATAGCATCAATTGTTTAAAGAAAAATTTAAGACATACACAGAGACAGAGGTAGAAAGGAATGAAGGAAAGAAAGGAAGGGAGAAGGTGAATTTGTTACCCTGAACATCAAGTCTTTTTTTTTCCAAACTCTTATCCTTATTATACGAGGATAAAATAGGAATAGGGAACTATATCTTTGTATCTATGTATATGTGCATGCATGTATGCATGTATATGTGTAAGTCTCCTAGGCTTCAAACTGCCTTACATTTTATCATTGCATATTACAATAAAGTAGAAGAGTTACTTTTTGAGTGTCAACTATATGTAGGGTACTGTGCTAGGTGTTTGGAGAATTAAAAGAAGTCCCTGACCTCATGGAACTAATAATCTAATAAGGATACTTATTTCTATGTTCTTAATTTCTATTGTAGTATATTTCTGTATTGGGGTCATTTACTCAGAAATTTAAACTATAAAAAGCCGGGTATATTTTATCTTCTGCATAAATGTGTGTGTATAGGCACACACACACACACACACACACACACACACACACAGAACTTATCATAGTACTATATCTTATGTTATTTCCCATAGTTGTATTTGAGAAAAGTTTTCTAAATTTTATTTTTAAAAATTTTTCTTCCTTAATATTTTCCTTCTTTTTTAAAATGTTATTTTATTCTGAAGTTAAGAAATGAAACAAGCATTTCCAAACATAGTAGAATAGGAAAAAAAAAAGATGATAGTACATGAAATTGCAAATCTATTATGTACAACTTGCTATTCCTTTTAAATATGTAATAGTTACCATGGAACTTTCTCTTTTTTTCCTTTTTTTTTCTTCATCACCCCGACCCTAGAGATAGAAACCATTAGACACACACAAGCACACATATATGTAAAACTATTCCATACATACATTTTATCAGTTCTTTCTCTGCATGTAAATCATATCTTCTTTCATATGTCTTTGTTAGTTCATTTGGTTATTTATGTTTTTTTTAATACTTAAAATGACTTAGTCACTCAAAGTTGTTCTTAAAACAACATTGCTGTTGCTATATACAACATTATCTTGGTTCTACTCATTTCACTCTTCATTGTTTTGTACAAATCTGCCCATATTTTTCTAAGATCATTGAGCTCATCATTTATGATAGCATAGTAGTATTCCATCACAATCATATACCACAACTTGTTCAGCCATTCCCCAATTGATGGGTTTCCACACAATTTCCAGTTCTTTGCCACCACAAAAAGAGCTGCTATAAATATTTTAGAACATATAAGTTCTTTTCCCTTTTCCCTGATCATCTTGGGAAACAGACCTAGTAGTGATATTGCTAAGTCAAAGGGTACAGGCAGTTTAATAACAATTGTGAATAATCCCATATTGCTTTCCAAAACAGTTAGACCAATTCACAGTTCTGTCAACAATGAATTAGTGTCTCAATTTTTTCCATATCCCTTCCAACATTTATTACTTCCCCCTTCAATCATTTTAAGCCAATCTGATAGGTGTAAAGTGATATCTCAAGGTTGTTTTAATTTGCATTTCTCTAATCAATAACAATGTTCTTCTTGAATAAAAGCAACTTGTATGAAGATGTAGAAGTCATGCTTAAAAAGTTTGTGGATAATGAAAGGGTGGAAGGTATAACAGATTAATTATATGGAAAAAATCAAGATCCACTGTAGTAATTTGTTTTCCTTGACTAAGCATATTTTTATAAGGGTTTTGTTTTTCTTTCTTTTTTTTTTAGTGTTTGGTGGGGTAAGGAGAGAAAATAAAAGCTTGCTAACTGAAAACATAAAAGTTAATTTTGAAATTTCTAAAAATAGCATACATAAATTGTAACCTGTTTAGAGGAGAGTAAACACCATGGTCAAAGGTCTGAAAATTGGAAGCTGATACAAACTTCACAAAATTGAGAAAATCTTTACTCTTTAGAAAAGAGAGTGGGGATGAAATGGAATTTAGGAGGGGGAACAGCAAATGCCCTGGATTTTCTTATAGTATGTAATAAGATGGTGAGTTACATATTTGTTCAGGGAAGACTAGCATTTCTGGTGTGAGGGCTTGCTGAGCCCTTTTCAGGGCTGCTCATCCACCTTTGGTATCCACTTCTTACCCAACACTGACTCATGGGTCTAAGAAGATGTAGTATGTGCAGTGATCACACCCTGGCTCAACCAGATTGATGGTAACTGACAGGCTTCAAATCCATCAATGAGTTTGGGAAAATGTCTACTCCAAGCATGGAAAGACTCCCCCTTGTTGAATGGGCAGATGAGAACAATTTGTTCCAATGGGTATAAAGTTGGTTGAAGCAGGTGCTGCAGAGTGTTTAGAGCTTGGTCAGACAACAAAGACACCAGAGTCATTTACTGCTTCCAAGGCCATTGATAGTCATCTTGACTTTTGTCCTGCCACTGGACTTTGGTGACTCTGGAAGAGAGAATGAGGTTGATGAATTTGTACAACTCAGCCTCACTTAAATCCAAGTCATCTGCAAGTCAAGATATTACATCATGGTGTCATTGGTCCTCTTTGAAAATAAAGGACAAAGAACAGCAACAGCAACATATATATGTAGGGTATTTGTAAGCATATTTCAGAGATTAGATGAAGACTTATAAAGTCTCGTCAAATTCTAAGGTTCTAAGGGAAGAGATTCACTTTCTGTTCAAGTTAAATTGTGAGCTGGTTGTGCAAATTAAGGCTTTCAGTAGAGATATGATATAGAATGGAATGGTTTCCCTCTCCAGTAGAGCAAATTGGAGTAGGTCTTCTTCTTGTACTTGTCACAGAAGGCTTTGTTGCTAAACTGAACTGAGTCTGGTGATTTTATCTTTCAAATGAGGTAGACATGGCTTGATGGAAGAAAAAAAAAAGGCAAAATGGAAAAAATTTTAAATCCTGGGTCCTCAAGTACTCATTATACAGCTGAGAGGTAAGGAAAATTCTCTTCATTTCTATGCCACTATACACCAAAGGAGCTGAATGGACAGTGAATGTGTTTATGAATTGAGCACAATAATTAAACTTTTACCATTTGATTTTATTTAGTTCTTTTTTTTCTGTATTATGTATAAATGGTTTCCAGGTTTTATTAAACTTTTCTGTCTAGTCCCCTGCAGTATGAATTACTCTTTCATATCTTGTATATAACTGAGGGAAAAAAATGTAAGTTTTTTTATGATTTGTTTGTTGTGGAAGCTTCCTTTCTTCCTTTTTCTTTTTCTCTTTCTTTCTTTCTTTCTTTCTTTCTTTCTTTCTTTCTTTCTTTCTTTCTTTCTTTCTTTCTT